>NC_081167.1:18045209-18645209 GCF_012432095.1 Onychostoma macrolepis | reverse complement strand
TCTCGGGGTCAGAAAACCTTAAAAAATATTGTCAAATAGCACCTACATCATCACATGTTGTTTGGGAGGGTTTCAAGAAAAATTCTCCTCGCTCATCCAAAAACAAACTCCAGTATATTCAGTTATCAGACATGACTGGAACTTCAAATGGGACGGGCTTCTATGGTCAGATGAAACTAAAAAATGAGCTTTTTAACAGCAAACACTCAAGATGGGTTTGGTGAACACAGGGATAAAAAGTACCCCATGTGTACAATGAAATATGCTGCTGAATTTTTGATGTTGTGGGCCTATGTTTCTGCTGGAGGTCCTGGACATCTTGTTTGGACACATGGTGTCATGGATTCTATCAAATACCAACAGATAAAAAAATCAATAAGTGACTGACTCTGTTAGAAATCTTATAATGGGTCATGTTTGGATCTTCCAACCGGACAATAATCCAAACACAAACCTCAAAAACAACACAAAAATGGGTCACTGAGCACAAAACCAAGCTTCTGCTATGTCCATTCCAGTCCTCTGATCTGAACCCTATAGAAAATGAGTGGGTGAACTGAAGAGAAGAAGCACCAACATGGAGCTGTGAATCTAAAGGGTCAGGAGTGATTCTGGATGAAGGAATGGTCTCTGATCTCTTGTCAGGTGTTCTCTAACCTCATCAGGCATTATAGGAGAAAATATAGAGCTGTTAAACTGGCAAATGGAGGTTTAAAAAAGTATTGAATAAAAGGGAGCCGTTAATTGTGGCCAATGTGTATTAGAGAAAAACATTTGTTTCATAATGATATTTCTCCCCATTTTAAATTTTTATTATCCAATGAAAGGTTAGATTTTTGTGAATTTTTTTAATAAAAAGATCAAAAGGATTAACAATGCAGATTAATTTTCACAGCCTTCTTTGATCATATTTACCAAGGGTGATGATATTTTTGGCCATGACTGTGTGTGTGTGTGTATATATATATATATATATATATACACACACACACACACACACACACACACAAATACATACATTATTATATATCATATTATAGTTTTACATTATTATATATCATATTGTAGTTTATTTTTTTTACTTATTGTTTTTATTTATATATCATCACGAAAGTATCATAAAAGTGTCATAAAAAAAAAAAAAAAAAAAAGAGCGTGATGGTGAGAAGCTGATGACAAATCTTCACATTTGGGTCAATTTTCCCTTTAAATCAGGTAGTTCCTGAGTTTCTAGAGTGTCTATGGGCATTTGACACATTCCATGGGAATGGCATGAAGATGGAGAGCCCATCATCCTCTTCTTCCTGTGCTGCTGACTCTGTATTGGGGCGCAGCTAGAGGGCGCCACCCCCCACTGAGCCCATTTATCAGCCACCATCAATAACTGCCCCATTCCGCAGAACCCCCTCTGCAAATCACTCTCCCCCAACACCACCTACCGCATGGGAACAGACAGAGAACCCCCAAACCATCAATCACCCCCAGACAAACACCAGGGGTAGAAAGAAAGAGTAAGATCAAGTGAGGGATTTTTACTCATGTGAAAGAAACCATTGAAACAAACAGGTCTTAACATCAGTCAAGTGACAGCGCTTCATGGGTGTGTATGTTGTGTGTAGCTGTGAGAGTGAAAGGTGGCACCGGTGCCAGTCGCTCTGCATGTGTGTGGCTGGTTGCCATGACGTTCGGTCACATGGACTAGATCTCCCTGAGGACCTTTAGTTGATACACAGATCTCCATGGAACAGCACAGCACTGAATTCAACATCATCCACTGCTCTCCCTCGTTTTTTTCTCATCAGAACTAAATTTTTCAAGAGAATTTTTCCAAAGGACAGAAGCTGTGTCATATCTGGATGGAAGAAGCTTTTCATCTTGGATTCATGCTGAGCTCCTTTGCCACTTATATTTTTCTATGTCTGGATATTTTGATATCATACAAAATTACAAAAAAAAAAAAAAAAAAAGGTCTTTGCATCTGACATACCAGTAATTAGTCAATTAAAGTGTCTATGATTTGAACTTATACATATACAGCAGTGGCCAAAATTAATTATTAGAACACTAGTATTTTCACCAGCTAAAAAATGGTTTTAAGTCAGTTACTTTTATCTTTTGCTGTAGTGTGTCAGTAGGAAATATCAGTTTACATTTCCAAACATTCATTTTGCCACTAATTGTAGGATAATAATCCAGTGAGATTTTTGTTTGCAAAAGGAGTCTGACAACAGCCAGTGCTCCACACAGAGATCTGATCAAATCATGATCCAGTCTGTCTGGAATAACATGAAGAAACAGAACAAACTGAGACAGACTAAATCCAGAAGAACTGTGGCAACGTCTGCTTCAAGAGAAAATTCTAGTGTTCTAATCATTTTGGCCACCACTGTATATATATATAAATATTGCCTATTTTACTTCTAGAGTGAGTACACAGGGAGTGCTCCTTCTGTGCACCTTTACCCCCAACACATACCCCACCCCCTTCCTCCTCGGGTTGAACTGTGGAGCCAGGCTGCTTTAAATGGGTGTAATTAGATGAGAAGATGAGCAGCATTCCTTCCTAAGGGCAGGGTGATTACAGGCCCTCTCTAGACTCCCTACAATTACCCACTCTATTCCAAACACACACACAGGAATGTTCTCTCCCCTCAACAAACTACTCCACCTGATTACCACTCAGTAGAAGGACATATAGAGGACGGCACGCACACACAAGCACTCAAAACCTAAAATCCCAATTTTGGAGAGGTGAGCTGAACGGTCTGACTTCTGACCCCTGATGTCATCAGACACATGCCTCAGGCAGTGATGCCCAAAATTTCCTTCGTCTTAAACCATGGACACAGACTGTTTCTTTGCCTATCTTTCAATGTATCATATCACAGAGACTGTGGTAATTATAGAAAATGGTATGTTGAGAGATGCTCACTCGCTGTGGATTATAATGAAGACCAACCTGTGAGTCATTCAGTCTTATTTTGCACTTGAGAGAGTCAAAGACTAAGCACATTTCCTTTCAAACCTCACATTTCTGAAACATTCATAAACACTCTCACACTTATCAGTTAGATCCAATAATTCCCAGACCTTTAAAAAGAATGAATAGGCAAAACAGATAAAAAATAGTTTGTATGTGCATGTGTATTCACCAGGAAAAATACTTAGAATAATGAAAAATAAAAGATTAACATGATGAATTACATTACACTCACAAAACAGGTTGAAACCAGTCTTGTTTTGCATCTGATTCAGAGCCAGTGATATGTGGTGGATTGTTGTTTGTCTATAATCACATTCTTTCAGAGCAGAGCCAGCAAATTTCTTTAGTAAATACAAGTATCACATCCACAGAGGTGCAAAGGTACTCACTTATAGATCTTTAGTTTATTTCAGTGGTCAAGTGCCAAATAGTGGACCAGAAGAACCCTAACCTTTTTTAGGAACCTCTGAAAAATGTAAAAAACAGCTGCACTGCATTGTGAATAATTACAATTATAATATAAATGCTCTTTTTCAAACTAATCGCACCTCACAACCAAAATGCTGTATTGTGGAGACATAGACTTAAGACAATAAGCTGTCATCAGCAGCCAAAAGCTGATAATTGTGAATAATTCTATTCATACATGTGGCAAAAAAAAAGTTCTCACCTTAAAAATCATGTTAAATGGTACAGCACTGTATACATGTAATGAGCTTTTGCCTAGTTGGGTGTGAGAGTGATTTGTGTGTGTGTGTGTGTTTGTGTGAACTGCTGCATCATCAGAATACCAGTGTTGCCTTTGAGATTTTGTGGCTTTGCACATGTGATGAGGGAAAGGAGGAGCACTGCAAGTTGAAACTGCAAGAAAGAAAGAAAGAAAGAAAGAAAGAAAGAAAGAAAGAAAGAAAGAAAGAAAGAAAGAAAGAAAGAAAGAAAGAAAGAAAAAGAAAGATGAACAAAAAAAATGCAAACAAACAAAAATGTTAAAAAACAAATAAAAAACAAAAAAAACAAAAACAAGAACAGAACGCAAAAAAACTAAACAAAACAAGAGCAACATGAAAATAAAACAAAAACAAATAAAACATTTATTTAAAAAATCCAACAGAACAACGACACAAAATCCAAACAAACAAAAAATGCAAACAAAACAAAATCAAAAACAAAAAATGAAAAAGCAAGTGTGCTAGCGAGACATCGGGACTTTATCTTCGGCTGGGTTCTCTAGAGAGGGATACGATTAGATGAACCTTCCAGCAAAATTACATCAGGACTCAAGAGAAGATGTTAAAAAGATAGGGAGAAAAGACAGACAGAAAAGAACATGAGGTGGAGCGAAGGGGAATTTACCCAGCAACCCTAGAAATCACTGGAGAACATGAGGATGTGCAGCAGCTAATCCTAAGAATCTTACTTCTACAAAAAAAAAAAAAGAAAAAAAGAAAGTCGAAGCTTGTAATGAAACGACATAGTTTGGAGAACAGGCTGAGAAAGAGGTTGATTGTTCAAGTAACCAAGGAGAAAGGAGAACAGTGAAGACAGAATAAGGCAATCTGTTGTAGAGGAGGAGGACAGAACCAGGAAGAGGGAGGGAACGAAAACATGTGTGCCGTGTCTAAGTAACCATGTGAAAGACTGGAGCATGGAAAGAGAAAGCAAGTGGCGAGACAGAAAAAGAAAGCTAAAGGAAAATAAAGAGACAAGGTATTAACGCAATTCCCTGGATGAGTTTAATGTGGCCAGGAGTGTGTTGGGCCGTTGTTGTCTCCGGCGCTGAGCTGTCCTTACGAAATGTGTTGTGACAGCCCGGCATCTCCTGACAAAATGCTTTAGCAATGCTGCACCCCTGTCATGTTAATGAAGACGTGTGAAGATGCGCGAAGACGTGCAAAACCGTCAACCAGTTGACACACTGCGATGGACTTGCACGCTTACATATCGGTATATGCACAGATGCACAGCGGTAAGAACAGACAGCCGACTGAAGCTCGCTGACGAGCCGACACAATGCTGTATCACACTCGTATCCCACGTACATAACAGATGCGGAAAGACTGGCATGATCACTCATGCCCGTGAATGGATGGGATGTGATATATTGGCTGTAAACAGCCAGACACACACAGACGTTCACACAAGCAGGGGGATTGGCGTCACTCTGCTCTGTCATTGCGTCCCCTTGCATCAGAGTGTTCCCCCGGTGCTCGCTCAGGCAAGAACAGGTACAAAGAGCACCAATGGTGCTCCTTGCTGAAACACTCCACACGCACACACAGTTAAGATGGAAAGATGCTTCGAGTTGGAGCCGGAGGGTGAAATTAGCAGACAAACCTAAAGTTTACTTAAGAAGATGAAAGATGGATAAAACAGATAGACAGTGAGCGAGAAAGAAGGTAACACTGGAGCGCTTCATCGATCTCCTGACCCTACATTGGCTTTGGCTAAGGGAATGTGTCCTGTGTTCAGATTAGCGAAGCTTAATGCTGTTTACATCCTTTATCTACCCTGCCTTTTGCTCTTTCCTACTGATTTATTTTACCTCACCATGCCACTATCCATCTTGTACATTTAACTTATTTAACCTCTCACCCTCAACCCCTCATAACCTTTCATTTTCTCCTGCACTCACCTTGTAGGTAGACAGCACAGCGTTCCTGTCCTCCATCTCCATTAAAACAACAGTAAAAAAGCTCTTACAGGCTATAATACCTCTCGCTTACATTACTGGTTGTTTTCCCAGTCTAGTGACTCAGCACTCTGATTTAAATTATTCAAAAACAGTGACTGACAAGCTGATGGTATTTTCGTTATAAGTAGACATGAGCGAGTGTGTGTAAGCATGATTTGGCATCGCTAGATTGAAACAAGTGAGTTGAATTGTGAAATTCGTTGCACAGTGAATAGAAAATAATTGTCAGGTCACATGGGCTGTCTGAAACATGGAGGTCTAGAATTCCTGGAGAAAGGTAATGACCGTTATTCAGTTGGAAAAACAATACTGATGTACATGTATTTTAGTTAAACCCACCCTAGCAGAATTTACTATGAGCCAAGCCACTCTAAAACACTGAAAACACTGGATCATGAGCTCCATGTGTGTAAATGTATTTCACTCTGAAACACAACGCATATATTTAATTAAATCACATTCTTTGCAGTTTGAGAATTGCCCTAAGCCATATTGAGATTTCGGTTTTATTTCGATTAATCATGCAGCTTTAAGACGCGACTTGGACGCTGTAAATCTCAAGTTGAACAGTCTCTGTGTCTAAATGGGTGTTTCTTGGCCAGAACAAGCTGCACGTGGACCAGATTTTATGCTTAAAGTCAAAGTCTGACAAAATTTGTACATGAGGCAAAATATGGGAACCTCTGATGAATGAAGAATATGCTGGAACTGTAATCAGCTTCCAAATCTTCACAGAACGTCAGTCATTTGATGTGTCATGACTGATCTAATTCCTCTGACTAACTATATTTTGGCAGCATGGTTTGATCAACTTTGTTTGAAACTGTTATATTGCATTATTAATTGAAAGCACATTATCAGGGGTCCTGTCAAATGAAAGCCTTCCACTTGACGCACAGCAAAATGCAGGTTTTGTGAAATCACAGCTACACTGCAGTGATGGACAGATAGTGACAGTGTGTTACTGGGAGCTGTGGTAAAGAAAGACTGGTCCTGTCACATGTCCAGAGCCCTGGGCTTGGATGTTTTCTTCTCTGATGCCTAGACACAGCGACTGGCGTGACGAGCCCCCGTGCCTGCTATGACGATAACAAGCAATGACGTCCCCTGTCTCTCTCTCGTCTCCTTCAGCTGCTCTTCCCTCCTTTACAGAGTCTTTTCCCACTCGTTTCACTCAGCCAGGGCACTGGACGAGGACTCCAGTCTCTGTAACAGTGGCAGTGCTCTGGAGTGCAGAGAGGATGCCAACTGTGTGCCTCTATCAGTTCAAGCAATCCTGCTGTGCATTTTATCACAAGACTGATTCATTAGCAGACTGTTTTGTTGTATTTACTTACAGGTCAATAATAGCTAAATAGGCAATAGGCAAATCTATGGTAAAATGTAGAATCTAAATGTAATAATAATAATAAAATATGTAACGATATATAAGAATGTAATTGTAATAAATTAGATTATAATCCATACACACTAACATTCCAAATAGGGTCAGTAATTTTATTTATTTATATATTTATTTATTTTTCCAATTTTCCAAAAGTTTAGATTCAACACAACTTTTATCATTGATAATAATAAGCAATGTTTATTGTGCATCAAATTAGCATATTAGAATGATTTTTAAGGGATAGTTCACCCAAAAATAAGAATTCTACCATTAATTACTCAACCTCATGTCGTTCCAAAATCGTAATCGTTGAATCGTTTGTTCATTTTCGGAACACAAATTAAGATATTTTTGATGAAATTCGAGAGCTTTCTGACCCTCCATATACAGCAAGGGTCCTACCACATTCAAGACAAATGTCTTATGATTTTGGAACGACATGAGGGTGAGTAATTAATGGCAAAATTCAAATTTTTGAGTAAACTACCCCTTTAAGGATCATGTGACACTGAAGACCACAGTAATGGCTGCTGAAAATTCAGCTTTGCCATCACAGGGGGAAAAAACTAGCCTGACTACGTCAGACTTTGTACTTCCGCTCAACTTCCGCAAACCAGCTCCCAGATTATCTCCCGCTCCGCACCAGCCGTCCAACCAACGAACAGAGGGCGGGCTGAGAGCCGTGACGTAGACGCTAAGCGCCGAATTTAAGATTATAGTTTAGGTGAGGGAAATCTAAAACGACAGCAGAGATGGAGACACGGGATGCTATTCGCTCTGTTGTGGAGAATATTCCCGGCATTTGCCAACTGAAGCCCCAACAAGAAGAGTGTTTGGTTCACATTTTGAATGGAGGTTTAGAGGGTGCATCTCGGTCTCTTTTATCTGTCGAGCTCGAACTGGCACCCTTTTGACAGGTCAGTGTCTCCTTTCTTTTCCAGTCCCTGAATATTGCCATGTCATGCTGTAATCTTGCAATTAAGTTGCAGCATTTCCGACAAGACTCGAAATGAACGAAGAGCTGTGTTTAACAGAACTAACCCTAACTTTGACAGTTGGCTGCAAATATTTTCTTGTTTGTCTCTACTGTCAAATATTAGTTTAGATGCACTAATTGTACCGTGGATGCGCAGATTTACTTCACACAATCTGCAAAAGTCGTTCACAGCCATCTTCACTCCGGTATTTCGCTCGATGGTTTTGTTTTCGCCGCATACCTGTGTTTACAGTGGAAGTTCGAGGCGGCTGAGCCGGCGCATAACATACGTCATAACCTAATGTTATGTGATTGGCTTACGGGTACACCAATGATTTTAAACTTCAGACAGTAAGTGTCTTTTGAACAGTAGTGTATAGTATTCTAAAAATGTATTCTGTCAGCTAATTTTTAATGGCCAGCAATGGAGAAAAAATTATTTTTACAGCAAAATGGTGTAGTTATGATCTCTCCTACCAGAGGCTAATGAGGTCATGTTAACCTGCCAAACAATGACCCCTCTGGTACAGGCATGTTCTGAGCTTCAGACCCTAGGAATTTAAGTGTTTCTATATTTGTTATTTGCAAAGTTTTCTTTTACACATCTACATAATTTTATCATTCCACTCACTGTGCATCAGTATTAGTGGCTTTGACATGCCGCATGGATCACATGCTGTCTCTGGGTCAGCTGTTTGTATGCAGCAGCGCTCTCTAGATACCGCGGCTGCATATGGACACTGTCTCCAGAGCAGAGAGGGGCGGCGTGGGCCTGACTATTGCGGAGCTTTCCGTGGTCCCTCACCGCATGCAGGCAAGCCCAGAGCTATGTGGCTCCCATTAGGATGATAAAGAGACCTCTCATCAGCTCAGTCCCTCTGGCCAAGAGCTGACATAAGATTTACCTTCAAAAGAGCTTCGTATAAGCCAAACAGCCTGCCGAGAGACTGAACAGACGGAGATAGAGTGGGGGAAAAAGAAAGAAGGAGGACTGTACCTCGTGGCCATATTTATTATATTTCTAAGCTTGTAGTCTAGATTTTCTTAGGCTGTGGTGTAATAGAGGAGCCTTCATAGTACAACAGCACTAAGGTTTTAAATGTAGAGAGTAAATCAATAGAAAGGCAGGAAGACAGATGGATGGGGAGATGCAGTGTGGACAGATAGAGAGAAATAATGAGGAAAAGGTAAGAGAAAAATGATGTAGGTTGAGTCTGACCTGCATAACAGAGAATAATATTGATTATTACTAAATTAGAGCTGGACAGACCAAGAGCGCAAAGTTTAAAAGAGTAAAGACTAGACTGAACAGGGATAGTTCACCAAGAAATGAAAACGCTATCAATTACTCACCCTCATCTCGTTTCAAAATGATATTGACATAGACAAAAACATCAATATATTAAATAAACTATTTTCAACGCACTATATTAAAGGCACAGCTAAATGTGACATTTATTATAATGGGTGTATGCGAAGACTGTTTTTATTCACTTTAATGGTACAAAATCAAATTTTGCTGTAATGTTGAATATTTACACAATTTATCAACAAAAATTGATTTAAAAAAAATCACATTAGAAAAGATGTCAAATCAAATACAGAAAAATGTGTGATTAACTATTTTTTTAATCGATTGATTATAAAAAGCTTTATATTTATTTACTCATCTCCATGTCATTGCAAACTTGTATTCCTTCATAGTATTACTATGAATGAGGACTGAAGATTTCAAGCTTCAATAAGGATGTTAAATTACAATAATTTTATAAAAGTGTGTTCAAGTGTGCTAAAAGAAGTCTAATTCATGAAATAATCATTCTTTTGAATCCTTTTCAATGAATCTGTTTGTTCATGAATTGGATTGATCCTTTCGACTCTCCGATTCAATTATTCAGAAGCAGTGGTTCAGCATAATACTAATGATGTTTATTACAAAATTATGACTTAAATTTAGGTCTGCTTCTCATATAAAGTTATCATTTGGCTTCAGAAGATTTGGAATACAGCGCACAAGTCATATAGACTTTAATCATGCATTTCAGCCCTTTTTGAAGTCCTTGTCATGAAGAAGGAAAGTCGTAGAAGTTTAGAACAACATAAGGGGGAGTAAATTAAAATTTTGGGTGAACTATCCCTTTAAACAAAGCCAAACACAATTAGAGCAAGTCAGCCAGCTTAGACGAGAGGACAGAGACAAATGACATGAGGTGCTTTAGACAAAATCACTTTATCTACGAATGTGCCGTTACAGACAAATCCGTGTGGATTCCACAGCAACACGGTGACCGTTACTAAAGCTAAAATCTGAGAGAGTGGGTAAATCCACTTACGAATGTCATTAACATGAGCAAAGGCAACATATGGGGGCTCTAACGGATGATGTCATGGTCCGGGTGGTCTACAGGAGTAGAGGAATAAACAATGCCGCCCATACTGGCCCCCCTCAGACCTTCACCCTCCTGAAAGCCCAGATTATTGCAGTCAATCATAATAGATTATCTTTCCACGAGAGCCTATAATCGCTTTGTGAAATCATAGCTAAATCACTTGCAAGCCAAAAACATTTTTCCCAGGAAATGCTTTAGAAAAACATACTGTAGGTGAAATAACAGTCTCTATTGTATATCAAAACTTTCACAAACGTGTGAACACGTTATAATAAACCTCACAATTCGCACGCACCAGAGAATAGAAAACCAATATGAGTCCACAATAACTTCCATGTGCACCGCAACCGGCACGCACACACACCCACACCCACACACTCAAACCAATATAATATCCAAGTGTCCCTGTGGGACGCTCTCAAACCTTTTAGGGCCAATGAACCTGCTATTTCAGTGGAATGGGCGTGTATTTTTTGAAAGCGCTTGTCTGCTATTAAGAGAAAAGCCTGTCATATGAATGTTACATATCTCAGGGGTCTTGTATTAACCGACTCTTCACACTTAGCTGTCTGAAACAATACCCAGGACAACTACTGACAACAGGCCTGAGTGGGCTTTTGGCCATGGGACAACTCAGAAAAGACATGAAAGCTTACAGCAGAGGTAAAAAGGGGCAATCAGAGCTTCACAATGAAGGTAAAAATGGATGGTAAATGAGGTGCGGTCAGAGCAATTATGCCTGACCCTATAGTAGTTTCAGGTATAGTTCTACCATTTACAGTACCATTAAAGGTTGGGGAGAGTAATATTTTTGGGCGTCTTTTCCAATAAATCAGCAAGGATGCAGTAAATTGATCAAAAGACAACATTTTAAATAAAAGCTATTCTTTTGAACCTTCTATTCATCAGAGTCATGAAAAACATCAGTTTACACACAATAGTTTTCAACATTGATAATAATAAGAAATGCTTCTTGAGCAGCAAATCAGCATATTAGAATGATTTCTGAAGGATCGTGTGACACTGAAGACTGGAGTAATGATGCTGAAAATTCAGTTGTGTCATCAAGGAACAAATTCTATTTAAAATATATTAAAATAAAAAACAATGATTTAAATTTGCAATAATATTTCACTGTTTTACTGTATTTTTGACCAAATAAATGCAGCCTTGGTGAGCACACCAGGGCTGCACATTTCATCGAATTTCTAATCGCGATTACTATTATGGATGCCACCATTACATAATCGTTCAAAGCCGCGATTACAAAAATATTATTCTGTGTGCATAAGAGGTGTTTGCAGCGCGGGATTTAATAAACTCAAACACACTGGATAAAAGACATTTTGTCTAACTGATAGTATTTGTCACTTGATAGATATGTTAAACGCGAAACGTGTCAAAAGCGGAACAAAATAGCGGTACTCATTTGAAGTGTGCGGCACACGGACCTTTTATCCGCTCGCCTCAAAAGAAAACAGCGCAGCGCGAGCTTAGAGCGCATGCGTTTATTACAGTAACCAGTCGCGATCACGCACTAAACAACGCTGTGAAATCCAGTAAGAAGCACTCGAGTTCAGCGCAGAGTTCTCCAGTACAAATCGCGTCTCTTTAATTTATACTAGTTTAAAGTCAAATAAAGCTATAAAAGTTCAGGAAGAGTGTTTTCAGCCTTATATATTATATATATATATATATCTTATATAAAAATATGGCATGCAGTTTCAAACAATGGCATAAATATGTTCAAAATAATCGTTATTAATAATTGCAATTACAATTTCAAGGGAATAATCAACAATTATGATTTTTGTCATAATCGTGCAGCCCTAGAGCACACAAAACTTTTTTCAAAAACAGGTAAAGAAAATCTCTTGAACAGACTTAATGGAATGGAGTTTGTCCAAGTAGTAAAACAAGTACAACAAGTAGTAACATAAAAGTTTAACTATTACTAAGATTAAGCTAACAGGAACACTTGCCACAACTGCCACAACCCTTTATCATAACACATTAAAGGAACAAGGAAAAATACAAATGTAAACATTTTAGGATTCGATAATGGCTCCTTAAGATATTAACAGTCAGCCCATGAAAATTAATTGTTTGAATGAAAAATAAGCTGAACAAAGTACCATATTTTTGACAGAACGGTAGGTCTTTTAACTTCAGGGTATTTAACTTCAGCTGAATAGTTACTCAGCAGACGTGACAGTTTCCCTGGAGCAACCTGAGGTTAAGTGTCCAGCTCAAAGGGCAAAATGGTAATAGTGTTCTCTTAATAATTGCCAGTTCACAGGTCACCTCATCCTGGGATCAAACCTGTAAAAGAACCTCACCACTTAGCTGTCGCGTGCACAATTATAGTACATTGTATTTTTTGATGAATCACTATGAATTACATTTACATGTACTATGAACTGAGAATTTTAAGGAGATATTTTAAATGCAAATTTAGTAACAATACTTTAAGCTTAACAAAACCTTGGGGTAAAAAAGATGGAGTAAATATTTTTAACAAATAGCAAGTATAATACCTTCAGGGAAATTAACAATCTAAACCAAATTAACAAAAAAAAAAAAAAAATTGTCTAGGGGCTACTACAAAAACCACAGTACAGTGAATTTCTGGTGAATTAAAAATATAAATACTATTAAAATCTTTTCATTTTTATCACCGTACATAAACACGCTCGAACACTTAATGTACCGTAGAGTACACCAGTCAGCTTTTAATGTAATGAAGTTTGTTAAGAGTCTATGAAGTACTCATAATAGTAATATCACACCTGTGTATTTGCACATAGTTTAAGTGGTTATATTTTAGCCTAGAAACTTTATTACCACTACAAGGCAACCATGAGTCACTTACAGATAGAGCAATTTATCACCTCGCATAAGTTGCTGTACAGTAAATACAAATAAAATTTCTCCCTAGGGTACATGTTTCATCTTCTGTACAACATCCGACACACACTGCATGTTGTATATTAATGTTCTTAGTTAACTTTTATGAAGTAAAATATTCAACAACTAGTTCAAGAGAGTTCGCATCCACTGTGACTCATGCATACTTAAAATCCATCCCAGAAGTTTGAAATGAACGAGGCCGTTTCGAGTCATGCTCTAATCTCACTGTACCATGAAATGCAATTCGAAAACATCACGTGAGAAAAAAAGAGAGAGCGTGAGAGGGCAAGGGAATGATAAACAGACAGACATCGAGATTGCTATCAGCAAACTGAACTAGACAAGAGACAAATATGATGAAAACACAAAGAAGTGCATGTAAATTGGATAATGTCACCGATGCGCTCAAGTTGGGAAGGTGATATTAAAAGAAGTGGTGACCAATTACCTGCCAGCGCCCTAAAATCTTCCAGCTCATAATCTAATTGTGCTCTGTTTAGCCTAGCCCACCAGATCCTCTCAGGCGTTCCCTGGAGGAGGGAAGAATAATGAAATGTACACTGCAGCCCAAGCCGGGCCCCGGCTGAGAGGAAGCTAGTGTAAACACACAGCAACCCCCTCAATCTGCCTCATATGAGCAATAAAACCAATTCTAATATGCAGTTTGGTGCATGCTTTCATTTGTTTAGCTTAGGTGCATATTATGTGGTCCAGTGGGAATAGATGCATTAGTAAGCTAAAGGAGAAGACAAAGTCTCCTTCTATCTCTGTATCTCTCTCTGCCCGGGGCTGAACACCTCAATGCTCACTCGCTGCAGCTCTCCACTTTCTCTTCTCGTTTCATAATTCATCTTAAACAAGGGGGGGAGTGGGGGACAAACAAGCAGTGAAGCAACAAGAGGATGCTAAGAGCAAAGCCCATCTTTCAAGGGCCTGTATGTTAGGGAAAGTAGAAGAAGACAGATGAGTGTGTATGTGTCTATGTCTGTATTAAAGATGAGCCTCTGCAATTACATAACAGCCCAGGTGCCCAGGTACAGCTGAATGACACAATACTAAACATTCATTGAATAAGTGATGCAATTCTTAATCTCAGACAGACAGATTGTTTTGGCTCACAGCAAGTCCGGTACTCATAGCAGCTTCAAGCACACCTTTGACCAATGAATTTATTTTCCACAAAAATATTGAACACGGCTGTTTTCAAAATGAATAATAAAAATATTTATTTCTTTATTTATGCACGCACCGATTCATCATATCTGAATGATGAAAATCAGCTTGTCATGACAGGAACAAATTGCATTTTAAAATATATTAAATTAGAAATATTAAATTGTAATATTATTTAAAAACAGTTTTACTGTATTTTTGAACAAATAATTTTGGTGAGCGTGTAGTGTGTTCTATATTTTATGTTTATATCACTTTGACGGCATGTCCTTTTATACAAAATCCTAAATAATTAAAGTTGAAGTTTAAATGATATTAGATCCCTTTTAAAAATCCATGTTAAAAACACCATTTTAATCTCAATAATTCTTTGTAGCTTATTATGGCCCAGAAAAGAAAAGAAAAGAAAAGAAAAGAAATGAAAAGAAGGAAAAAGTTGCACCAAATAATCAGACTTGAACTCAGTTGCCATTTTTGTGTACAATATGCATCAAGTGGTCAGTAAACAGCATGTGTCAGAGGCTATGTAATCCCTAGTGTGTTTTGTGCCCAGAATCAACACATACACACAAAAAGGGCAGTTCAGGCCATGTATGCAGTAATAATCAACAGAGAAAATATGCTGAAGGGGGAATATGTATGACACAATGACAGAGCTCATCATCAAGTAATCTTCTCAACGCTGGCTTGTTCCCGCTCAATCTCAGTCTCTCCGCTCTCCCCGTGGGCATGCTTGAACATTCACACGAACAAAAGCGCAAACATGCCAACGAAGAAATCAATTGCGGTGTGTCATCGACAATGAAGGGATGAATACACGCGCTGTACGTTGATGGAATCTGTCTGTTTATATCATCACGCTGATGTCATGTTCTTGGAATCTGGGACAGTGGTCAAGCGTTTTAATCAATTTTCTATTAGAGTAACATGGTCGGTAAGAGTGCGAGTTGGGTACAGGCCCAGCCCTAAAAATAATACAGAATCTAATCTGAATTATGGTTCAAAGAGATTAGGGGTCCGTAATCCTTTGAATAAACAGGGGGAAAAAGTGAGCATGAAAAAAAAAAAAAAAGCTTAGGTGGGGGATTGAACTCCCTCCTGCGGACACCATTTGATAATAAGTCCGTGTGTAGGTCTTCTGAGATGGACAACACCATTTCATCAAAACCACGCTAATCCCCATGCCATCCCTCTCTCTCTCTCTTCTGTGAGCCTCCTCAATCCCGTCCGCCATTCCCTTTGACCATCCATCTCTCAAAAGCCTCAAAGCAAATCTGAAAGCCCTGGAGCTCCAGGAGAGACCTGATTACTGGAGGAGTAACTGAGATTGAAAATTAAAGGGATAGTTCATCCAAAAATGAAAATTCTGTCAGTTACTCACCCTTATGTCACCATTTTTTCTGTGGAAAATAAAAGTATATGTTTGTAACAATATCTCAGTGTCCATAAAGTGGAAGGCAGTGGGGTTCAAAAACAACACTGAACCCCACTGACTTTCATTGTATGGACAAAAACAGTCGAAACAGTCTGCAAAATATCTTCTTTTGAGTTCCAAGGGTTTGGAACAACATAAAACACAATTTTGGGTAAAGTATCTTTAAGGTATGGGTGTTTAAAAATCACTTTTACCAAAAATGTGGTTAGAATGGACATGAAAATGACTAAACATAAGGCTGCAAATGGCATTTATGTAACTGTTGGAAAAAGGGGCCAGCCCAGTCACAGCACGGGAACACAGAACATGATATAGATTTTGTGCTTCAGCAGTGAGCGGTACACCACAGGAGGCAGCTAATGTTTTGAGGAAGACACACATCAAAATTGGTTAGAACATTAATAAATTATAATTAAATCATTATAAATATTAAACAAAAATTGTTGCAACTGATCTGCACTGGTAACATATTTTTTGCACATGCACATCTTCCATGGCATTTTTATGTCTATGCCGAAGTTTTATCTGCTATAGCTGCAACATTAATCAACACTGTCTTGTGTTTCATATATTAATCTGTCTTTTGTTCAAAATCTGTCTTTTGCTGAAGCATTTGTTTTCTGACCTTTGGATGAGTTATGGTGAAATGCCATTCGACCATGCATGACATCAATGCCTCTTAAATCTTACAGCAGACTGCGGTCTGACGTTATTATGCTCAATGAAATCACCAAATTTATAGGCTAGTTAGTCTGGAGAATATTTTCAATCTACCTTAAAGTAGCCATACAAAGACATAACATTATTTCTTTTGAAACTAAATTGTAGATTTAAAACAAAACTTTATTTAAATTTATTTCCTTCCTTGGAGGAGCAACCAATCTGAAGACCTCAGCTTGGTTTATAATAGACCAGAATATTTAGTTTCACAGTTCCTCTGGTGGTAATTTTTTGCACAATGTAACATTTCTGAAGTTAAATGTTAGTTTCATCTCTCAAGCTGGTAATTACAAACAATATAGGAAACACATTCAAATAGAAAATGTTCAGGAATAACAGTATCGGCCATACTTTCTATTACCTCACTGTGATTAGCAGGGCAAAGTTTCTGAATACTCAAAAGGCATCAATGACATTTAAATAAGTTCATATTTTAATGTTTCAGACTGTGACGTCAGAAAGGCATTCAGTAAGCCGTTTTGCAGCAAGCTAAGTTTCAGTAGATTTTCAGTGATTTTTTAGTGAGAAAGTTTTGAGTTAGTTCATATGTATTCAGTTACATATGAATCCAGAACATTTCACATTTTTGGAGAACTAAAAACAATTCACACACAAATATTTTAATCAAAATAGATTAATACTAAGCTATAAAACCACACTGCCATTGTATATTTGAGAAACGTGGGCCTTTTTTGGAGTCCTTCTTCATTTTTGACAAGCCTATTTCACACATCAGACATTCTGTAAGCAAAACAGAACCACATTAAGGAATAATAATTAGTGCTAATGTTTCTGAAAAATCACCAAACTAGATTGAAAACGAGATCATGCACACAGACTCTTCGAGAAACAGAAGAAGCCTCAAGGTTCAAATTGATCAAACGAGTCAGACGACTCTTTTTATGTCCTCAGAGGTATTTAAGGCTGTATCTCTGTCACGGGGTGCGACAGACACCCTTATCCAGGACGTCTCTGTGTAATTACATGCGAGAGGACCGTCATTTCAACACTGCTCCCCTCACAAGATGAAAGACAGGTAAGACATAGTCATGTAATTGGCCCTCTCGTTGAGGGAAGAGGAAAAGAGAGCGGGTGGGTTTGTTTCGATATGTCCTGTTCATCCTTGTTCCCACCATTTCTCTCTCTTTCTCTCCGACTGTCTCCAGTCGATTGCAGGTCATTATTTCCAATGCGTCTGTGCCTTCGGGACAAATCTGTAAATTGTGGCGCTAAAGTGTCCAAGCCTCATTTAGGACAGATTTACGCACTCCACGCCACTGTATAACTGTCACTCAATGTAAACACGCTCACAAACAAATACGTGCTTAAACGCAGCTGTAAGCAAGCGTATGAGACGTGGGTGGACACATCAACTAACAAAGACTCGCTTTTTCCTGTCAGTCACACTTGGTAATTTAAATCAATGAAACAAAAGCTTTCTTGCACTTAATAACATGAGCGTGTACACAGCAACATAATCGTTATTTGCTACTGACAGCCTGCATGATGAAGGTGTAAGCAGCAAATGACTGCAAGATAGACTTCACATCCCTTCTTTTCTCCACCATTTCACCTTCAATTTATTCTGGAAATAAAACATAGGGACAAACGGGGTATTTGTAAGTGATTATGAGGGACTAGAAGAAGGTATTACAGTGATGGCACCTCAAAAAGAAATAAATAAACAAATAAATAAAAATATAGATGAATTGATAAATACTAGTGAATAAAATAAAATAAAATTAAATCTGTTAAAAGGAATAAGTTTACAAAGTTTAAATGCATGGGAATAAGTTTAGCCTTACAGATCCCTGTAGAGCCTTTGTTGTGCCTAAATCCCTGTTATGGACAGATGGCAACATAAAGACCTCCACCAAAAGTATTCTCTGACCCCAGAACAGAAGTTAGTCTTTCATGCCAGTTTGTTTCTTCCACCACCTGTCTACCCCTGAGTGACATACTGTAGGGTACAGCTCTTACATCTCTCCTGACAGACCAGAGTATACACACAAAGACTCCCTGTGAGCCTGTCCTTCCAAAAGCATCTTCTGTCAAACCTCTCTATCCCACAGGCTGCTGGTTGTCTGTATGTCATGGCTCAAGTCAGCTATTAAGATTCAATGTTCGGTCGTTTAATGTTAAAATGCTACACTTCAGACAAAGGAAGAGGGTTGGAGGTTTAGGTTAACCTTGTGTGCTGGCACAAAAGGTTAGTCTTTGGGGCTTAACTGCACTGTACATGGCTTACAGTAGAGATGGTACAGATAGAAGTATTGAGACCGACTGTTTTTTGCTGCTATAGAATGAATGAGAATCTTATCAAGTGTAACTGATTTCAGCTCTCTCAATCTGTAGTTAAAAACAAACTTATTGGGTCATCTTCAGTGTAAGAAACAAAATTCATTCTCAAAACAGCCAATGTCATTTTTTAATTTATTGTTATTGGCTGCTAGCTAATGGATATTTAATTGTTCATACTCGTTCCTCCTGTTTTTACATTTGCCATCATCTACCTCTCACTTAAAATTAATCTTTAAAAACGCTAATAATTTAATAACACTGTTAAATGTAATCATCAGCAAATGTCATAAAATCCAATTTTTCATACTGTATGTTATAATGTTGTAATTGTAGTATCTTTATTTATTTACTTATTTGGCCATTAATTTTATCAAGATATAAATATTAGCCATTTATCAGTTTTCTGTCATAACATGAAAATAATTATCTGTTTATTGGTAGAATTATCTGATTAATTTAACCAGAATTTTATTTTATTAGAGATCAATTATGTTTCATGATTGAATTCTTAAATAAATAGTTTTAAACACTGAAATAGTTGTACACTATCAAATTCTGACATTCATTTTAAAACTTGCTAAAGATTACACTTTTCTGTGTAATTAAACTTGTTTTAAAAGGTACACTTTAAGTATAAGACAATGGTAAAGGTTGTTTAAATGTAAAAATAGAAGAAATGAGCATAAACAATTAAATATATATTATCTAATATCATTCTATAAACAATGTTGCTCTGAAATATCATGCATTCCCAACAACAACAAAAAAAGAATGAAACGCGTTTGGTCTTAACAACTGTCTGGTCAAATAATAAAAATAACTCCTATCAGTCCTGATGTACATCTTAAGTAATGTTTGTTATTATCAATCTTAATCTCCGTCAAGTCACATACAGCCATACAAACCTCAACACTAAAGAACTACCGTCACATACAGAACTCTACTGGGAGAAAAAAAACTCTCCCACTGCTGGTCTGACAACATGATGTCAGAAATCATTCTTTAAAGAAAGTCCCACTGCTTCACTTCAACATTAATCAATCAAAGAGAAACACCCAGCCCACATCTCAGCTTTCAGATCAATAAACATCTTCACAGCCTTCATGAGTGCAATCCTGCTCCCCCTCCCCACAGACCTCAGGTCTGGCTGGGCTCTGTACGGAGCGCTCCGGAGCGAGATGTGCAGGGGCAGCGGAGTTTAGAACGGTCGCGCAGAGAGTTAATGAAGCCACACCAGTCAGCATGGCCGTCCATCTGTTTCCTTAATCCTCGTAAACATGAGCCACACTGTGATAGGGCGCTAGCCAACCCCATTGCTGTGATTTACACACATAAGGACAGTGCTCACTGTGAATGGATGGATGAGCAGGAGGGGTTTGGGAAAGTGTTGGCCGTGACAGCTTTTAGGAGATGTCCCTGTAAAGCATTGGGGTCTGCAAGTAGCCGCGCCACGCTCAGCTCACCTGCTAATCGGAGCAGAGAGGTGGAGCAGAGCTGAGTGAGCAGAAAGGTGAGAGTGAGGTCGGCTGTGCCATCCATCTGTCCATCAGCGGGTAAGAGGCTTGGGAAGTGAAGAGGGGGCATAAGTAAAAAATACAAGTGAATGCAGAAAATCCAAACATTACACCAGCAATACGTGTGAAGATGCCAATCTAGATTAAGGTAAAGTGTCAAAAGACACACAGAGAGAAGCTTGTTGAGTTTGCACAAGTGAGGTGTGTGAAAACATACCTGATTGACAGGCCTTGTGAACATGGCCTTGCTGTGAACCCCATTTAGTAGTTTAAGACCTCCTCTGCTTCACTTCACTCTCCAGTGTGTGCCCTCTCACTCATCCAATCACCCACAACCTGTCAGGTTCTGCTACCTCTTGCACTTTTAAACCATTCTTGTGTCTGAACTTGCTATGCTACTACTTAACCTGCTTACTAATAAACAAAGCACATTGCTGACTCTGTTTACAAGTTTTTTCGAGATTTGAGAACATATTTGAACATCTAAAGTAATTTGGAGATTCATTTGGATATATTTCAGTTATAGTACTCATTTGTGTTTCAGACTCATTCAAATCAGTAATTTGTCTTTTTTAACTATTCATTAAAATAAACGTATTGTAAGAGTCATTCATTTCAGGAATTAGGCTGGTTGTGATGTGTGTTTTTGATTCACTAAAAAGAACTGGTTTGTACAAGTAATTTTCAGTTGTGTTTGTTTTTGCCTGCAGCCCATTAGAACAACTCAAAAAAAGCTGTTTTTCACTGTTATGTTGCCGGTATACTGTAGTTTTACTGCATCACATTCAATACAGGCCTCATACTGGGACTATTCCAATGAAGGCTGTGATTATTTGAAAAAAAAAAAATCAATAAATTTACCCAGTCTCACTGTCTTTATGCAATCAGAAGCTTTTTTTAATGGAATAGATCAACAAAAAGATTCTGGAGCCTTTGTATATGATGTCTGTAAAATAAACTTGCATCTCTGTATCAGGTGTTTCTAGTGCAAACAGCTTCCAGGAGTAGTCACTTTAACTTTTACAAGTAAAACTGTACTTGGTGTACAACTGAAAGTACCCCAACCCAAAAGCAGGTTTCACAGGGAATCACAGAACCAACTTATTCCGATTCATCCTTTTCCGCATTTGAAACACATTAAACGGCTCCAAATTGGATACTGGGTCCAGAACCAGAACCTTGTCGATGGGAACGCAGCACCAGAGTCTGGGAGTCATGCCAGAGGGTGTGGAAGCGGCAACAACACATACTCCGTAGGGATCAAGCATCACTATTTTGCTTTTTCCAGAACAAGCCCAGCAGTCAGGGTGCAGCCAAAATCCACGACACTCATCCCAAGGGCGTTGACTGTGGAACCGGGCCTCCTGGACTAGACATGACCTGCTTTAGATGTGTAAAGAGTGCCTTTCATTGGGTTCATGTGTAAAGGTCAAATTCTACGCAACCGCTCCAGTGCATAAAACATTTACTGCATTGCTTTCACTGTGAGCCTCTAGACTGAATATATTTATTAACATTTATACACTTCTCTTGAGTGTCATACACTCTCAAACATTCTCATTTCCCAGTCAGGCAGAGTCAGGGTTGCTCTATTACAAAAGCACATTGTGTGTGGCCTTCTACATCTGGCACAAAGAAAACTACAGCGACGCCACAAGAGGACATTACTCTTTGGTCACACACCATCAGACTGCCTTTACCAGCATGCCACACACACAGGGGACGTTTCGTTCCAGCACTTCGACATTGAAAACCAGCCGGTGAGCAAGCATGTGTGTGTTCTCGGGTAAGACAAGCCACATCCCTCCCAAGAGGCCCTCAGTAGCATGCAAACCATGGCAGAACCCTAATAAACCCCCCCAAGAGACCCTCAGCTCCCCATATTCCTCTACCCCTGGGGCAGATGGGATTCTTAATAGGCGTTAAACTAAGAGAGATAGGATTCTCCACACTGCCTTTCGAAAAAGGAACACAACAAACCCCCATCAAAATGAAGGAGCCAGAAAGAATGGGAGCACATAAGGGAGTGGATAGGAGATGAATGAACTACAAAAAAGAACAAGAGAAAGGTGTTTGACAACAAAAACAATAAAATATTGGAAAGAGATGCTATATTTTCGTCTCTGTATGAGGTACAGAAACAAAACTATACCGTCACACTTGGGCATAAACCACAGATTGGCTGTGGTCTAATCTTCAGGCATGGACCGGGTTGAACTTCCTTTGAAGGCTAAGAAGATGAGGGAAATCTCCATGGCCTCAGAAAGTCTCTCTTTCAAGGCAGGAAGCACAAAGGCAGGTGGACCGCAGGAGACCTATTCACGTGGCCCTGGCACCACCGCTTCCAGACCCCTGCCGAAAGGAATCTGACATGCTACCCAAACCCCCACCAGCACCATCAGGGGGTCTGAGCTGAAGGCTCTTCACTCCTGATTTTTATAACTCTTTTAACTTTCACATATTACTTTCAAGATCCTGATGCAAGCCGTCGGTTTGCCAGTCTGACTCAGAAAGGAGGCTTAGAGAGCAAAAAAGACCAACTTTACAAGTCACATCCATCTATCAATCAAAACGAGGAGTATCGTTCCTCTAGCCAGCACAACTCAAAGCGAACCCTGAGAGTGAGCAACTGATGCTCCTAGATGTCTGTCATGCAGTTGGGTTTGGAATGGATGCTACTGTATGCAGCAATTGCTGTACCTTGCCAGACACAGCAGCCTGGGGAAAGGCTGTCCGCCAAAGACACTGTTGGCTTGGCATGAGCCTCGGCTGCAGGTTTGGCTCACTGTGAAATATTCAGGCGTTTCCTAGAAGGGAAGTGTAAAGCTTGGAGTCAATAAGCTGGCGTTAACAAGAAGAAAAGATGAAAGGCTTGGTCATATGTACAGTAAAGCCCTACGAATTTCAACTCAAACATGTCGGCTCATTGTTCGTGAGGACTGAATAAGAAGTGTGACTATGAATGGAAACCCGAGACAGGAAACGCAAACATACACTGTCAGTCACTCTCTCGCTGCCTAAAGGAGTTGCGAGTACGCTGACCCCTCCTCCCCATCGCCCTTCACCCCACAAACACCCCACACACGGTGGCAGAAAAGAGCCCCATTCAGTTCTCTATTCAACCCCGGTACAAAGCCACCCCACCGAGTCATTCTTCTACGGACCCTGTCACTCTCCGCCCCTCCGACCCACCACCACCACCCAGCTGCCGTAAACCCGGGTGGGGTGAAGAGTCTCTCTCTCTTGTATTCTCATTCAACTATCCACGCCTCGCTTTGACTTCATTAAAGTCTCTTTCTTTGCTTTCCCATCATCCACCCATCGCTTTACACACAATGTTCCCCCTCAACACTCTGAACAGATTCTCTGTTCTTCTTGTTCATGTATCCTTGAAGTCAATCTTTCTGCTACTACTGCAAGTCCAACAACTACTTTGCAACATCAGCAGTTTGTTACTGCAAAATAAACCCAGACAGGATGTTAGGACTCTGACGTGAAGCTGAAAACGTTTGACAGCCCTTACGAAATTTAACCATGGTTTTACTACAAATAAAACCAAAAATACCAAGGCTATTGTAGTTAAACCATAGTAACTACACAAAGCTACACTATGTGAAGTAAAAGTGTGGCAATCAATCTGTCAAAAAAAAAAAAAAAAGTTGGTACTCTTTTACTATAATAAAACCATAGTTATTTTATGCTTAATTGCAAGACTACTTACCAAATAAATGAATAAACAAATACACCCATATTAAATATTGATTTGAGCTGAAATTAAATATTAACTTAAATGAGAATAAAGCATCTAGTCCATTATAAAGTAAGAAAAAAACAATCAGCCTAGCAGCAAGATGAACACTACAAGAAAATTCAATTGCATTTATTATTATTAATCTGCAATACATTTTTATATGGACTAGTTAGCCAAAACAACTTCCTTCTCACTTTTAAATTCTCTCTTATTCAGCTATTTGTGTTTTTTTATAAGCAGCATTTTTTTTTTTACATCTTTCTGTTTTCTTCTGAGCTTAGTATCTAGCAGAAAATTTATGCCCATCATATACATGCTAAAAGTTTACCAAAGTCATTTTTACTATAGTCAGCTATTCAGGCATTAAAAGACAACGACAGCAGAGTGAAATGGCAGACAAGAAAGTAGGATGCTATGTTGCATGAGCAACAGTGAAATGAATAATTTAATCATCATTATACATAAATACAAAACCGCTGAATATAGCAATGGACCAATCAGAAGCAAGTATTACAGAGAGCCGTGTAATAAATCTTTTTAACCTAGTGTCCTCTTCCTTCCGCTCCCACACACTCTCTTTCCTGTTTGTTCCAGATTTATGATAGTGTACATGCACAGTATTGGCAAAGCATTAAAAATGTCCACCATTAATACAGAGAGCTCTAGGCATCGATAAGAACCTTAATAAAAACATCTCCACTCAACGATCTGCTCATCACTTGCTCCTCTCTGTCGCTGTCCCTCACTCTCCCTCCTTCTCTCGCCCTGTCGCTGTCTTCTTCTTTCAGACTGTGCCAGGGACTTAATGATGCTTGAATGCCAATGCTTCTGACTCCTGACTTTCTACTCTCACTCTATTTTTTTAATAAAGTCTATTTAAAAGGCAATCCCTGGGCTCCATCTATCTCAATACATCTCTCGAAGATATATTTCTCAGGCTTTTCCTTTATCTCTGCTTTTTACTCTTAAAGGTGCCATAGGTGATTGTCTTCAGAAACGTTTTTTGTTATTCTGGTTGAACGTCTCTTCACATCCTGATAGCAATCATTAAGTTAAGTGGTCTAAATGTATTTATCTGTATTTATATATTCTGTGGAAGGTGTAGGACCAAGGAACGTTCGTCCATTCAAAACGCTCGGTCCGACCTTTTTAATTGGCTTTCCTACCTGCCTGTCAACGTATGTATTTGCATACCTCTGCGCACCCAGTTCGTGCAGACAGGATACGTCATCAGCGCATTCACGCACATTGCAGACAGAGCGAGAATGGCAGGCAAACATCAACAACCTGATCTTCCTTCCTGATATTGTAGTACTTTTACTAACTGTGCTGTAAAGTTTTCTCACCGGTGAATGACACATGATGTTGCCCAGCAGTTCCCAATTCCAGTCCTCACGCCCCCCGCTCTGCATATTTTGCAAGTCTCACTTAGTTAACACACCTGATTCAGATAACCAGCTCGTTAGAAGTGAGCTCCGTGCATGAACTGTGTTCCGATTGACATGCTCCCTATAGAGTGTTCATGGCTCCCTCCTCCCTAAGTTTATTTCACTTCGGAACATTCATTCACGGATTTGCATTGCGCAGCGTCTTCGCACAGATGAAACTTACTAGAGAAGTGTGAAGTGTGACATAATATACCTATGTAAATAAATACAATTTAAATTCACGTCTCGCACACTTTAATGCCCTTTGTATGGAACATACGCTTTGAACTGGAATCATGGCGGAATATCTGGTGATGTCCACTTCGCAGGGCACTTATTACAGTCGAACAGAACAACCATCGGACTTGATAAGATATACATATGAAATGTGCAGAGCGGGGAGGGTGCGAGGACTGTAATTGGGAACCGTTGATGTAGCCTATTGTAGTAATTTAATGTTGTCTCTGGTATTCTGCGTTTTGAGTATATGTGCGTTCAGGGGGCGTGGCTTTGGACAGCGATTGCAGGGAGGGTGGGACGTTCGCTTTCAGTGCTATCAGGCTAAAGTTAGCATTTTCCGAGATCTCCTACTGCACCTTTAAGTATGAATACAGCTGCACTCCATGCTTCACACACACACACACACACACACATATATATCCACATTAAAAAAATAACTATTTTTATGTTAAGGTAGATAAACGACAAAATACACTCACTCTCTCTATATCCCTAGGAGTAAATAATCAAAATACGTTTGGAAAAACAAATAAAGATTACATTATCTGTGTTTTTAAAGATTAACTTCAAGTAAGAATGGCAAAGTTTATCAAAATGTAAAAAATAGGTAGATATGAAAATGCACAATTACATATAAGCCAATATACACTTATATGCATATTGTATATGTACACATACATATATATATATATATATATATATATATATATATATGTATGTGAAAACAGTTCTGTTGCTTAATAGGTTTTGTAACATTTACTGTCACTTCTGATAAATGTAATGCACCCTTGCTGAATAAAAGTTAGTATATCAAATACCGACTTATATAAATGTTTAAAAAAATAAAAATAAATAATCTGACAATTCAGCATGTAATTCAGTCAGGCGATAATGAAGTGCTACTAACAACCCTCAAGTTTCTGTACCACCACTCTCACACCTACCTGCACAGACGACACATGTCCAACACCACTTCAGAAATCCATTGCATCATAAACAGATCACACACACAACCATAAACTGATTTAAAATATTAAAGAGGGCCACTTTACAGTGATAAATAATACAGTATGGGGGTGAGTGGAAAACCAGCGATCTCCTCACCCCTCTCTCTGCCTCCCACAGCAGCCATAAAGCTAATGCACACCACAAGACTGGTGGTTCAGATCTCTGCCAGACCTCTCACCGATCCATGCATTCCTTCCTTCGCATTTCCCTTCCTCTAGACCTAATTACAAGCCTTACTGGTTCTCTTCCTACCTAAGTTTTCTTCTCTTTGCCTTTTGTAGATTTTGCATTCATAACTGAATTTCACAATGTGAATCTTACCATTCACAGCAAGCAAACTCAACCACAGTTGACCTATTCTCAGAGATAACCAATTATCCCCCCACGCCCTGGACTACCGGCGGAGAATTCCGGCAGCCTTGACTGGGAGGATCCGACATGTTATGCTCTCTGAACATGATGGGCAAGCAAGAGGACACCTCCCTACTCCATCTTGACCTTAGGCACTTCAGCTTGACCTACACCCGCCCACTTTTCCACCAGCAGCGCTGGTCACAAGGCCTGAACTTAATCCTCTTGAAAGTGTCTAAACAATATGACTCGAGAGTTCAGGTCTAATTCAGAGCAGTCTCGTGTGTGTTATCTTCTCCAACTCCCAAAACATGCACCCGTGCGCACAAATCCAGACAGTGCGACTCCATTGCATATACAACAGCACGCGTCTGCCGTCTCGATCCAGCTCAAGCATGTATACAGGGACGTTCTGCCAAACAAACACACATGCATACACTCACACAAACACACACAAACAGGGAGGAGAAAAGCTGATGGGGCAAAGGAGCCAGAAGTGGGTTCCTGGCAGTCTGGGTAATTAATGTGTATGTCAACACTGAGAGAGCTGTACCATACAGGAAATCTGAGCTCAGCACATCCACAATACAGACAGACAGGAGGGGGAGAGGAAGAATACAGGAATGGACAGAATGAGAGAGAAGATAAACGTTATCCATCTTGACTCTGATGTTTTATGGATGATATGAAATATGCGCTGGTATCTCCGTCTCAATGAGAGACAGGCTTGGAGTACTTCTGTCTGTAAAATCTAGACGGTTCATGTATGCAGAAGGAGTTTCTCACATACTGTATAGGTGAGATCGGGGCAAGTTGTCACTTTTTCTTTTACACTACAGTGAATAATTCTTCGAGTGGGTTTATCTAGTTATTTCTTGACTACAAAAAAGCAACTGAATATTTTTACTGCTTTTGCCCAGAGGAAAAAAATTGTTTGCTAAACACAAATCCAATAACATGGCATGTTGTCTCACTAAAGTATGATGGGCTAAGTTGTCACAATCTATTACAGGCTGTTCAGCAAATTTTTAACAGGAAATCAATTATAAAACAAATAAATTCATGAAACAGCAAAAATCTAGAAACATGATGAATACTGTGAAAATATGTTTTATTGATTTATAACATTTAAAACCACTTGTTTCTATACATATCCTCAATACACAGTTCTCACCTTTTCAGTTAAAACAATTTTTAGACAACTTCCCTGTGTGACAACTAGCCCCGATCTTGTCTATATCAAAAACTTGAGGTCGAAATAAGCATGTTTTCTACAATGGTCTCCGCTGCTGGTAGATCAAGGGCAAGGACACTTAAACTGCAGTTCACATCCGTCTCCAAATCTGAAGTTAAATCAACCTGTCCTTTTTCTTTCCGATTTCTCTTTCCCATTGGAAAACCAATCATCTAAACCCTTTGAATGTGCACTTCTATGTCAATCTGATTACATATGTGGCCAGAGCGCAGAGAGGGAGAGAGATTTCTTTGACGCTTCATTGCTTCCCGTCACTTCTAAGGTCAGACAGAAGGTAGGCTAGACTTCATACAGAAACAATAACACATCACAACATGATCTACTCATGAATATTTCTCCTTTGTATGGTAAATAATATCCAGAACTTGTCAAATAAATCAGTGAATGGTTTGGTTATTTTTATTAGGTCATTTTCAGAGGAATTGCTATATAATCATTGCTGCCAACTCAACACTGTTTCTTCCAAATTCTTCTGTAAAAAGTACTTAAACGGTATGAACTTGCAGACCACATTACCGATTACAAATGAAAACAAAATTAAGCTACTTTCAGCAAAATTCATCACTCCACAAAATTAAGCTTTAAAAACACCTTCAGTGGAACTTCCACCACCACTTAATCAAGAGCATGTGCTAAATGTAACCCTAAACTACATCAATCAGAAAAGTAAAATAACAGAGAGGAAGAGATTTTAAAGCAGCACACTTTAATTCAGAACTCACTATCTCTGCTTTCCCTCAGATGTTGTTTCCTTTTTTACGAGGTTTATTTTTTTCTGTCTTTCAGGAGCCAGGAAGGCATTGAGCTAAACCTTAATTACTCCAAGAACACCAGGGGTTCTGCTTTTTATCCGCTGCTTGGAAGCTCAGCATGGCAAGCAGAAAGAGGGGAGATCAACAGAATATTCCTCTCTGAAGGCAGAGCGAAAGAGAGATGAGTGCACATGCAGCAGTCACATCCCTTCATATGGTTCTTAGTTATCTACCACACTGCCTAGATAGATAGATAGATAGATAGATAGATAGATAGATAGATAGGAGTTTTATACAGGGTTTAATATTTGAAATGAACAGTGCCACCTGTTATATTTCAGTGATAATGCATGGAGACATTAAGTAAAGTGGATCAACAAATACATTATTCAATAAAAAAATTCCCCATAATCCCTCTATTAATGCTTCTGTCTCTTGTATAAGGTTGCAGGAGCTTCTATGCAATTTTAAGAAGTAGGCCAGAAAATGTAGCTTTCTTTATAAACGACCAGTAAATCATCTGCTGATGTGTGTGTGTGTATATATATATATATATATATATATATATATATATATATATATATATATATATATATATATATATATATATATATAAATCAAAAGGCATCACTTGATAGTCTTGATAGTCGACAAATGTTGAGAAACACAAATCCTGCTCGACGACCTCATTATCACTCAACTTATCTGTGTTTTGGGTGTGTATACGTGCGTGCGCGTGATTAAAATCCACTCCTGCTCTCCCGTATGTGTCAGACCGAAAGTATAAGGAAGTGTTGTATTATTATTACGTACACTATTCATATTAATATGTTGTTAATAAAATGGCTCGTACCTGCGTGGATCACAAAGGTTGCGCAGAGTAGAACTAAACCGAGCAGGGAAGCGGGAGACTGGTCGCGGTGTATCCACGCTGAGAGCATCTTCACCCGGTCACGCTACTGCCAAACGCCCCCCAGGTGCTCTCGGTCCAGTCGGCTGAAGTCTCGCTGAATCCTCTGAGAAGGATACTTCAAAGATAGTGTGAAACGTGGAGGCGGGTTCCTCCTTAAACTTCACAAACTTACAAAAGAACGCACCGTGGTTTATAATAAAACCACAAAACACGAAGCGACAAATTTTGAATCACAGTTACAGAAAATGTTCAGTCAGGCACATTGCAGTCTCCCTCCGTAGTGAGACACAAAATAGCCAACAACCTGCGTGAAGTTCATTTCATTCACAACTCCACTGAAGCAGCGAACGCGTTTTCTCTGGTAACGCTACTGTTTGAAAACAACTGACTTTTCCGCGAACAAATCGAAAACAAAAGTACTTGACAGCTTTATTCCTGTTGGGACGAGTAGAAAAAGTTGTCCGTGAGCATCAAATATAATGCCATAATTGTGAGGTCTCCGCTGTTATCTGTGGAGCGCCATAGTCCTGACGCTGCCGCTCTTCTGTGTCTGGAGTACTGAGTGTAAACACACGAACGCGGGTATGAAGCGTGAGTCTCCAGACTCTCATCTCCCATCAACCAATCATCAGCCTTCACAGACCCACACTGAGCGCTGGAGAGCAGAGACGCGAATAGAGATGTGAATGGAAACACGGAAAGCACGGAGACGGATTCGGGAATTCACGGGGAGGAACAATATTCATTTTATATATTTTTAATTATACCTAAATGAAAATTATTTTGTAATTTTACAAGGAATTGTATTATTATTGTTGTTGTTGTTGTATTATATATCATAGTTTAACAATATTATTAAAAATAATTGTTTAATTATTCATGTAACCGTTTTTCTAATAAAGGTGAGCTGCATTCTTTGGCCTTTACCATGTAGGCCTAATTAATCATGATCTTCTATGATTATGATTAATTAAGGGTGGTTTGGATGAAGGGTGTTTATAATGTGTTAATGTTAGTTTTAGTATTAGTAACGTAATTACAATTTACTGTGGTGCCTTCAGTTCCCAGCATGTTTCATTCACGTTCAGTGCATTTATGAACGTGTTCTCCGGAATACCACAAGAGGGCGACAGTTCCTACATGTGCTTATGAGTCATTTTAGATGCTGAATATGGGCTGATTATCCAGTGTCCGTTTGGTTTCATTGGTACCCTTCAGAAGGCTGCAGGTTTTGGTTGTGTAAGCAGGAACTAAAATGTAAACAGGTTATTCAAATTGCAAATTGCACTTACAACAGGAAGCAGAATCTTTTGTAATGCAGATGGAGGTGGACCATACTGGAGTCTGGAAATTCAATTAACAATTCAGCTTATATTTAATGAGATTTTAGACTGATTTGTCCATGTTAAAAAGTGTAAATATTTACAGATCTCAGATCGAAGTTCTGACATGGTTTATAGGCGCAGCACTATAACTTTTTCTCCCCATATATCAGGTTCAATTCTTACATTTATAAATGCACTCTATTTACACCTGCTAAAGTAGCTAATATAAAAAAAAAATTAAAAAAAAACATCCTGTGAAGACATGCTAAAAATGGTGGTTATAAAAAGAAAGCCTCGTTAACTGTCAGACAGTGTTCATGCTAAAATGACTGTGTCTGGCAGTCTTTAACACAAATCTAACTTTGAAAGCTCACAATCCCTGCGGACCAGTGATGATTCCCCTCATCTTTCCCTCTTCAGTTTCCTGGAACCTGGATGCGTTTCAGAATTCAGAGTTTTGTCTGGCCATAAAATACAATAAATAAGATTTGTCAAGCACTAAAAGAGTGAATGATTACACAGGAATAGTTAATCCAAAAATGAATATTTGCTAAAAATATATTTACCCTGAAGCCATCCAAGATGTAAATTAGTTTGTTTCTTCATCAGATTTCGCATCACTTGCTCACCAGTGGTTCCTCTGCAGTGAATGAGTGCCGTCAGAATGGGAGTCCAAACAGCTGATAAAAACATCACAATAATCCACAAGTAATATACTCCAGACCACCAATTAATATCTTGTGAAGTAAAAAGATGTGTTTGTCCAATCCATCATTAAGACATTTTTAACTTCAAAGTGTCTGACTAAAATGCAAATCCTCTATCTATGATAATGATAATGTATTTCTGTCAAGACCACTATCGTCAATAGATAGACACTTAGCATACAGTTTGGTTTGGCGGTATGGTTCTGTTCTGGGCAAAAACTCCCTGCGCATCCATGCAGCCTGTCATGAATGAGAAGGGAGAGCAGCAATAATAACCCCCAAGGGTTAACAGAACACAACCAAGAAGATCATTAATGTACTTAATTGCATTTAATGTAACACATAACTCAAGATTAGGGAGTTTGATTCAACAGGAATATCAGAAGCCAAGTCCTGACTGTGGCGAAAGGAGGAGTTGGGGATGGAGGAGGGTAATTGCTCCCGAGCAAGCAAAAGCTGCTGAATAATACTGAATAGCACTTATGTAGGGATGCCGTGATAGGTGTCGTATTCCTATAGGTAGATGTGATCAGCTGAGAGTCAGCTGATGCAAGCTTGACTCACGTGACCTGCCAGAACTAACGCTAATGCTTAATTTCTCATGAAAAAGTCATTTTGTCTGAATAATAAGATAAATGTGCACCTTTCACACATAGGCGTAAATCCCGGGGGGGACGGGGGGCTTGTCTGAGGCTTGTCCCCCCTAAAAATATCATTACAAGCGACTCTGTGTATTGAAAATAATATAATGGACATATACTTAAAATAACTGTGTGATTAGTAAAACAAAATAAATGCAAAAAATCGTTTTAAGTTCAGAAATGTTTTGATTCCCCCCCTCACTTTCCTCACAGTGGTTTGGTCCACTGCCTGCTTTCCTTCTTTACCGATGCACACACGAGTCCGGTGAGAGAGAGCAAGTTAGTTATGTGTAAGTAGGCTGTCAAGGCTATTTTATTCTCTTTAAACATCGGGTGAAATGATTCTTTCTCTTTAACACAGATGATGCTGGATCATTAATAAATTAATCATGACAAAAAAAAAATTATGATATCCTATGTATTTTCTATGAGCGATTATAAGGTTAACAAGCTTAATACGTAGCTTGTCACCCACTACAACTAACATGGCGATAAGCCTGTGTGTGAACTGATATTATAATATTGTAGACCTACATGTTGGGTTTCGTTCAATATGATGTTAAGTGGCAGATCAGTGGGTTTAATGCGGTTGAATTAATGCGAAAGAGACATTCTAGGTTTCAGACGAAACCTAAAATACTATGGATGACGCAAAATAATAATTATAATATGACCGCGTGGTGAACCATGAACTCATATTTAAACACGGTCTCCATGCTATGTACACATATCTATCCTTACAAGTACAATTTTGGCCTTATTATTTGTGTCCCCTTCAAAAATTGCTCTTGAGAAATTTTACGTTTATTGTCCCCCCCTACTGTCAGATGAAATTTACGCCCCTGCTTTCACAAGTGAAAACAGTTCTTAACAAATGTTGGTGGATTTTGATGCAAGAGGACAACAGGGGGTGGATTTTTTCACTGGAGGAAGCATTATTATGGATTATGGAGTCATATCAGAAGCAACGGTTTAAAGCTAAAATGCCTTAATGATGGATTTGTTTCTTACAAACACGCAGCTTTTCACTTCGCAAGATGTTAATTGATGAACTGGAGTCATGTGGATTACTTGTGGATTACTTATGGATTACTGTGATATTTTTATCATCTGTTCGAACTCTCATTCTGACGGTACCCATTCACTGCAGAGGATCCATTTCTCCAAATCTGATTAAGAAACAAACTCATCTATATCTTGGATGGCCTGAGGGTGAGTAATTTTCAGCAAATTTTAAATTTTGGGTGAACTATTGCTTTAATACTCCTGTTCAAGAATCAATTAATAATGATAGCAGATTTGTGAGCATGGACATAAAGAATTACTTTGCTGTATCTTTAATTCAATCCATAAGACGCTGCCACTAGCTGAGCAAACTGTCATAACGATTTGATCCTCTGCCAGTGTCATCAACTCAGATAAGTTTGCAGCCTACTAATGGAACACGGTTTGCTTTCATTACTTCCCATGCATATCTCAAACACATCTTCAGTTACTGTGCAGACGGCAATTGCGATAAGATTTGCGGTGCTTCAGACTGAATAATGTTGAGATTAATTGGAAATGTAACTCATGATGAGCCGTGTAACAGTGAGAAGAGAGAAGGAAAGGAGTGAGAGTGACGGAAGCGTGGGGGTAAAGAGGATGAATAATGGAAGATGATGCTGCTCACTGAAGAGAGACAATGAGAACATGCACATGCTATTAGAGTCATTATAAGAAAAATGCTTAAATAAATGTCTAGCACTGCTCACATTAATAATCTAATTTTGAAAAGCATACAACTTGTCCCTTAAATTCATGAAGGAAAACCCTAAAAATAGTCTGTAAGTAATAGAGTGGGATAACAGAAAATTATTTTCAGGAATTATCGAGCTGACCCAAACCACAGACTAATTATCCCTGCTGCGCCAGAAAGGAAGTCATGCCATAGATTTCAAGTAAGATATGTTTTCTTCTTCTGATCATGCTGTTAAGCTTGATTAGGATAGTTGCATCCATGTTCTCATGTAACACCATCATGCTCCCATGACGGTATTACATTACAACTGTGGGCTGTATGTATGAATGTGTATGTACTGTAATGTATAAAGACAGATATGTAAACTTTAGACCATATATGTAAACTTTAGAAAAACATGTAACTTTTTTAACATAAAAATAGTTATTTATTTATTTATATTTACTGTATTCATGGTTTAGTATGTATAATGTTTGGGAAATTGTTTATTTTCACCATTATTTGTGTGCGCGGTTCAGGTTTTGCCAGATTTGTGGAAAACCTGAATACCTTTAAAACCTTCCCACATAAAGGGAATAATGTTTTAATTAAAATATAAAAAAAATGCAAAAATGGGTTACATTTAAACGTAGGTGTAGGGTTAGTGTATAGACAATAAATAGACAATAATTAGCTCAATATTAAACATTTTGTTCCCACAAGGATTGTAAAACCTGACACGAACCTTCCAATGGTCCCCACGAGGAAAATGACTAAGTAACATTTTAATTAAAATCTAAATATGCAAAAAAAATCTCTGTAGGTTAGATTTAAGGTTAGGTGTTGGGTTATAACACACAGAAAAAAACTAATAAGCTCAGTATGATAACAATGAAAAGGCCCTATAATAATGGGTGCATGGTTATGAGTATGACTTGTGAGCGATTCCATGCTGAGTTCACCTGTCCCGCCTTGTTATAATCCCCAGGTACACCTGGGCCCGTGGGCCTCAGGGGCTTTTAGCAGATTGCATGGGCAAGACTATTACTCTGATTGTTGCCCTAGAAACTCAGCTCTCCTGCGGGGGTATGGGGAAAAGCTAATGCAATTAAAGGTGCCACAACAATTGGGAAAAATGAGAATTTTCTGTTCTCATGCTCCTTTGAACCTGTTCCATCAGCTGCATGCTGAAATGTAGGAGTTGGCCTTAAGCTAACAAAGTAAAAAAGTGTGCCAGAGAGGTCAGACAGAGGTTTCCAAGAGTTTTTACCTTCTGACTTTTCAATTTCAGGACCCCTTGCTTGTAGTATGTGGAACCGTGGACTGTTAGCGTCATTAATGAGGGAAACAGATCAAAGTTCTGCAAAACTTGCTCAAAAAGGAATTATTTATTAGTGATAAAAGACCCAAGAAATTTCCCACTGAAACAGCTTAGGTATCTGCTAAAGGTCAATTTAACTGAACAATACACTAGCAAGTACACTACTGGTCAAAAGTTTGGAATAATTCATTTTTTTTAATTTTTTCGAAAGAAGTCTCTTATGCTCACCAAGGCTGCATTGTTTTTTTTTTAAATACAGTAATAAAACAATAATATTATGACCCTGCGCCAGTGCGGGATAAACGCTAGGAAAGAGAGAGAGAATAATAAAACAATAATATTTTTAAATATTTTAATTTAAAACAACTTTCTATTGCTTTCTATTTGAATATATTGTTAAAAGTGATTTATTCCTGTGATGGCAAAGCTGAATGTTCAGCAGCCATTACTCCTTCAGTAACATGATCCTTCAGAAATTATTCTAATTTGGTTCTTGTTTATGGCTTTTTGAGGATTTTTTTGATGAACAGAAAATTTAGTAAACGGCACGTATTTGAAATAGGTATGTTTTGTGATTATATTATTGTCACTTTTGATCAATTCAATGTGTCCTTGCTGATTATACATTAAGTAGTATTTATTTATCTTTAAACCTTACCACAAACTTCTTAATGCACAGTATTATGTTTCCACAAAAATATTAAGCAGTACAACTGTCGACATCGATAATAAGGAATGTTACTTGAGCAGCAAATTCAGTTTTGCCATCACAAGAATAAATTTCATTTTAAAATGAATTAAAATGGAAAACAGTTATTTTAATTTGTAATAATATTTCATAATTTATAATTTTTGATTTAAAAAAATGTAGTCTTGGTAGCACAACAGACATGTAATGTATTTTTTCAAATACATTAAAATCTTAACTATTTCCAATTATTTAAAACAATGTAGATGTTCTACAAGCTAAGAAATAATACAACTTAAATTTTCATACTATAATTTAGCATAGTATAACATTAAAACGAAGAGACAAGGCAAATGAATTCAACGACATTTTCAGCATCCAAAACCCTGGCATATCTCATATTCCTGTCGACGAGTGGTGCAGGTAAACAGAATTTAATCGGAAATGCTTGTATTGTTTGTAATTACATGCTGACAGAGAGAAGCACAATACCTTTCAGAGCTGTCAGTTGTACTGAAGACCAACAGTATTCCACACAAAATGCAGGCTTGCCACTAAATAGCAGGTTATTTTTTATGTGAGGAGATTCATCCTAAATTGTTTCCAGGGTAAACAGATCCATTCAGTATAGGAATGAGTCAGCGCTCTGTGAAATAGCTGGGTCCTGGTTGATGCTTACACTTTGTGGCATTTAGAGCACATAAAAGCAGTGCAGATCTGAGTAATCCAGTCCTCACATCTCACTGTCACCTGCGTAAATACCTGAGCACGAAATATGAGATTTGAGAAGATGGAACAGTCTGCTGAGAAGAAGGCCTCTGCATCTGGCAGCTGAGTTAAATGTGAAGAGGACTCACTTACAATATTTATTTCCTCGTTTTAATTATACATTTCATTATTTATATTTGATTTTTAAAAGTAGTAGTAGCTCTCTGTTGTGGCTTTGATTGCCATAGAAACATATTGCTTCAATTAAATATTCTTGTTTCTTTAAGTATCCACACAATTGATCGCCATGGAAACATATTCGTTCCATTAAACAATCTTGATTGAAGTATCCACACAATTACTCCACATTTGCAGCATACATGCAACAAAACTGATTTGGAGTAAGTGGCAGTACAAGATTAGGCTCTATTGAGGCTGCTTCTTTTCCCAGCGTACCAAGTTCACATCTGTGCATCTTCTCCTCTCTTTCTCTGCTCATTTATTTATTTTGCGCTGAGAATGAGCCAAGCAAATGAGTCTCATCAGGGAGATGTAAGTTGATTTATCCAAATCAAGAATATATTTGCACTCTTTTTATGTCTGTGCATGCATGTGTGTGTGTCCTATCGATGAAGGCTAAATGGTTAATTAAATAGCATTTGCCTTCATAAAGGCCTTTGGGAACAAGGGCTATAAACACTGAAAGTTCAAATGTCAACATGGGTCATATATAATAGTCAGTGATGTGGTGTAAATCCGTAGCATAGTATACTTGAGACAATTATTTGGTCTGTTTCCACACATTGAGTGGTGTGATGAAATACACCAATGTTCAATATGCAATTAAATTCATTATTACATAATTTGTGTATATGTTTGTATATTATATGTTTTGGTTTTGCCTCTTGTACCATATTGTACATTGTAAAAAAAAAAAAAGTTGAGCAAACTTAAAAAATGTTTTGCTCAACTTATACTTGTGGGAGATTCTCAAATTCTTTGTTGTATAAACTTAAAACGACAAGTTGAGAAAACTCAAAAATCTGCTGAAGCTGGTTGCCTTAAAATTTTAAGTTGGCTCAACTTTTTTTTTTTTACAGTGTAAAAAGTGATTGTTCTGCTACTGTATTGCACAGTCTATATTCTATTCTATTCTATTCACCAAAAATATAGTTCAGTATTCTAACTGTACACTTTACTAAATTTATTTAAGGTAAGTGGTTGTAATCAATTTATTTTAGCTACATTTAAATAAACAAATTTAGTTGACTAACTTTCAAAAAAAAAAGAAAAAATTTAAATGTAACTAAATTAAATTGTTTGCAACCACTTACCTTAAAAAAATTTAGTATCATTTTTTCAGTGTATGATGCCAAGTAGTGTAGCTAGTTTTTTTAATTAAAATAGAATAAACATAGAATAAACACTTAAACTCATTGTTATTGAAATAAATAATTAATCATATTTTTTGTGCATTTGTGCGTGTGCGTGTGTTGGTTTTGGACTTGTATAATTTTATATAGTTTTTTTTTTTTAACTATATTTTATAGTGTGGATTGTTCTGTATTGCTCTCCTACTGTACTGTAGAGTATCTATTCTATTCTATTCTATTCTATTCACAAGTAATATAGGTCAGTATTCTAACTGCAGGTTTCCAAGCAATGTTGCCACTTGGTGCATTAATATAGAATAAACAGTTACATTTATTATTAATTATATTAATAATTATTACAATTAATGATAATTTGTGTATTTTTTGTATATTACTTTTTTGCCTCTTGTTGTATCTGATTTTTTTGTATTGTTCTCCTACTGTATTGTAGTCTCTATATTCTATTCTATTCTGTAATATAGTTCAGTATTTTAACTGCAGGTTGCCAATCAATGAATGTACTTGGCACATTAATGTAGAATGTGCGTTCACAGGTGTGATAAACAGAATTAAAGAGTCTCAAAATATCCACTTAGCAAAGTAACTTATGAATGTACATTCCAGAATTAAGTGGAACATTCACTAGGAGCAGTCAACAAGCAGCCAGAGCAACCACAGGGGGAAAAATATATTGTATGGTTTTGAAAGTGTCAGGTGTTTACTGAGAATGCATCCTTATATGTAAGCATGTGTGTGTGCACTAGAATTAATGAGCATGGGACAAGGAAATGCCACCTACTGGCATTTTACACAAACAATCTCTGGTTTGGTGAGGAATCGGGGAAACGCTTGAGGGCAGAAACATGTCTTTTGCTGTTCTCTCTTATTCCCTCCATCATCCTTCACTCCATCTCTCCTGGACCACCTCACTAATGATCGCTCAGAGTCTGGGACCCAGCTATGCATCATTTACTAGGAGCTCTGGAGACAGAGGGGGAAAGAGGGAGAGGGGTAGAGATAGGAAGAATTAAAGAAAGGGCGAGAGACTAAAGAGAAAGGAAGACCTAAAGGGATTGGAGATAATGTAATTTGGAAAAAGGGAGCATGACATGTAGAAAGAGGGAAAGAAAAACAAGAGGAAGGAATTGAATTGAAGTAACAGAGATAGAGAGAGAAGGACTGAGGGGTGACGGTGGAAATGAGAGTGATGGAAACACAGTGTGCTTGTGTTAATTTCATTGGCAGAGAGATCAGAAACAGCTGATGAAATCTGTAATGTCTTTGACCTTCCAAAGTCATGGCTCCATTACTAAAGAAACAATAAAACCCAAGGGTATAAACTTTGCTTCAAACTAAAAGGACCAAAAAACAAAGACTAAAGATGATCAACAGGAGGGTTCATGGAAATAATTGTTCCACAGTATAAAAGGATTTAAAAACATTTAAACATAAAAACACAATATTGCCAGTTGTTTTGTCTCTTTTTGCTCCATCTTTGGAAACTGGAACTGAAGCCTAAACAGGTGGTGTTACCTTTCTGAATGAATCAGTGTTTCTGAACAAATCGAATGAGTAAAGTAATCAATGACTCACTCATAACGACAACTGTCTGCTTCATTTCTAAATGAATCAGAGTTTTAGAACAAACTGATTAAATGAATGAATCAATGACTCACTCAAAGACAGCAGTCTGCTTCATTCCTGAGTGTTTTTGAAATAATCAGTGACTCATTTATACAGACAACTGCCTGTTTCCCTCCTAAATGAATCCATGTTTTTGAACTACAATCAAATAAGTTAATGAATTAATGATTGACTCATAAAGACAATTGCCTGTTTGAATCAGTATTTTGAGCGAGTGAATAACTCATACAAACAACTGCCTGTTTCGTTCCTAAATGAATCTGTGTTTTTGAATAAATCGATTTAGGGAATGAATCAATGACTCAATGACATAAAGACAGTTGCCTGTTTTGTTCCTGAATAAATTGGCATTTTTAAATGAATCTGTTGAATGAATGATGAAACGAGTCACACTTGTAGCATCCCATCAATGCAAAATGTAGAAAAACTCTACAGACTGACTGAAACGCAGAAGAACAGACAAACGAAGTCATACAAACAATGAAATGAGACAATCAGATTCGACGACAAGAATTAATGTATAATGCTTAACTACAATCACTTCTTACCTTCTCTGTGTTGTGGAACAGTGAAGGAAACATTAATTTCTATGTTTGGCACTGTAAATAATATCTGGAGTCAAAGGTTTACACCAAGATTAAACCCGCAGCTAAACACATCCATCCAATAAAGCATTTAAAGGGTTGTCGATCTCATAAATGTCTTGGTTTTATGAGCAGCTGGATGTATCGACTGTTTTGCAGTATCACGGTAAAATGAAAGTATATCTAACGATCGTCAAGGATAGCAGAAAGCATCTGCCTTCCACGTGAGCTGAGCTTCCCAATGCTAGTGGACGGGAGAGAGAAGGAGCGCTGTGCACAGAGTATAAATGGAGAAGGTGAGAAAGTGCTGGAGGCTATAGGAAAGAAAAGGCCCATTCTATTAATCATGGCTTTGATGGAGGGCGCCATGGAGTGACAATAAGTTCTGGTGCTCCTGCAGCAAACCACGGGTCTCAGCTGCTGCTGGCCTTCACTGCAGCTACCTAGAAAGACCCCCATGGGCCCACTGCTCAACCCCACTCTATAAAAGAGACAAGTGGAGACTAGCTTTAGGTAGCAAGGGATAAAGTAGAACAGAGTTATGGAACAGCAGTTCTTTGAGAAAGCTATAAAAAAGGAGCCAAATAGACACAATGTGTGCCTTTTATTTGAAGTCAGACAGAGAGATGATAGGAAAATGCTTGTATATTATATATCACAATGGATTTTAGAAATCTAATAACCACCTAAAGCCACCACTTGTCACCTTTGGTTGTAAGCAGACTGTCTGATAAATGAGTCTTGTGACCTCAAGAATAATAGCGTGCAAAATGTTCTGTTCTGGACTACAGCTGCTCGCTGTCTTGGGCACCTTATTAGAGGCCTATATAAAGGTCCAGGTGTGTGTACACTCTGTTTGCCTGCACAGGCTCCTGAATCACACCAATCTCACCTCCTCCTCAGGGGTGAGAGATGGAGAGGGGAGGAAGAGAATGAAATGGAAGAATGAGAACATAAAAGATTTCTTTAATGCCGTGTTACTTTATGTGCTCATTTGTGAAGTGTGAGATGTTGCATTACTGCGGCACTCAAGCACTAAGGCATGAAGTGTAGTATATTAGGAATTTTCTCTTTTTCTGGCCATTTCACCTATTTTCAATATACCATTTACTTTCTTTTTATGTTTTTAAACAGATTACTTGGATTTCTAGGAGTTTTACGCTGCTTTCTGCTGACCATGTAAAACCCCTTTAAATGAATATTTTGTTGTTGTTGTTGCATAGATACATAACAATTTGTTCTATTTCAGCTGTTGGTGTTATTCAGTTTTTGGTGTTGTTTTAACAACATTTCCACTAAACATTACTCCAAAAAATAATGTAAATTTACTCCACTTTTCGGTGTCACACGGTCCTTCTAAAATGCTTTTGATTTGCTCATTTGCTTTGATTTGCTGCTCAAGAAAAATATTATTATTGTCAATGCTGAAAACAGTTGTGCCGCTCAAAATTTTGGTGTAAAACACTTTTTCTTTTAATTATCAAAGGATGCTTTGATGAATAGAAAGTTTTTAGAACAGAATTTATTTAGAAGTAGAAGTAGAAAAAATCCTTACCGTCACTGTTGATTTATTTATAACATCCTTGCTTAATTAAAAGTACTAATTTCTTCAAGAAAAAAAACAAAAAACTTACCCCTTGAATGTGTGTATATTAATATTTATTAATAAATAGAGATGATGTTTTATCTGTTTGCTTTTGATGACACACATCACTTGCGCAGGGCTCTAAACACTATCTTATTATAAACAGTATATATATTTGTATCAGATATTTGGTGGTTCTTACTGGCTAAATATCCTCCCCAAGAGGCACATCAGCAGCAGCATGTAAGCCCAAGTTGCAGGTTTGATTCCACCTCCTGCTGATCCTGTGATCCAATCCGCCAACCACCCGATGATACTCCTATCTCAAACCGCATGAATCACGAATCAGACTAATCCATATTACATTCTTCTGTTTGAACAAACAGTGATAAAAGAAGCAGCACTGCATTAAGTTATGTATTGAACTAGCAGGAAAATGTAATAAAGTTTCAGCACAGGTCAATTTAAAAGACTTGATCGATATTTTCCTGTGTATGCTCTTACTCACTCTTATTACACACTGTTTTGTGGTATTAACTGACATTTGGTGCTGATTGGAGGCAAAACGAAGAGGAGATGAGCATGGGACACTTCCAAATGTGTCTTTGAAATGGCATTAGTCCCATAAAACAGCCGTGATCTAGCGCATGGATGGGGGAAATGAAAGATTGAGAGGAGAATAAGGGTAATAGACAAAGATAGGGAGAGGGGGAGTGAGAGAGAGATGATAGAATAAAGGGTTTTTAGCCTGCGGTGTTGCAGCTTTTCTTGGTGAGGTGTGAGGAGAGCACATATTTCCCTGAGTCTAAATGGGAGCAGGGCAGCTCAAAGAGGTGCTAATTTAAACGCAGAGAGACACCTGGACACCTGATTCCAGCTATCCACGGTCCTCACACAATGAGCACACAAGCCCAGCTAAATATAACTCTGCCGCACGCTTGTTCTTGCTCACACACACATGTCATACCCTTACCGCTAGCATATGTGTGTCTACCTCAGTCACATAAGGTGCATCTGTCGCACCAGGCATGTGAAAAATAGATTTATTAAAATGTGAAACATTTAAGATGGAATGGCACAATCATTTGGCGAGGGATGTTTATGCCCTAATTACGGATTCCCTACTGATTTTAAACTTTGAAAACTTTTTTTTTTTTTTTTTTTGGAGGATATCGTTGTCTATAGCTGCAAATTGTCTTTGCAAAAACTCATTCAGATATGTTATATATTTAGCTCAAACAGAAATGGATGGTACTTAGCAAGGTCATGGGGTTGATTCCCAAAGAATGCACAAGCTGATAAAATGCATACCTTGAATGCAGTGTAAGATGCTTTGGATAAAAATGTCTGCCAAATGCACAAACGCAAACTTCTCCTCTCAGTTCAGAGGAAATATTTTAAGCCATAATAAACTCTAAGGTGCTCATATGTCAAAAGGTAAAATCTTTGTATCCTTTGATACCAAATTATGGACAAACTATAAAGACACAGTTCTATAGTGTATTGCGATTTATTTTAGTGGAAAGAAAAAAAAATCCAAGATGGCAGCAAATGACAAAAAAAAAAAAAAGCTGAAAATGATTATTTTTATAACTAAAAATACACTTTTTACCCAAGATTTGTGTGTGCTATGCATTTTTATGCTTATTAGTGTCTTAATAACTTTATTTCAATCAACTGTAAGTCCAGTCTCCTGTGCCACATTTTGTGAAACAGTAAAAACAGAAATATTGTGAAACATTTGTTTTCCATTTGAATATGTTTTAAAATGTGATTTATTTCTGTGATGGCCAAGCCACCAGTAGAAATTAATTTTCAGCAGCCATTACTTCAGTCCTCGGTATCACATGATCCTTTAGAAATCTATTCTAATATCATTATTTGGTGCTCAAATAACATTACATTTTACTATCACAACTGACCTGGTTATACTGTTTAATATTTTTAGGAAACATATGTCATTTTTTCAGCATTTATTTTAAATAGATAAAATTTTTATTTCACTGTCACTTTTGATTAATTTAATGAATCCTTGCTGAAAAAAGTATAAAAAAAAAAAAAAAGAAAGAAAAAAGTGGTAGTTTACTACTACTTGCTACTTAGTTAGCAGGCAGTTTACTTAGTTTTGGAACACAACTTAAGCAGAACTATCATGCACTTTGCACATCGAAAATTGTGGTGTATTTTGGAATAAAGCTGAATGTCTTCAAAGCTCAAGCCTGAAGTATAATTCAGTCGTAAAGACTGTGTCTTTAAAAGAGATGAAAAAAATCATCAATTTAGAAGAAACTCGCTGTGTGCTTTTAACTCAGGAACGGGCTCTACGCTACGTGAACCCTTAGCACAGAAATCAGAGTCCGAGTTCAGTCAGGCCCCTGCAGAGGGCTCTTTTCAGACAGCAGGGGTCCAGGGAACATAGAAGACAAAGAACTGCTCTCAAACCCAACACAGAAGGAGAGAACGGCTGCTCGCTCTCTTGAGAGGAGAAATGCTTTTCTTTATTCTTCTCTCCGTCTTATGTCTCTGTTTTAAGTCCATTCTCCAGGGCAGCCATTGCACTGGGGAGCTCTTTAAGCCGAGGATGTGCATCGTACACAGATGTAACAGAACATGAGCTCTTTAAAGCTGCAGCGAGTCAATAGTGCTACATTCACTTTTTCAAATGAATTTTGAACTGTTGTTTATACTGTAAAAGCTGAATTACAGCATCTCTCATGTACTTCACAGCTATTTTGTGCATGCATTAGACTGAAAATTCCAAATGGCTACCAACAAAACACATACAGAAAAAGAAAGAAAATTAAAAACATTGTTCAAAAAAGAGGGGGACAGGAGGACAGACAGAGACAAACTGTTGTTGGAGTCAGCCATCAGAATCAGATTGTGAGGTTGGCCGAGCAAGAGCACACTGGACAAGAAAAATGATTCAGATACAAATTACCAGGCGCACGGTGAGATATTCTGGCGCCATGCAATCCATTCAGCATCATACCAAACGCCCAATACACAGATGTTCAAAATCAATAAGAAAGGAGTGAAGAAAAAAATCAAGTAAGAGGAGAACACCTTAATCGATGAACTCCTTCTTGATGATTGTAGGGTGGAACTGCACCATATGCAGATATCCATGTATACCTTGATATCAGGGGTGTGTGGTGGACTTCTGAAAAATATGTAATTCCTTCAGCATTCTATTGGTATGAATTGAAACATAACACATCTTTGCACCAGTGGACATCCAGTGTTTTAAAAAAAACATAACTTTATTGTATTGACACTATTATAATATTATAATTATTATAATTAGCGCGTTATAGTTTTCCTTCTTGGTGTAAACACACCTTCAATGCATAAAGAGCACTTTACTCTGAACTCTAGCACTGCTTATTTTTACTGGCACACATGAACATCCTAATAATTTACTAGTCAGTTCTTAATAGCAGGGACATATGATATGTGGAATTATAATTTTATCATTCACTTTATTCGCTACATTGAAGCCAACGTTATTTTATGTATGTGTTTCAGCCTCTGGTCCAGTTCAGAAAAGGGCAGAAAGCAGACCTCCAAAGAGCACTCTTTCAGGCATCAGTGCATCCTTTGGCCACAGATGTCTTGCTCATTATTGACTTGCGAATGTAAGGCTTCTTCCTGAATCATGAAGTGAGAGAGCAGAAAGACATCCCACCACTCAGACGTTCTTTTATCAATAAAACAGGGGAAAGGGAAAGTGTAGGAGTAAAACACAGAGAAGAGGAAGCAAATAGGGACCCCAAAGCGCACAGCAAGCTGTCAGTGCCAAAATCAACAGATATCTTCAGCAGCTGGAGTGTAATTCTGTATAACACTTTTGATTTGCTCTGGCATTGTTATTGCCTTCTTGCAGACTGAATACCATTACATGCATCTTACAGGGATCATTTACAGTAACGACTATGCCAACGAAAGGTTGTTCATCAGAATAATCATCATCAATATACTGAAAAGTGATAATTGTTTCCTGTGTGTTGCAGCAATAATTGAATTCAATTAAATTAACTAAATAAAAATGACATTCAGGCATATTCAGGAAATAAGGTTTTTGATTAAGATGCTAAAGGCTTGCACAGTTTATTAAGCAATTTCACATCTCTGCATGTAAACAAGATTTGAAATCTGTCTTTCAGGGACAAATGTTTAAATGCTTGTTTTTATTTCATTATTTCCATAACGCTGTAATCTGGCCTATTGATCAATGGTGTGTGCTCTCGGATTAGCGTAATCTCACACTTGAGCAAATACCATTATGTGAACTGGATAAAGAGAGTTAATCTGGACTCAGTCTCAGTCAACATGAAGAATAATCCAAATTGATGAATTAATTTCACTCTAATCAGCATAATGGGAAATTGTTCTTTGTTTCTGATGACAAATTTGTTCTGTTAAATGTCAAATGAGGTCGGAGGTATTCAAATTAGACTATGTGAATATGGTAACACTTTAGTATAGGGACCAATTCTTGCTTATTAGTATGCCTAACATATTGGCTGTTTATTACTGCTTATAAAGCACATATTCTGCTTGACCATATTCTCAGTCCTTAATCCTACCCAATACCTAAATTTAACAACTACCTTACCTTAACTATTAATAAGCAGCAAATTAGCTTATTGAGGAAGAAGTCATAGTTAATGATTTGTTAATGGGGAGAATTGGACCTTAACATAAAGTGTGACCATGAACATTTGTTGGATGATGTTTCAGAATAGCTGTATTATAATTCTATTTATATATGTTATAAAGGAGGCCAGGGCTAGTTGATATAGTATGTAGTAATGTATATTTATACAGTATTATACATACATACAATGTTTTCTCTATAAAAAGGCAAATAATAGGTCTTATATAATAAGATAGTGTTAGAATGCAATGGGGTATGTTGGGATGTATATTATTTATTTATTTATTTAGTCGATAAAAGTCATTATTACCTTTTTTTCTTTAGCCAAGAACACACCAACTTTGAGAAACATACCATGAGAAATGTTCTAGAGTAGAGTGTTTTTTATTAGAGTAAAAAAGTGTGACTAGAGACTAGTGAAAATGTCTTTGTGTATATTTGTGCTTGGGGGCTGTCGGATGTTAGACACTCAGCTAAAGGCGTCAGACATATGGTTGAAATTAGATTACACAATCACAAATGTCCCAATCAAGACCTCATGCATAATTCATAGCTGCGCCTCACGGCATGATAATTACTTAATTAATATCCTGCCAACCTGAGGCTCCGCTGAGACTGGACCGCCTATAATCCCATGCCATGCCAAAGCAAGCAGCGTGCCCTTGGGATGGGTGAACCTCCACCGTGGGAGCTCCTGATGAGCATTCAGCGTTGCAGGCTCCCACCATGACACTGACAGTCACCATAGAGCTAAATCCGTCTTGCTTGGACCTTCTTTTTTCTTTGCTTTCTTCCCCATAATCTGGCCGATCCAATAATGTTCTCAGCTGGGCCTCGAACAGAGAGATTTCCCCCCGTGCCGTTCCTTGAGCCACATTCCCAGGAGCCGCGGGGTGATGGTGGATTTGTGCTGCTGTTCTCCCTGAAGATGGATTAGACATGATTGATATGAGAGGACGGGTGGTTTTCAAAAAAGGTCTCAATCACACAAGAATGCATTTTTATATCCAAGAAAAAGCGATTTCTTATGGCCCGAATAAGTCTGTGTCACATTAAACGCTACAGCAATCCCAAAACTAAAACCTTAAGCCGAATTTGATGAAAACATTCTTGTTTTGTAGATTTGGCCAAGCTGATTGTCGTCAAATAATTGAAATACTTAACCCATTGCTGTTGGTACTAACATAGCAAATCTGTCAGTACCCCAAACTGACCTTGTTAATAGTTCATTCCTTTCCACACTGACAAGCCTGAATGAATTTTTTTGAATTACAATATGAGCTCATTAGTAATCATTGACATGTCTATATAACGAGTGATTCTGGCACCCATACAATTTCAAATGCTTGCTCATTAGTAATCATAGATATATCTACATAAAGCATGATTCTGGCACCCATACAATTTCATACGCTTGCACAGACACTGAAACGTATACTATAAATATTTATTGATAGCATCTAAGTGTAACCATTTTACAAAGGAACAACTATGTAGATGTACATATATTTACAAATCCTTTCAGGTTCAAATAATTCATATAATTAATAGGTTGATTTTGTTGTATTTCCGCAATGCAATTTATTAAAACGGTTCAAAGTCATCATATTTACTTAAAGTTCTGTGTTGTTTCCAAGAACTGCTTCACTCTACCTTTGCCTAAACATTAAAATGTATAACATATATATATACACACACACACACACACACACACATATATATATATATATATATATATAATAAAATAATAATTTTTTGTCAGTACATCCATTTCATAAGTTTCAGCATTTATCCACACAGAAAAACTTACTACTAATGAGTTCAAGCTGTGATTTACACTCAATGTTGTGTGAATTCATAAATGTTACAAAAAACTTGCTTAAGGCAAAAGCAAGGAATATTTATCACTCATGTAAACAGCAAGGTCTCTTTGAAATAGTTACTTAACCTTTCCCTCTTCCTCTCTCTGGCCAATGAGCAATGTGCAGACAAATATGAAGCAGTAATTAACATCATTCTTTGATTATAATTAATTCATATAAAGCCTCACGGAATTAATTAGAACCTTGTAAGCATGTTTTAAGCACAGAGGTGTCAAAACTGTAATAAACCTGGCAAGAAAGTGTTAATGTACGAGTGTACACCTCTCTCCTCTGGGCTCCCAGTGCCCAGGCATCCAGAGACATGGCAGAGAAACATCCTTCCGCCACCTAATCAATCAATTCCCACTCTGTGGGCCAAATCCATGTTACTAATTACCCAATCAGAGTGGGCAAATTCCCTCAGACTGTCACACCAAACCCCACGGGGGTCCCTAGAGACCTGCTCCCTCTCTTCCCCTCATTAACTTCTCCTGTCCGCTCCCCTTGTCCAGACACTCCCGAGAGCAGCCAGGAGTTGTGGGTAATTCAGTGGGCAGTCTCTGAGGTGACCATGCGCCTCGGGGCTGGAACAGTAGAGGACACATTGCTCCCTCTCTGTCTCTTCTCACTTTCTCTGTCTCTCTTAAAGTCCCTCCATCTCCTCTCGCTCTCATTCGCTCATGAGAATCTCGCTGTCCCCTCCACGTCTCTGTTTAACCTAACACACTCTTTTACCCTGCCTGTCCTGTTCCCTCTTTATCAGAGATTGCACCTCTCTGCTTCGTCTGGAGGGAGAGAGAGCAAATGCATCTTTTTGAACAGCTATGCTGGTTACTAACGGCTCTGTATTCTTTAAATTTGTCTCCACTTCAGGCTTTTTCGCTTCTGTGCAACTCGATATTAAAATCACTGCACTGAAGGAGAAGGTCTGTTGAGCAGCAATGTTATTATGCTAATTAAACAACAGATAAATAGGAATGTCTGGCTGTATCTCAGAAGCCCACTGTACTGCAAATGGATGTTACAGAATGTAAAGGGCAGGCACAGAATGTTTTTCCTCCCATTGACTTACTCTGGAAATTCAGCATAGCTAAAGAGGAAAATCCGTCATTATTTGTTCACCCTCATCACCAAAACTATTCCTTCATGCAATTAGAATAAATGGGGATTGAAACTTTTAAAATGGTATATAATGTTGTGTTAAGAAACAGATCTAAATTTCACTGAGCTATTCTTGGTGTGTTCACGAGAAAAGAAGAGATATCTAATTAGACATCTGATCTTCTTTAATCATGATTCTTTTCAATAAATCAGCTGATTCAGTTCACAAAACTGATCCTTATGATTAATTCACAAAATCAGACTATTCCACTTCTTAACTTCAACTCATTGATTCAATGTTCCAGAGGGGGGAAAAATGTGTAGCTTAGCTTCAGAAGACTGTAGAGGACTATATTGCACAAATCATTTTGGACCACTTTCCTAATACTTTTAAAGTTTTTATTATTTTTTTTTCTTAAGCTTTAAAGCTAAAACCAAATTAAGCTGAAATACAATAAAATAGATATCTAAATACTATAAAATAAAGTGTTAAATTTGTTGAAATTAAAATAGCTCAAATTTATCAAATGTATTACAGTTACTAAAACTGAAATAAATAAATTAAGGATAATTAGAAACCACAAAACTAATAAAAACAACAAAAGCACAAATCACAATAAAACTAAAATAAAAATCAAAACGGAAAATTTAAAATATGAAATACTGTTGCATACTATTAAACACATTTAGACACTTTGTTTTATTATTTTTCGGCGAACTATCCCTTTAAGGGACTGTCTCTGCATGTATACACTTCATTTCTACATAAACACTGTCCTACTCACCAGAGCTGATATCACTGCAGCAGTTTTCTCCACTGATGCTTCTCTATTAGGCTAAATAACAGTGTGATTATGACCTGTGATAAATAGGGAAGTTTAGTTGAAGCAGTAAAACATAGTATTAGTGTTTAATGGGCTACAAACTGCCATCTGGTTTTGTGAAAAGGCCACTTTCATTGGCCAGATACTTCTTTTCTTTCTTTCTATATTTTCTCATGTCTCTCATTCCTCATTTTCACTTGATTCCTCTTCAGCTCGCACTAGGAGGTAATAATATATTTTTCTGACAAGTTGATGCAATGGTTGTACCATTTTTGGAGTTTGCGCACAGACACGTATTCGGAGGAGGAAGTTTCAAAAACAGTAACAACAGCCTCGGTGTGAGCTATCACACCTACAGAACTCTGCCAAAGCAAACAGGAAATCTATGGAGAGGATTTAATCATGAATTAAAGGTTTTCTCCAAAGCAACTCAATGACATCAGGTTTTTTCCCTTCACAAAACAAAGGACCGTTTCATGCTTTTGGGCTAAAGTGTGAAGGAGAAATGATTAATATACCACTCACACACAAGAACTGTTTTCATTTTTAATGTTTTAAAATGTAATTTTATTTCTGTGATGGCAAAACTAAAGTTTTAGCAGCCATCATTCAGTCACATGATTTTTCAGAAGTCATTCTCATATGCTGATTTGGCACATAAGTGATTTATTATTATTATTAATGCTGCAGCAAAGTTTTTGCCACTTAATATTTTTGTGAAACCATGATACGCTACCATTCAATGCATTAAATTGATCAAAATTGACAGTAAGGACAATTACAATGCTGCAAAAAAAAATTCAAAAAAATGATTTTGTTTTTTACTTTTAATTTGTCCTGGGTAAAAAAAGTATATATTTTCCACAAAAATATCAAGCAGCTTCTCTATAGCTGGTAATAGTATATTTCATTGTAAATATATGGTATATTTACAATAAAAAATATATTTAATATATTTACTTTTTTATTTTTATATATATAATACATTTAAAACCATATTTAAATATAATTATATATCAACATTTTTTCATATATATCAAGTAGTTATACTATATGACATTCACTTATTCTATTTCTTGTTGTAACTTGAAAACTGAATATGTAAATAAAGAACATGGTGAATAAATTTCATAAATCTTTCATAAACCCTACACAAATCTAGCTCCACAATAACACACATGTTCAGACACCTATAGACGCGATAGGCCCTTCTGACAGGTGTGGCACGCCTCAACGGGCTCAATAGGTGACTAACACAGTGTGACATCTGAATAAAACTAAAGCGGTCATTTTTAATCCAATCAGCACCCACCACACCCGCTGCTGCCCCACCCGTCCCACTCTCCTTCACCTGTCACCCGCTGCCACTAATGCTTATCTGTCCAGTTACAATGTCCCAGCGGAGTTGGGTTCGGCCGACTCTGCAGCAAGATCAAGGTGGACGAGCCACACTTGTCTTGAACACATCATTGACTACCGCCCAAAACAGCCCCCTTGGGGCATTGATAATGAATCCTCTCCCTTCTCTGCATTCGGTGGGTTTCCATCTGAAACGGTCTGGGGGGATTATCATATCTAAACTGAGATTATGTTTGACTCTGGTGCCGTGTTTGAATAGAGTTGAACAGAGGTGGGAGGTAATGAGAAAAAAAAGACCCTCTCCGTTCACTAGCATCAGGGGAACGGTAAATGATTTGATGAAAAGCAAGCAGGCATCCACGGCTGCTCTTTATTTTAGGTCTGAGCGGTGGCAGAGGGGCATGAATGGATTCTAAATTACTTTTTGTGGGTGGATGAAGTATGAGTTCAGAGATTTACAGTCTCATGAAGGAGAGACCCATAGCGTGAAGATTAACTGGGACGCATGTCACGCATCTAAACAGACACCTTGGGTATACTGTGTATATGCTCAGTTTTGAAAGGACTGACCAGATTGAAACATGAATGGAAAAACAGGCAATGTACAGAATGTACTTTGTAAGCATGAGACGAATATGCTGTAAAATAAGAATAAAATACTTAATAACGAAAGGGGTGACTTAATAAACCAATAAAAAGTTGTTTTTTTGGGGTCTTTTTAAAAATGGTTCACCCACGTAAACAGGATTCACATTTGTTAGTTCAAAACCTTATTTAAAAAAAAATAATAATTTCATATTATAAATGTGTTATGAGGAATTTGGCAGGATTGTTTGTCGCCTGGAAGCAACATTGTACAGCAGTGAAATTAATATGACTGTAGTGTGAAAAATGATTCAGTCAAAAAAAAAAAAAAAAAAAAAACTTGAGCTGAACCAACAAAATAAAGCAGGTAAGTTGGATTAAACTAACCCATACATTTTAAGTTCAATTACACTGTATAACAGAGATACTTGATGTACTATTTGAGGATCCCAAAACTGCTACACGAAACCTCTGAAGAACCACTAGGCACTCTTTGAAGGAATGTGCAGCCCCATTAGGCCTATTCCTTGTTTTATTTACATTTTTGTTGACTTTAGTAACTTTTTGTTGACTTTTTTGTTGACTTCTCTGTAACTTTGTTCCTCTACTATTTTATGAACAGTTTGTTCTACTTGTTCTATTTCTTCTCCTTCTTCTTCTCCTTCTCCTTCTTCTTCTCTCAAAGCTGATTATGTGGAGAATTTGGGAATTTGTTATGTTTTCAGTATAGGCTTATTCACCCAAAAATATCATAATTTACCTGCTCTCATGTTGTCTCATATAACTTTCTTTTTTTCTGTGGAATACAAAAGAAACAATTTTGAGTCCTAACAACACTGGACCCCATTGACTTTCATGGTATGCCCAAAAAATTCAGTAAGACATTTTTCAAAAATCTCTTTTGTGTTCCAATGACAAAAGAAAATAAAACAGGTTTGAAATGAAGGCTACACGAAATGCAATACTGAACACTGAAAACACTGCACTGAACAGTTTTTTTAAAGATTGATACTTACTAACAGTCCTCTCGAAATAAGAAATGGTTACAATGATGGCAGATTTTACACTGTACCAACCAACCATTTAAAATGTATAGAGAATGTACTACTAATAATAATAATCATAACACAGAAACTGGTATCTTTCTCTACAAATACCATTTTTACACTGCTGGGTCCCTTGTGTATTGTGAAATTAAATTTATGCACTTGACTGTATGTGAGACACATGTGAATGGATGTGAATGTGTGTGTCTCAGGCTGATGAATGAAACATTTCCTATGGCCTGACACTAAACATGTTGTCCAGCTGGCTGAACGCCTAGCTTCTGAGTGACCTCGCGGCTTGGTACAAACTGTTGACCCTCCTGGCCATGTTCTGCTTAATGGATACTGTGTATCTGCTGCCAGCTCTGCCATGCCCTGGCAAAGACATGGACACCCAGCTGACCTCTTCTGCCCCCTTCTCTCAGTCAAGCCAGGAGCAGCTAACCCCAATGGATTTCTCATTTGTGGCTTGTGCACAATCAATGCGCCTTCTCCTCCTTCCCAGACGGGGACCATGGATCAGCACTTTCCTGTGTGTGTGTGTGTGTGTGTGTGTGTTCGTTCACTTCCTTTGTTTTCACTAACCTTTCCCCATCGCCTGCCCTTGTGAAACCGCAGTGTCCACTGCCATGTCTTCATCATTCTCTCTCTTTCAGCCTTCCTTGCTTGGTGTGTAACTCTCCAGCCTCTCAGTTTCTCTACCCTCTTCTTGTTCTTTCCGTCTGCGGCATGGGAGACAGCTGGAGTAAACAGAGATGAACGAGGCATACAGCTTCCTCCCTGATCCTCTGCATCTCTTTTGCCCACTGGTGTCTCCTCTTCTCTTCTTTAATGTTTCCTTTGCTTGGATTGGCCCGTTTCAGGGCCATGGCATGTCTGGATACGCTGCAGAGGGAATTGCGAGCGATTTGGAGCCTGTGGGAGAAACTGGGGCAAAAGCCAAATCCATCTATGACAAAAGGATAAAGCCTCATCTATTTTCAAAAGCTAACATGTACAGCAAACAGACTACCCTGCCCACAGTGAGGCTCATTTACTCACAGAATGAATCTGTGCAGAAAACCTGTATGCTAATGTTTTCACTTTAAATTATTCAGCACTGTTGAATATGTACTTACGTGTTTGTTTGTTTTTTTAGTATAAAGTTTCTCTCAGTGGGAGAACATCAAATGTGTTTTATATATAGTTATATAAAATCTGAAAATTGTTTTGTAACATTAAAAATGTCTCTCTTACACTCTCTCTCTATTTATATATTACGATTTGGGTCAAAAATAATCTAAACATAAAAAGTAATCTAAGAGATTACGGTTCTAGCTACAATTTTCGTCATGTAATTACTAATTAGTAATCAGTAATGGACTACTATTTGCAAGTAATCTATTCCCACACTACACACACACACACACACACACACACACACACACAGAATCTATAAAACTGCTTATGATACAAATAAAAAACAACATTGTGCATTTTTCTAGAAGGGGCAACTACATCTGGTTGTATAGTAGATAACACATTTAGACACTTTTCTTGATGTGCAACAGTTTTTTTGACAATCTATTCTGTTGTAGTCAGACTCTGTTGTGCCTCTATTGCATATCTAAGTGTGTGCATGTAAAGGAAACAAAGAGAGAGAGAGAGTGCTTGAGGTGACAGCCATGTCCTCATGTTATGGGTTTCACCTCGGGCGTCTGTAAGTCAAGTAAATATCTTTCAGCTCTTAAAGAGACAACTGGATTATCAAGTAAAACTCTATTTAGTGGTATTATAGGTATATTTGCCCTTATATAAATCCGCACTCATTCTGGATATCTTGTTAAGCTTCCCTGAGGCGGTAGAACAACTATCAGGCAATTAACAGTCTTTTTGACCAAACCTTTTCCCTTTTTTTACCCTACCTTCAGGTTGCTTACTGTCTCACATACAGAGTGTGAAAATAACAGTGATCCTCCTTGGTCTGCCTTTTTACATGTCTCTGGATTACACAAGAAATCTGAAGAAAATTTCTGTATTGTAAATAAACTATTCCCTTTCTTCAGTTGCAACACATTTAAACGAATAAGGCAGACAGAATATGTGCATGATGAAGGCATCTAGATCCAATGGGAGTGCACACACACACACCTGCGCATACATGCACGGCTCACGCAGATCTGACAGCTCCCTGCGGCCCTGCAGGTAGCGGTTTATGAGGCTGTAGCTTCTCATTATCGGAGCTCAGGAAAGACCATCGCCATAAAACATTCTCTTCCCTACTGCGTTAAATTGAGACCAACGTTTTGTGTCACTTCCTTTTGATGCCAACATCAAATCTCAAATGGTTTTCAAAACTTTCTAGATGCTGCTTACCAAGGAGCTCTATAATACCTGGAAAAAGCGACTGTAGCTGTTAGCATTACCATTCATCTCAATAGTAGTTGCTTGACTGGTGAAGAACACCCTGGTGGTATTCTGTTTGAAGTCTGACAGTTTTGCTCTCGGGCGTTCAATAGCTACAGCATAGTTTTCTTTTGTCTTTTTTTAGACAATCGCCTGAGCCATAATGCTACATGACCATTTACTCTGAAAATGAAAAGATTACTAATGGCACCACAAGAAAGCGCACAACCCCAAACTGTTTATTACTGACTATGTAATGAACTGGACAAATTCAAGCCTTTTTATGTTTGTGACAGAAGTTTATAATGCTCACCTAGGAGCATTTATTTGATCAAAAATACAGTAAAACATTAATATTGTAAAATATTATTATCTGTTAAAATAACATGTTTACTTTAATATATTATAAAATGCAATTTATTCCTGAGATGGAAAAGCTGAATTTTCAGCAGACATTCACTCCAGTCTTCAGTGTCACATAATCCTTTAGAAATCATTCTAATATGCTGATGTATTGCTCAAGTAATATTTCTGATTATTATCAATGTTGAAGACAACGTTGTGCTGCTTCATATTTTTTTATGGAATCTGGAAACTGATACATTTCTTTTTCAGGATTCTTTAAAGACTATGTTAAAAAGAACAGCATTTATTTGAAACATAAATTTTTTTGTAGCATTAAAATGTTCTTGCTGTTGCTCTTGATCAAATTAATGTGCCCTTGCTGAATAAAAAGTATTAAATTCCACTTCTAAAAAAGCATAAAAAATATAATATTGCTAACACAGCACACTTTTTTGATAGTCAATGGACAAAGCTAGATGGTGCAGTTACGGTATCGAACAGCAGGGGCAAACCGAACCTGGGCCCGTATTCATAAAAACGTTTTATCTTACCACTAAGAGTTCTCCTAAATAGCAGTAAAAAAAAATAGCCAAGAGTTTTCTCTTCAAACCTATTCACAAAGCTGCTGAGACAAATGGTTACTAAGGAATAGAAATAAGCTAAGAGTAAAGGCGGGGTTGACCTCGTTGCTATGGATGATGTCAGCATGCCTACAGTCTGTGTCAGACATTTATTCATAGAAATATTGTAGAGCGCGATATTATGTTGCCATATTCAAATAAAGGTTTAAAAATAAAAATGTTAATTGCCACATTTAAATAAAGACTCTAAAATGCAGCTTAAGGGTCGCTAATTAAACAAATATATGTTCAGCTAATTGTCAGCTTCTTACATGTATCCTCTTCACTACTCGTAACGTTTCACAGATTTAGGAGCTAGTTTTAGTACTAAAACACTTTGTGAAATACTCTTTTCGGAGTCCTGAATTTAGGACTGACAAGCCCATTATTTTAAAGATTTTCTCCTAAATTGGCGAGTTATGAGCTACTTTTAGCCTTAATATATTTTGGGAATAAGGGCCCTGAATGTTAATCCTAACCTGAATGCTAATCAGCAAACATTCACCAGTGTCCACTTGAACAGATCCACACACATAGTAATCACAAAACTTGCACTAATCTCTTGCCTAATTCAGTATAATGATTGTAATGACGTCTAACAAACATGGACGTTTGAGAGATGCAGGTGGTGTATACACACAGAGGCAGTGGCAGGGAATGGATGAGAATTTGCTATGGCAGATGGGACACAGGTGTGGGGTTGATGGTGGGCCAGGGGTGGATGTGGGCATGAATATACTGTAGCTTGTAAACCTCAGGATGGGTGTAGTTGAAGAAAAGGAATGGAAAAATGATGCTAGTGGCCAAAAAAGTTCCAAACATTGGTAGAAAAGGCTACTGCTACTATTTTTGAGAATCAAAAAGTGAGAGTTTTGGGACCCTATAATGGGCATAAAGTGACAGGAAATCTGTCAGGGGTTAGACAGGTAAATGCTACACAGGTAGGAGTGGATACAAAACATTTGATATTGTGCCAGAGACAGGCTAACTTCTGCTCAACACCACAACTCTGAGTCTCAAAGGTGTATTTATGTAACTTCCACAAACCCAAGCCTCAAGAAGCATTGCCTCCCCTCCCGACCCGTGGACAGTAATGACAGGAAATGATATGGTGTCAGAATAGCAGCACTTCTACAGGGAGAAGCAGAGCCATACTTACTCTCAGCCCTGCAATGAACCAGTTGAAAATTAAAATCCTCCCTTTCTCCTCTCTGTAATTACCCACCTATGGGGAGGATGGATGAAGGCAGGTAGACAGATTGAGACGGGGAGGGGAGCGAGGGAAAGCGAGGGAGTCGAGGAAAGAACGAGTGAAAATAAATGGAGGCTCGCATGAAGACAAGGCAGAGAGAATGTCTTTTTATTAAGCTTCCTCCCCCCAGATGTATTCCTAATGTGCACTCAGCACAATCCTTCCCTCCATTCTTTTCTCCTGCATCCAGTCTCATGCTGCTTGAGGGAGAGATCAAGGCATTACTGATGGAAACAGAACCAGAGAGAGAGAGAGAGACATTAGTGACTCTGCAATGAAATTTAGTGCTATTTTCTTAACCCTCGTGTTTGTTCAACAAAACATTCTTAATATTAAAGCATAAGGTTGATTTTTCTTCAAACACGCTTCAGATGTTCTCTATGAAAAAAAGTCACATGTATTTTGGGATCTTAGAGACCCCAGGTATAAAATATGAGTAAATGGTACAAATATTCAAAGTTAGTTTTGTTTGTTATCATTAGTTAATGCACTGTGAACTAACATGAACAAACAATGAACAACTGTATTTTTATTAACTAACATTAACAAAGATTACTAAATAAATGTAGTGTTCATTGTTAGTTCATATTAATTAATACATTAACTAATGTTAACGAATGACACCTTATTGTAAAATGTTACTAAAATGTCAAGTAAATCATTTAGTCCAACTGAAATCATACCAGACAGATTTTTTTGCAAACTAACAGACCTATAGACTCGAGTTGAATAAAGAATGCAATGTACATTTACATTTAATCAAAAGCAAAAGCCAATGTAATGCAAATAAATCTTGTGATTGTATAATGCATTAGTAAATGCTGAAATTAACATTAACGAAGATTATTAAATACCGTAGAAGTATTGTTCATTCTTAGTTCATGTTAACTAATGTAGTTAACTAATGTTAACTAATGAACCTTATCATAAAGTGATACTGACATTTGAGAGACAAATTATTGCTTTAGTCTGACTGAACTTTTAAATTGCATGTAAATGTACTAAGTGTGTCACTGCATAATGAGTTCAGGCATACTAAAACTGTTCAACTAAGCGTTTTTTTTTTAATTCAAGCATATACAGTTGTCAAAGTAAAACATAAATTAAAAAAAAAAAACATCTAAACATCTATAAACAAGATAAATTTACTTGAGGGCAAAATTGCAGAAGACATTAAGACTTGTTTTCAGAGAACGTATCTTGATATGCTTATATTTCTTGTAAAATGTCTTATGTTATGCCTAAGAAAAAAACAATAAGCCAGTGGCATGAGAAAAACAAGTTTGCAGACAGTTATGTAATTTTACTTGTATATTCATCTTGTTTTAAGTTTTACTGGAAAACAATAATGAGAGACTGGACCTCATTTACATCTGTATCTAGCACTGCCCAGTTTAGATCACACAGGGAGAGCAATTTACCTTTCATTTCTTTAATATCTGAAATCTCTTCTAGCGCACTCTCCCCACATTTCTATGGCATGTTGGTTGCTTATTTTTAGAAATGCATAATTTCCACTGCTGTGAGCATGTCAGTACTTTTATAAAAACCTATTTCATTCAGTATTACTCTGTATGTGGTCTAAGAATTGGCAGCTGTCTAAGCAAAAATATCACTGTTACAACTGTGATGGAGGAGACGGTTGTCTTGCTGCAAATCATTTAAAAGAAAGGTTTGTGACCTATTTTATGAATTCATGTCACCCTGTTACAAGATGATTATATTAACTTCTTCACAAGTGTGATGAATATGAAACAGCCTAGAAAAGAACCATTTACTCTTTATCTCTAGTGAATTGTGGGTTTTCTGTGGGCAGATATCAGGAGTGAGGTGGACTAGACTGTTAAAAGCCCTGCTTCATTTTGCTTTACCTTAAATTTGTGTATTAACAAATACACTACAGTTTAAAAGTTCTGGGTCAGTACGTTTTTTATATGTTCATACAAAGAAGCAAGGATGCATTACATAGATACAAAAGTGACAGACATTTGTAAAGTTTCAAAAGATTTCTATTTCAGATAAATGCTGTCTATTCATCAAAGAATCTTGTAACGAAATCATGGTTTCCACAAAAATATTAAGCAGCACAGTTGGTTTCAACATTGATAATAGTAAGAAATGTTTCTTGAGCACCAAATCAGCATATTAAAATGATTTCTGAAAAATCATGTGACATTGAAGACTGGAGTAATGATGCTGAAAATTCAGCTTAGCCATCAGAGGAATAAATTAGGTTATGTTAATTTAATAAAATGTATTAACATGTAAAACTGGTAATAATTGTAATGATATCTCCTACTATTACTAGATTGACATGTATTTTTGATCAGATACAGGTAAATGCAATCTTGGTGAGCATTAGAGAGTTTTTTCATATATGCAGACTTCACAACACTTAGTAATTTCTGTTGGAAAATCAATTTCAGATTGCTGATGAAAGTTCTCTAAACAGAAAACAATCACATCATGTCAAGGCAATAATTAGACAGAATTAAGCCCAGCTAGACAGTCCTACTCCCAATGTGATCACCACATAAGACACAGCTCATACAGTTTAACCTCCTGCCTCTCTGCAGCTCTGCACACAGCCCTTGAAGCCCTTGATATTGCTGCCCATTTACAAAAACTTGCCTCACAAAACCAGAAAGGCCATAAAAAATCTCAGAGCACAGAGGGGAGAGGACGAATCATTACACGCAATTTATAAACCATTAAGAGCCTTATAAAAGAAGAGATGCAGCAATCTGATGGAGAGAGGAGTGTGATGGAGCTTTGAGACTGAGGGGGAGAAGCTTTTCATTTGGGAAATGTGCTCTGCTGCTGACGGTGGGTTTGGGTAATAGGGCTGGGGGGTCACCTCTAGCCCACTGATTCGCACACCGACCATCTGAGAGAGAAAGAGAGAGTATACATGGATGGAGAGAGAACTGCAGCAGTTCTCTGCCTGCCGCAGAAGCCCGCAGGACACAATTGGACCACGTCTCATGTAACTGTAGATTAAAAGAATGATAAAAGAAAAGATGAATGTATGAATGTACTGTTTGAAAAACTGATAAGAAGTCATCTGGGTTCTACAGAGTAAGATAAAGAACAGGATTGGCACTGGTGCTTCAAATTCCAGGAAATACTTACAACTCATATATCATATTTGGGGTCATTAAGTTTTTTTGTTTTTGGATAGAAATTAATACTTTTATTCGGCAAGGATGCGTTAAAATAATCAAAAGTGACAGTGAAAACATTTATAATTTTACACAAGATTTCTATTTTAAATCAAATCAAATCCTGAGCAAAAAACAACAACAAAAACTCAGTTTTCACAAAAAATATTAAAGGAACAGTTCACCCAAAAATTATGAAATGGCTTTGTTTCTTCATCTGAACAATCTTGGAGAAATTTAACATTACATCACTTCCTTACCAATGGGTGCCATCAGAATGAGAGTCCAAAACTGTTGATAAAAACATTACAATAATCCACACAACTCCAGTCAATCAATTAATGTCTCGTGAAGCAAAAAGTTGAAGCACAACTGTTTTCAACATCTTGGATCATGTAACGCTGAAGACTGGAGAAAAGGCTGGTGAAATACCATAACAGGAACAAATTAGATTTTAAAATATTAAAATAAAAGAACGAGTTATTTTAAATTGTAATAATATTTCAGAATTTTGCTGTTTTTACTGTATTTTTGACCATATAAATTCAGCTTTGGTGAGCATTAAGAACGCCTTTCAAAAACACTTAAAAACATTTGAAAGGTAGTGTGTGTGTATGCAGCAATGCGCAAAAAGCACGTGCAAATAAACAACATTATCAGTGAGTGAAATTCATTCCTAAATTCCTCAGTGTTCATGGAAAACTACAGCAAGATGAGATAATGAGCGATCTCTGAGATTAAAAATGAGGTGTTTGGGAGGGGCGGCACTGCTATGCACTTCTATGCACTTTCACAAGAGGAAATCAGTATAGAGACGATTATATGCATAAGGCAGCATGTATGAAATGGAGCTGTCGGAAGGTCAGTGGGGTCAATAATTGCGGCCCAGCAAGCGTCTGAGTGGAGCCTGAGGGCAAGTCTCCCCGTATCATAACACTACCACAGTCAATACACTCCAAAGTGAGCCCTCATCCTGCAAGCAAGAAACGGGAACAGAAATCAATAATCTCAAAAAGATTATACAATAAAACTATTAAATATATTATTGACCCAATCCAATATCTGTTGCAATGCATGTCTATTTGGAGATGTTTCACCATCTGAAAAGTGCATGGAGAAGATGAGACTATATAAAAAGGACATTTAATGGATATGTTGTACTACGAGGCGTTAGGATAAAAAGGACTCGGCTCGATTGTTTGGCCTGTGACGTCAAAAACGCAACCATTTTCCTCAAGGTCTTACAGTCAAGGTTATTTTTGGAAGTTTCTAGGAAAAAAAAAAAACATGGAATATTTCTCCCTTAAACCAATTCATCTTATTTCTGGTGGCTGTCACCAGTGCGAGCTGGGAAGAAAGTTGCATAGCCTGGAGACCAGGACAACGGCACAAAGTGAGATGACGTCTCTACCGTGTCAAGGAATTTGATTCCATGCGGTTCAAACCACATCACCTCATAACATAAATCAGTGTCTGTCAATCAGCTATCAGCAGAGACACAATGCTTATGTAACATGCCCAGAAAAGCCCATATCTCTTAGGTATTGGAGCACTGAGAGAAAAACCAAAACAAAACATCTGATTGGGCCAGGAAGAAGGGAAGAGTGCTATGATTGACAAAATAGATTATAGGTACATATGAGATTATGAAACTCCCAAGCAGAGGAAGAAAAAAATAGAGGAGAAAAGAGTAACGTGTAATGTGGCGGGGTGTGAGAAGGGAATGTGAGAGTGAAGGTAGCAGAGAAAGAATGCCAAAAACAGTGAGATGAATGATAGAAAAGGAGCAAACGTGTCTGTTCAGAAGGAAAGCATGTGTGTGAACGCTGTTTTTGCAATGTGCAGGAAAAATGGAGCGATGTGAGAGAATGTTTATTTGGTACTTTAAATGAATTTGGTGCAAAATAGTCAGACACTCTTTAAAATTGTAATTTAATTTAAATTCTTTAGATTTAGAAGTAATATTTTCTTTAAAAAAAAAAAATGGTCAGTGAAATGAGGTGCTAAACCAACCTTTAGAAAAAGCTGACCAACAGCCTTTGGAGGTAAAACTGAATTTAAAATTGTTTTGTTTTCTGCTCATTTTTACAAGGTTTGCCATCTTTGCAACCCTGTTCCTAGTTTAAAACCCTGATTTGTGCTACTGCTGTTAAAAACACAAATTTTGGCAATAAATATTAAATAAACATTTAAATGAATGCAGAGCTACATTATAAAATAAAATAAATTTAATTATTAAAAAGTGTGGGTAACAGGGTTGCAAACATGCAGTAACATGTTTGAGCATTAAATCAACAAAGTACTGTATTTGTAGAAAATACCATTTGTATGTAAAAATGATGGAAAATAAAATCTTGAAGACTGGGACAGAGAGAGAGAGAGAGAAATAGGAACACTAATGCAATAACACATTAGCCTTCAGTGACCGACCATAATAATGCAAACGGCTGGAGAATGACACAGCCAGAGCGAAAGTCAAGAGCAACAAAAATGTGCTGGCAGTTATGAATGTGTGATCAATACGAGACAGAAAGTGAAAGGGATCGAATAAGAAGGGAGAGAGCGCTAAAGCAAAAAAGCCCATGTGTGTCATGGACAGGGGGAATGAAAAATGATAGCAGTTACCGATGTCTGCTGAAAGATCGGTTATTACACAAGCTGAGAGACAAACAGCTTCTTTTACGGGGAAATAAAGACACTCATCCATTTAAATCATCAAGGGCTCTGGGGTTGGCTGCGCTCGTTCGCGGCACAGGTAAGGAGGATGCCGGGTGGTCTTCCGTGCCATCCTCTACCACCATTCATCATGTCAGGGGTACGTCCTCTCTTCTCTCGGGGCACGCTGGGTAATTTCGTTGACCAGAATGTGGCGCTGTCGACGGAGCACTTTGTTATTTACTACACACTTAGTTCTTTTCCTCACCCTGACACGCACACAATTTATGAGGACAATTGCAAGGCCCGCCGCGCTCCAACAGAGCCCTCCCTGATGGATAGAAAGGCAGAGATGGGGGGAAAATGAAAGAAATGGGAAAGAGAGAAACACGCAGGGCGGAGCAGGAAAGAGACGGTCTCGAGCAAAACTTGATGAAAAGTTTATGTTTCTTTGCCTCGCTGGATTTCAATCTTTCAAGAGCGAAGAACATGAGTTTATGATCAGGGTCACCGTGACAAGAGGGGATACATGGTGTTCTCCTTTCCACTGCGAGCGGAAAAGAAACATGAGAATTCTGAAGATTTTGACAGCTTGTGAGAGAGAATGACGGAGTAATGCCTGAATGTGTGTGTATGCGCGGGTGTTGGAGGTTAGTGCATGCGCCTCAAGATAAAAGAGGCCTGAGTAACGCTGTTTTGTGGAACGCCTGGTCTTAAACTCAGCTGAAGTGAAGCTTACTCTCATCTATCTAGTAAAATGCCAGTAAGCCACCAAATGTCATCCGAATGTCACTTCCTCCGCTGTCTGTACTTTAGTCTTTCATTTGAGAGAGGGACTCTGTGGTCTGACACTGTAGAGATGTGTCCAAAGTCAAATACTTTATTCAGAAAGTCACACATAATGACTTACGAATAACTAATCCATATATAGCACAAGAGTGGGTCTGTGAAGCCAACTAGTGTGAACTTCATGAATGAAAATGTGGGCACGGTGTGATTCTTAAGTTTCAGTCTCATTTGTTTGTGAATGTCTCAGAAATCTGAACTTGTCAAGAGTAACATTAAATTAACTTACTATATGATACATTTTTATTTATTTTATTATTCCACAATGTCAATGTTATTTTTTAAAACCTTTAAAAGCAAGATATATATACGAAAACATGGCTCTGTGTCTCAAGTAGGCTGCACAGACAAATCACTATTTAGAACATTTGTGAACTAAAACATAAAATAATACTCTTTCTGGAGTCACTTTTTGTACGTTTACAAATCTACATGTGTATGAATGTATGAATGTACAAATGTGGAATAGCCAAAACGACATTAAAATATTTTGATTTCAGTTGTGAATGACTGTGTTGTTTAACGAATAAGGTGAATGATTCAAGGACTCACTTTTTTTTCACAATTGTGGAACAAGAAAAAAAAAAACAGTATTTGTCACCTACTGGTGTAGCAATGGAACTTGCAGAAAGAGTCAGTGAATGAATCTTTTTGGTGAATGGATTCAAAAGAATCTAATGGGGGACACTTAATTTCTAGCGATTATCGTCGATTTGATTGCACAGATACTATTTAAACTAAACTGAGCTAGACAATGACATCTCTGAATTCAATAATGAAATGCCTTTAACTGAAAATTGAGTGTTTAATCTTATCATTATACATTACGGACACTCTATCCTCCAATTTGATACTGTTAAGTGCTTTGACACAATCTGTACTGTTAAAAGCGCTATATAAATAAAGGTGACTTGACTTGACTTAATGAATCGATTGAATCTCCACCACTCACAGATATGCTGTACACTACCGCTCTTGTGCTCCAAAAGGCTGCATTTATTTAAGAAAAACACAAAAACGGTAGTATTGGAAAATATTATTAAAACTTAAAATAACTGTTTTAATATATTTAAAATGTTATTTGTTATTATGATGGCAATATCAGGGTTCTGTCACTTCTGTCTAGTGTTATTCATGGTTTTGTGACAGAGCCCTGACACTCCCGTCTTGTCCTGTTTTCTGTGGCTGCGCGGCATCGAGTGTGCTCGAGCCGTGCGCTCTCTCGTCTGCGTGCCTTGTTTCGTGTTGGAGCGTGGTGTTCGGATCCCGGCACTCATGTGTTGAGTTTCGGTTTTGTGTCGGGGTTCGGACACTCACGCTGCACGTTCTGTCTCGTTGTGTGAGCGTGCGGTCTCGAGTTGGCTCGGCCGCGCGCTCTTTTGTCCGCGTATGTTGTGTTTTGTGTTGCACGCAGTTCGTGTTTTGATCGGCTGCGTGCATTCATGTTATGTCTTGTGCTGTGTGGCACGCAGCTAGTGTTTTTCATTGGCTGCGTGCTTTCATGTTGTCATGTCTTGTGTGAACAGGCGGCTTATGAGTATTCTCATTAGCTGCGTGTTCCTGTCCTGTTTAGCACATGGCTGGTGATTTGTGTTGCTGGCCATGTGCTTGTGTTTTTGTTTTGTGTGAGCACATGGCTTTTTGTCTTAGTTTTATGTGTGCCATGTGCTCTCATGTCAATTGTCTTGACCCCACCCATCTTGTTTCCTGATTATTGGCTAATTTACCCCACCTGTTTCCTCGTTACCCTCCTAATTTGCTCCCTTTATAATCTCCTTGTGTTTGCAGTCCTGTGCCAGTTCGTCATCAATATTACCGTCGATCTTGCCTTGCCTTGCCTCGCCTCGCCTCGCCTCTACGGGTGGTTTGGTTTGGTTTGGTTTGGTTTGTGTATTTTTCTTATCAATAAAAGCCCATTCTCCTGCACCACTGAGTCCTCGCCTCATCCCTTCACCCCAACCCTGACAGGCAAAGCTGAATTTTCTGCAATCACTATACCAGTCTTCAGATCAGTCTCCAGTCTTAACGAATGGTAGTGTCCCTACATTTATATGAAGGCTGTAAAAAATATATAATTGTATGAATTATACAAGGCATATAAAGGCAAAGTAAAACTATAAATGGAATAGAGTTACGTCTAAAAAAAAAAAATTCATTTAGTTTGGGTTTAAGCCCCACTTATCCTTGATTCAATCTGAATACAGATACAAAAACAGATACTTTTGTCAATGCAACAGAAACAGATACACTTACAAATAATAGCTGCACATCCTGACATTTCCATCCAATCACTGTTCTTCATGCCACTCTCAGAAGAACCTTCACACGCTTCCTAAACACTTACAGCCATCAGATCATAACAATCCATTAAAGTAATCACTCCGGATAAGTCAATTTTCATAAAAGGTGTTAGATTAAACTTTAATGAGATTAGCCCAATTTATGTACCGTTTTATTCTAGGTTATAAATCGATAATCCGCTGATTATATTATTCACTCAAGCAAAGCGCTTAAAGACACGGTGCCGCTGATTTGGGCTTTATTTGATCAGTGTTCACATTCTGTTTCACAGCAGGGAGTCCAATTGGGACCGCTCACTAGCAAACACATATATTTTTAGTCTCTTCAACACTGCCTAGTGTAAAAAGACAACAAACAGGGTGGAGAAAAGACACTACCTAGAGAGAAGAAGGGCGAAGAGAGGAGGGGGGAGAAAATCAAGGCTATAAAAATAAAGCTGGGTCTGATGGGGAATAGACCTTTGTTTTATTTTATATTTGAAGTTATTTTCATTTTAGTCTTATTGAATTGCATTCTGCTAATATGAATACAAAGGAGCAAATCCAACTCTCAAATCTCACTGCTTATTTCTAGACCTCTATCACACCAGAGGAGCCATCGGGTGATTGAACAGAAGAGTGAAGAGATATGCCTCTAATAGAGCATTGTCCAGTGGTGGGTAGCTCTGATGGGACTCCCGGCGGAAGGGCTGGTGAAGCAAGTGAGGTTAATTTGAAATGTGTCGTGGGCAACGGTGCACAAAAAAAGCTTTCCCTAACTCCAGCTGGCCGCTCTTGTCCCTCGCCCTCCCCTCCTCCTTTCAAAACCGCTCAAAGGTAGCACAACTCCACAGGGACAATGGGAGTGGACCGTCAAAGTCTGTCAGTTTGCTTGCTGCTTTACTGACGTGTGCCTTAGTATTTCTGCTCACTTTGCTACTTCTGCAAACCTTTAAATTGCTATTCACAAGTCTATAAAATACGACCCAAAGTATTGTGTTAATATGAAGGAATTATTTGGGTTGATTTTTTACAGATGTTTTAGGGGCTGTTCACACAGAATGTGTTTTTCTATTTCACTGCGCTACGTTTCCATTGTTTTTCTATGTAAACACATGCTAGACGGAGGTATTTGACCATTGCAGCATCTTGCGCATGACACGCGTTCAGAAAAACACAGCACTGAAAAAAATGTATCTCAAGACCTTGTTTTTCTACAAATATCTTTCTTTCAGTGCAGGTTGAAAGTAATGCTCAGGGTTCAATATAAATTAATTCAATAAACTGCATTTGTGGCATTTCGCCGACTTCCAAATTACCAAAATAATGCCTGTCCCTTTGTTTATGTTTTAAAAAGTAAGGTTTTTACAATTAAAGTCAGTAAGAATGGGCAACACATTCAAATTACAAATACACACTTGACTCATAAGTACATAACTTCAATTCTTCTGTTTGTCTGCAAACATGCATTCATAATGTCAATATAAATATTATGGACGTTAATAGGGAAATTTCATAAATAGTTGTTATTTTGTTCAAAATAATAAATAAAATTAAAACAGTACAATAAATGGTTTGTAAGCTACAAGTGAAAGTAGACAGCATGATAAGGAATAGATTAAAAGATAAATGCTCATTTTGAAATCCTTTACCAAAAATATTTAGCATTTAGTTTTTGCTATTCAAATAAATGCATATTTTTCTGCGAAAATGTTTTGCCTTTGTTTTCTAAATTATGCACAACTATTTTCTGTAATCATCATTATGCAACAAATGCTGTCGACTAATCCCAGAACATTTGTTTTTCTCACCAAATAACTGCATTCATATCTGAGGATTCTATTTAAAACACCCACTATGCAGTGCTACAGACATATGGTGTGATCATTTATGGACATCCATTTGTTTCACCGCATAATAAAAGCCAACGTCCCCAACGAACTTTCCTCACTTGAAATCCTCTCAGTGGATTCCATCCAGCTAGCAGAGCACATATGGCTAAAGAATGGCTCCTGTCCTCTGCTTCTGATGTAGGTTAATGAATTCATTGTCAGTCAGCTGGTGTGGTCATCATATTTTCCGTCGTCACACAGAAACACCCACACCTGACCACCTCTGTGTCAGATTGTTGCACACTGCGGTTTGTGTGCTCTGTGTGGCACTATGCTGGGCACGGGACCAGCGTGGGAGTGACGGGGACGGGCGATGCAGAACGAGCAGGATGTGCCCATTCATCAGCAAGCGTGTCGGGAACTAATAACACACACAAATGTGTGATTCAGACACATTTTGAAAGTTGCATTAATCACTGCTCTGTAGGAGGTGCAGTATGGCTTTTGTTTGAACATGTGGGTGTGTTATAATTATTTTCAAGAGTGAAAACATGCCTTGTCTAAGCAAAAATAATACTGGTTTTCACACTACTGACATCAGCGGGTGTGGATATTGGCTTTCCCAGTGGTCTTCCTCCATCTACACGTGACATGGAGTTGGGTCAGACATCTCAGACTTAAACTTCAATAGATTTGTCCTGGAAGAGACAGAGACACACCACCGATAGAAAAATGCGGCCCAGGGAACAACAGACTGCCCAGATAAGGACTGCTGGCTCGGAAAAATGCAATTCAAATGGCATTCTTTGTTCACTTTTAATTGAATCTATTTTGCCGTTATATCTTTCGAGAGGACAATTACTCCCTGCAATGTTGTCAAGGGTTTCCAAGCTCAAGCAATAATAGAAAACAATGCAATATCAATGACGGCAGGGGGAAATATTCCTTCAGGACTCAGCTGAAATGTTGCAGTTGTAAATGCGACTCTATGTTAATCATCTTTTAAAGGAGAAACTAAAACGGGTTATCCACAAATGCAAGAAGGGGTTTTATGACTGAGTTTTACTGCTTTACAAATGAACGTGGGCTGAAAGTGAATATTTACATCTGTTTAATTAAATTAATTTAAATGGGAGGATTTGCATTTACAGTTTTGCATTCAGCAGACACTTTTATTCAAAGTGACTTACTTTGCATTCAAGGTACACATTTTATCAGTTTTCGCTTTCCCTGGGAATTGTACCCATAACCTTGGCATTGCTAGTGCCATTCTTTCCTATTTGAGAAATTGTGAATCTTCTAGTGTAAACTCACAACTACAACCAAAGTGTTACATCCAACTTCTAGTTCTTGCACATTTTTGATCAATTGATCAAAAAAATCTATTTCAAATAAATGCTGTTTATTCATTAAAAATCCTGATAAAACTGTATCACTGTTTCCACAAAAAAAAAAAAAAAAATAAGCAGCATAACTGTTTTAAACATTGATAATACTAAGAAATGTTTCTTGAGCACCAAATCAGCATATTAGAATGATTTCTGAAGGATCATGTGACACTGAAGACTGGAGTAATGGCTGCTGAAAATTCAGCTTTTCCATCATAGGAATAAATTATATTTTCAAATATTTTCAAATAAAAAACAGGTATTTTTAAATTGTAGTAATATTTCACAATATTAGTGCTTTTACTGTCATTTCTAATAAATAAATACAGTCATGCTGAGCATAAGAGACTTCTTTAAAAAAAAAAACATAAATCTTACCCACCCCAGACTTTTGAGCAGCAATGCATAAAAACTTGAAAAGAGCTGCCTGGCTCACAGTTCTCGTTCCTCTTTTTTTTAATTTCAGCTTTCTCAAATCTGATGGCTCTTTAGCTTGGCAAAATGTGCACAGATGTCTGCTATCATGAATAATGAATACTTGGACATCCCCACTTTTTCACATACTTTCTTGCATATTGTGTAAGATGGAACTATGCATATTTGGACACACACAGACAGAGTGATAAAAAGAGTCCAAATTGCTTCTTGAATACTGAATGAATGCACAACAAATCCTTATCACCCAACATTTTAGAACATGCACAAACCCACACCTTTTCCCAGTGTAAACACTTTTGTCAAAACAGGTCGAGCGACCGGACATGCTGAGCAGGCAGAAGGTCCAATCCCTTCGCTACTTCCAAACACTCCTCCCTTCTCTTTTCTGTAACTGCAAATGAGACAGAGACCAAGAGGTCTGCTCTACAAGCAGCAGCTTAAAGGATTACCATTAATTAGATGTCAGGGACAGAAAAGGGCTTTGCCTGTCTTGGCCATGATACAATATCTCCTAATCTTGCTGTGCTCCTGGATAAAAAGAAATCAGTCCATTGACAGAGAAAAGAGCAAATGAAAAAAGAAAGTACGAGAGGGGAGGGGCAGAGGAGAGATAGTCTCGGGAAAGGTAGAAGGATAAAGAAAAGAGAGCGAGGGCTGAGATACTGATGGAGAGAGGGATGAAAAAGCAGAGGAATAATAGTGCAGAAGATCTTTAGGACTTTCTGTGTCTTGCTCTCAAAAGGACAATGAACCATCTCTATGGAAACAGAGAAGAAGAGAGCAAAGAATATTGATAGGGATGAAAGGATGTGACCAACAGACAGAAAGTGACAAAGTTAATAAAAAAGGGATATGGGGAGAAAGAGCGAGGGCATGTCATGGAAAGGAACAAGGACTGGGAAATGACAGCACCATGAATGAGACGTAACTCACATGAGCCAAAGCACACAGGCAGGTGGATGAACAAGAGGTCAAAACCACACCACCTGCACACCGATGCTGCGTCCAAAACCAAGGCAGCTGCCCAAATCAGTCAATAATTTCATACGCAGTATTTTGTGCATGAAGACACCTTGTCCAACGAATCCTAGGAATAACTAGGAATCCATGAAATATTGGAACTATCATTATTATTATTATTTAAATGTAGCAGTATTAGTCTTATAAAGATACAAAATTATTTGCAGTCGAATTAAAGTTTTAAAAGCACTATTTCTTGAAAAGAGTTTCCCTATAATTATAATAATTAGGCTTAGTCATCTCAACTACTCAACATCTCAAAATGAGCAGCTATCCATATTTTATATTGCACAATGTTGTCATGTCATGCCGTCACATTTGAGAAACTATTGTAAGCAAAGTAGGTCCATTGTCCTTTGTCAATAGTGTAGTGATGCATGAAGCTTCAAAGGTCACTTCCAAGCCAAGGAGCTTTATATTTGTAACTGTGGTGAATTTGTGTGTTATAAGTTCAGCAAATTTCCAATCCAATGTGAAATCTATATGGGGAATATTCCAGATTGCATTGATTCCTTGAAAAAAGAAAACCCATACCATTGGTTTTCTCTCCCATCTTTATTTGACCCTCTAACTCTAGCACTCTCTACACTCTGTCTTCTTTTTATTTATTAGTCTTCTTTGTATCTATCTGACCCTCTAACACTAGCTTTCTTTTTTTTTTATTCTATCTACTTATTTTCTTTATAAAAATAAAAATAAACACTTGCTACGTGTACTGCGTTAGGCTAACCGAGACTTATCATAGCGCTTGCATATTGTTGCTCTTTTCGCCTCATTTGTAAGTCGCTTTGTATAAAAGCGTCTGCTAAATAACTAAATGTAAATGTAATGTAAATGATTCCTGTTGAAATGACTGCATTTTGCCCATGAAATTTAGTGATACAAAGGTAAATGCGACCACACCTTTATGATCCAGAACAATTTCAAGTAGCTTTAGAAATAATCATATTAAATATTTAATGACTACAATGATTAATTCACAGAAGAAATTAAATTAGATAAATTTAAAACACCAACTGCCAATCACAGGATTATGGAATATCACAGGCAGCAAAGGATACATTTATGCTGAAAAACAACCAAATTAAAACATGCCAATCAACAGGAAGTGACACAAATATTGAATCTGGATATGCCTTGTTGCTTTCCTACTGTATATGCATATAAAAACAAGAAACAAACCAACCCAGTGCATAAAGCTTTTCCCTCAGAGCTGCAGGCCACATTACCTCATGACAGTATGCAGATTGTAGACAACCAGGTTCACCAGAAAGCCACAAAAACATCAGATATGTCTGCTGATGAGCATTTGACAGCTTGGTTTTTGATAAGATTTATGCCTCTAATGGGTAATGGGTGCCCTGACCTGGCCTGCAGCCATGTTTCACCAGACCTGCATGGAGATGAGGGGACACATCCTCCTTATCTAAGCCAGACACCGCACTCCCCCTGAGGCATGCAAAACCATTCAATCCCACCTTTCTAACCTGTATATTCTGGTCAGGGAGGACAGTAAAATTATTCTTCTTATAAATAAGAGCTTTCTATTGTCTGAGGAAACATTTATCTGACACATATCACCAAGTGAGATGTTGTTTAATCTCAGAAAATGGTAGAAAACTGGCCTCTCTGGCAGATGCGGATTAGGGGAAATGCAGTGTGTGTGTGTGTGTGTGTGCATGTGTCCATACAACGGAACAGGACACCCCAATGCTTCAGAACTGATACATAATGCAAGTCACTGTCAGCTCTGAACAAGAGAGCTGTATTTTATTAGTATTCGCAGTTGTTTTGTAGTGTGGAACGAAGTTTTAGCATCTTATCATCAAACTTAGCATCATTGCTGAGGAGAGGGACAAAGGTTTGAGAAATGGACTAACGCAATTGTGTGTGTGTGTTCTTAAGGGAGGATGACTGTAGAGGTAAGGGGTTCAGAGGGGCTTCCCTCAGCTAGCCCCCATCCCGCCTGAGACGCTAATTACTTTGGGGACCTTGAGATTTCATGGGGGGGGGTATTTTCCAATTTACTCTGATACTTGATGTTTGCTTCCATCAGAGTTGCGATTCGACGTCTAAAAGCAAACACACGGGGTGCACATTGGTGTACCCTGATAAAGTAAAATGCTATTAAGAAACTGTCTGCCTGCAGGGTTTATCCCTCAGGACTGCATAAGGTAATAATCTCCAGGACAAACAAATTGTCCCTCCCAAAAGACACATATATTGGACAAACTATCATACCTGCATCCAACATTTGACAGAGAAATTTTCACATTTCCAAAGACATCTTAAAGAAATGAAAAACAAAAAAACCCTGTGAGCATTTAAAGACGCGATGAGAGGCTTAGTTTGTTGATGAAGTCATAATTCAGACGTTTTAATAGGGCAGGACATGGACATTTACTGAGAGCAGTGAAAGGACAATGATCAGTTTGTAGATGAAGACTTGTCCTACAGTGCCTTTGTCCTCTAGTTTTCCTTTTCTAATATCCAACAAATTCCCTGGAATTGAAAGAAATTTGGAGGCCTTTGCTTGAACATGCGCTCCATAATATTAGCATGTGATTACATGTTGCTAGCATCAGTTTGGCTCCTGTTACTCTGGAGGACAGCGCATAATATCTCACACTGAGATAAAGGGTGTTATTCACTTCTGACAGCTGTTTACTAAATGTGGCGCTGCTCTTGCGTAAATGAGAGTAAATAAGAAACCGTTTGCATAAGATATGCAACCTTTTTCCTTCATTCATTCAGGTCTTCATGTCATACGGTAAAAGACTCCTATAATCTTTTAGCACCATATTGATTAATGTGCTTTATATGAATGAAATGCACAAACAAAAGTGTCATCTATGCTAAATGATGATGCTCTGTCGTGACAAATGTTAATTACTTTTTAGACAGTTGAAAACAGATAAGGCGTAATGCTAGGTAAATGAGAGAGGTTGAAACAAAGCCACAGTGTGCCTGTATATTTCACAACACAATACAACGTAGTCGAACTTTATCAACAAAGATTTAGCATCGTAGCGCAGATGTGTCCTGATGGAGTCAGTTATAAGCTACTTTGTGTTGTGTGTGTTTACAAGTTTATTTGCACGTTTTTCCCAGGCCTGTGCGTGTTCCCAGCAGGACCCGTTTGAGAACACAAAGTGGAGCTGTCATGCCTTTATTGATGCAAGTAAATGCGAAAGTTATGCAAATTAACTTAGAGATTTGCATATCACTAAGAATAAGGATAAGTATTTTCTGCCTTTATGCAAATGCCTTAAGAATTAAAGACCATATGGAGCTCATATATCTACATTAATGGGTTATGCAGTCCCCCTCTCTGAAAATAGGAGATTATACAGAATAAGACTTGCATTTCTCCACACTTCAGAATTAGCAACGGTATTGTGAGAAGCTTTGGTTATCATCTGCAGCTCGACTTTAAAGACCCCCTAAGCACCTGCCCACCCACATGCACAGCGCAGTGACCAATAAAATGAGGACTAGAAGTACAGTAAACCACTGCTCATCTCTCGCACCGTCATTCTATTATCGCCATTATTGTCAGTTTTGTGTTTTTAATATGGAAGATGCTTTCATTTAGCTTCAGTGAGAGACCCTCATAAATGTGTAGCATTTTATGATAATTAAGCTGGTTATTGAGATCAGTAATCTGAAGGAGTACTTTACGCAGAAAAAAATCTGTTGTTATTTACTCATCATAATGCCATTTTCAAGCTCCAAAAATACATCAGAAAAATAGTCAATTCGACTTGCGTGCTATAATAAAGTCTTCTATGGCTTTAGCAAAAGCAATAAAAAACAAATAAGTAAATAAATAAACTAAACTAAATTTAGATTTTTCTGATAAATATTGAAAGAAAAGAAAGAAAATGAAAGAAAATATTTTGGGATTATATCAACGTGACTATAAAATAGTTGACTATATTTTTTTATTTTACATTTTATTATGATTGTTATTATTACTAAATAAAAATATCAAACGGATATTACAACCGTAATATTTTCTCATGAAATAAAAAAAATGAGTGATAAAAGTAAATTCAATCAATCAATCAATCAATCAATCAATAAATCAATCAAATATAAATACATTTTTCAGTACAACTGTAAAATTAAAATACTAATACTTAACTTCTAAATTTTCAAATATTAAACCATCAAGCTTTTAATTAGGCAGAAAACCACAGGGAGCACTTAAAGCTTCTCTTTTATTAACAACAGCTGGTTCTCATTACAAGTTTGAGAAGATGATTTTGTGCATGTTTCGTCCCCAAATGCACATTATATGAGGATATGAATTTGTTCCAAACTCCCAGCACATGGAGAGATGAGTCAGTGTGAAGCAGCATTTACTGTAAACCAAGCCACTCTGAGCCACTGAAAACACTTGAATCATGAGCTGTATATGTGTAAATGAACACAGTGCCACACTTCACTTCAAAACACACAGCACATACAATTCAATCAAATCGCGGCCTTTGATAACTGAACTAAGCCACATTTCGCAATTTTGTTTTTATTCTGATCAGTTCAATCCTTGAACCAGAGCAACATGCTTATTGAAAAGAACTGGTTCAAAAGAATTTCTTCTCTGATCTACTTCACAAATCCAACTCACTGACTCAATGATTCGCTTTTAAGCTGTCAAGTTAGCAGCTTACTGAAGGGAAAGGTTATCAGTGAATAATGACTTAAATTTCGATCTCGTCATCACACAAAGTTATCATACTGCATCAGAAGACCTGGAAAATAGTGAAGAAAATAGTGAGTGAGCTTTTGTTTTCCACTGTAGAAAGCAAGCCATGCGAGCTTTGAACAATTTTCAGTTTTAGGGGAAATATAAGTAAAGGAAAGGCAGAGAGAAAAGGGAGGGGAGAGAGCAGAAAGAGAGGGGAAGAAATGAAAAACAATTGACAAATTTAGAAGTGTAATTGTTTGTGTATGAGAGTTTGTGTATATACACCTGTGTCTGTAGGGGGTAGCATCATTAAATGACAGAGGTCTACGTTTATGGATAAAGGCATAAATGCCATGGATTTCTTCTTTAATTGACCACTCAGTGGGCGAAATGTCAGCCTCGGCAGCTCTGTCGGGTCGTAGATGGGGCTTAAGTGTGTGTCCTGTGTGTGTACAGTGTGAGTGTGGGTGGGTGACAGACAGAATAAAACCTCTGAGAATGGGGAGATGGAAGAGACAATCAGTCGCGGTAAGAAAGGTGTGTGAGAGAGCTATAGTGTAATTAGAGAGCAAGATAGCAGCTTTCGGTACAAACATAGAGCCGAGTCTGGGGAACAGGGACAGGTACAAACAAGCTGAGCAAGTATATGTGTGAGCGAGTATATGTGTATGTGTGTGTGTGTGTGCGTCTGAGAAAGAGAGAGAGTCAGGGTGAATGCACTAAACAGTTATTTTTAGTGGTATTTCATGGCAAACACCAACGTCACACACTTCTTTTGACATGTACATCAGACTAACTCCTCTCTCAGCTCCTTTCAATGACCTAAGAGGCTCATCCTGTCTGAGATGACCATGCCCTCTGCACATGACCTTATGTCTTCTATAATGTGTTATGTGGATTTTCTTTCAAATACTACTATCCCTCTGCTTGGGCTAAGTACCCTTTGCTGGAAGATGCATATTGATATATTGAGTCGTTAAGCTCCACCATCATTGTGGGGCTCAAGTGCTACAAGACCATAGAACAGAATAAGATTGATTTGCAACCCTGTGATTTCCTTGAATGTTAACTTGTGACTTAATTTGTGGCACTGGCACAGACACTAACCCAGGGGCAAATGGAGCCATTTGTACACAAAATAATATAAATATAAATATAAAGTATAAAAATGTTTACAAAGTCATGTTTAAAACATGTTTACAAAGTATCAAAGTCAAATGCTATAGACATCACAGGGGGACGTAAATAAAAATTACCCAACATTTTCAACCAATAAAATGTCAGTCATATTAAAAATTTGGGGGGTTGAAATTCATTGCCAAAACAGATAATGATGGTCTGAATTAGCAAATATCATATACACCACAACATAGTCAATTATTTTGAATTTTATGTTAAGAAAAACTCTATAACTCTATAAACTATAATAAAAAGATCACTGTCGTCCCCCCAGTGTTTAAATAATGAATTAAAAAGGCAAAAGACTAAACAAAATTAAATACTGATAAATAATGTAAGAGGTGAACAGAAGGAAATTCTGCATTTTCTTAGAAAATATTGTTAGAATATAAATAAATATTGTTTTAAAAACACATTACAGTGAAACCATGTTATTTTAGATTCAAACAGCTAAATTATATAGAATTATATTGTTTTATGTAATGGTAATGAAAGGGGATGTGCAAATTGGCTACAAATCCAATGAAAAACAAACATTTTAAAATGGAAAGGTTCTATTAAGAGTGTCTTTGGTTCACAAATGGCACAGTTTCCTGAGAATGAGTCAAAACTTTCTAAGGGTACTTGACTTATTATGGAAAATACAATCATGCAGAAAGCCGTTCTGTTGTCATGCACTTGTGAATATTTTCTCCAAGCACATATGGAGGGGCAGAACCAGTGGCACCTTGGATTAAAATACAAGCAATAATAGTGTGCATATTTTTAATTTCATAATGCAACCTGATCTCTATTGGCAGCTTGTAGGCTGAGCCTGCTTGCGTCGGGCAGTCAGGATCCCCATTTATCTAACGTGGGCTGCCAGTAAACCCAGCCAAATGCAGCTATCGCTCATTACCAAGCCATATCCAGGAATGGATCCTGCAAACTCCTACTCCATTCTAGAACAGTGACAGCCCTGAACAACACCAGTGACAGGCCTGTGCTGCATGTGACAGTTCAGCAGAAAGGTCACGTTCAACCCAGAGACAGCAGAACAGCCGCCAACCATGGGATGTTTAGCTAGTTTAGGGAGAGAACTTGAGGCAGAAGAGCTCATTTAGGCTTTTTTTATTACATCTACCCAAAAACAGGTAAACAGCATACAGAGTTTGCTACACTATACAGGTACAGAGAAACAAAGATAATATAAAGTACGCTACGGTACAAGCAGAAACAGCAAATTTCTCTGCAAACTCTAACCCACCGTTGTAAAGTAAAGAACGGTGTCAGCTGTCAACATGCTGAACTCTATACCGAGGTGCTCACCTCTTCACAAAGAAAAACACTCTAGCCATTACACAACTTAGCTTTTCCCTTCAGAACTGACTGTACACTACTGCCATTTAGCATCTTCCTCACAATATACAATATCACTTAGTGTATATACCCATACCAATATATACAGTATATACAAAAAATGCATCACTGTTTCCACAAAAATATTAAGTGGCACTGTTTTCAACATTAATAATAATAAGAAATGTTTCTTGAGAACCCAATCAGCATATTAGAATAATTTCTGAAGGATCATGTGACACTGAAGACTGGAGTAATGGCTACTGAAAATTCAGTTTTGTCATCACAGGAATAAATTACATATTAAAATTTGTTACAATAGAAACCTTTCTTTTAAACTGTAATTACTGTTTTTACTGTATTTTTAATTCTAGTGAGAATTAGAGACTTTTTTCAAAAACTTGCACTCTGCACAAAGTAGTTTAGTGGTAGTATTTTAATGCACATTAATCTCATCTATCAATACAAAGAAAACTACAGAACTAAAGTAATAGTTAATTTACACAGTCAATACATTTTCACCTTGCCTCCAGGCAAAAGCCTCAAGGAGGAGGATGGGAATGCAAGTTAAAAACTTCCTTTTATTTTTTCCCCTCTTACTGGCAATCAGCTTTACAAATGGAGAAATTCAAGCAGTTCTGTATGTAAAATATGTCGACAACAACATCTTCTCCATTACAAACTGTTATGCTTTCTCTCTCTCACACACGCAGGATTTGTTCCCCCGCATACTTTGAAGCCGTGTGTCTCAGGAGCTCAGGGGAACGCTTCAGGTTTGGTGTGGACCTATCAGTGCCAGACAAGGCGTTAGGATTACACACACACAAGATTAAACCAGTGCCTCCGCCTGCTGGGATTCTAACCAATTATCAGCTGCCGTCTCACGGGATCTCGTGCGAAACCAGAGACCAGACCGAGGATGGAGTCAACCCCGCTGTTTCCCATGTCCATCTCATGTCCAGTGTCCTGTCACATGGAGATAAACACGGCACGCCTGGAAGCTCAGCGTATCACACAAAATCTAATCTCGCAATTTAGCTGCGTGAAGCCTGCTGCTTGAGTGCTTGTTGTACGCCGAGTGTGTGCACCGCTTGTGTCTTTTGTTTCAATGGTGAGCAACATAAAATGGGATTTAGAGGCTAACAGACCGCTTTTAGATGACCGTACAAAAGAAGGGCTCTTTGTTGCAGAGTACAACTGTGGTAAATTGAAGGACCCTTGTGAACGCCAGAGAAAGTGAGAGGAACGGAGTGTAATGAGAGCACTCAAACACCATATGCTGCTCTCCTGCTCCCAAGGTTGCCTTTTATTTTGTTCCTGCTTTTGAATATGTGCAAGTCTTTGAAAAAGACAAGCCAAAGTGACCCTGGGAAGTGCACCGTCCCCTCGCTCCACTGTCCCGTAGCGGTTCTGGCCACTGAAAGACCTCTAGCACGCCCCGCAAAACCCTGAAGACAAAATGCCACACAAAACGCCAGCAAAGCCCACCAGCTCGATGCCTAAGGTCTCATTTGTACCTCAAGGTCTGTTATCTCAGCCCACTGGGGTTTTGTGAAGAAGTGAGGAGGGCGAGGGGACTGTGTGTAGGTCAACACAGGTAACTGACCACAATACAATTTTCACACCATCAACACCTTTCTTGCAATGTAGAAGTAGAACACTGAGGTGTGAAATTGCCGTCGAGGGATGTTGAGGCCAATGGCGGTGGGTGTCCAAACACCTCACGGTAGTTAAAGCCCGATGGCGTGTTGCGAAGGACACTCGTGAACCTGTCAACCCGATCTCATGAGAAAACAGAACTATTTTACAAGGTGGCAAATTTGTACGAATGCAATGTGATTTGTACGGAAACATACTATTTTTTATACACTTACATCTAAATATTGCATTATGAAATTAAAAATATGCACAATATTGTTGCTTGTATTTTAATCCAACTGGTTCTGCCCCTCCATATGTGTTTGTTTTAAAGACTCTTTACCAAGACTTTTACTAATCTCTGCCACTGTCCTTCAACTTCTTTAGTTAGATTTACTCATTTACAGAAATGTTTAATCATTTAAAATATAGTTTTCACCTTTTATTTTATATATTTTAATAAGTACAAGACAGAATAAGTATGCCGTTTCATTTTTACATAAATATATGTTACGCTTAATGACGATGGAACATTATTTCACCCTTATTTTGACATTTTACTTTCACAGATGTTATTTGAAGAATCAAAGTAGACAGTTAATATGATTTCTTTGTATTTAAAATCACTTTTATAAATGTAATTTGATGCAGACACCAAAATGGAACATCTCGTCTTTGACCCAAAAACAGTTATGAATTGCCATGAGAGTTTGTTGAGACCTGATAGTAGTCAGATGTTCATTAAAGTAAGTAAGTAAGAGAGTGAGTGTGTGTGTGTGTGTGTGTGTGTGTGTGCGCTTTTGTGAAAAGTCAGGACATAGATTTTTATAATGACAAAGGTATGACATAGGTATTACAAGGTGAAGGTGACATCTCAGGACATTGAGCCATGTCCCCACTTTTCAAAACGCTTATAAATCACTCAGAATGAGGTTTTTTTGGGGAAAGTTGAAATGCACAGTCTCCTGTAAGGGGTAGGTTTAGGTGTAGGGTTGGTGTAGGGCAATAGCACATACAGTAAGTATACTATAAAAACCATTACGCCTATGGAATCTCCCCACTTTTCACAAAAACGAACTTGTGTGTGTGCGCGTACCTGTTTTTCTATTCAGGTGGGGACTTAAACCTGAATACACACAGACTCATGGGGACTCGTGTCACGGTGGGGACATAAATTGAGGTCCCACGGGTAAACAAGCTAATAAATCACACAGAATTAAGTTTTTTGAAAATCTAAAAATGCAGAACTTTTCCTGTAAGGGGTAGGTTTAGGTGTAAGTTTGGTGTAGGGCAATAGAATATACCGTCTGTACAGTAGAAAAAGCATTACGCCTATGGAGAGTCCCTACAAGGATAGCAAACCAGACGTGTGTGTGTGTGTGTGTGTCTTTACTGGTCTATAGTCACTACCAATGTGAGGACAATTGACAGATGCAGAGTAGCGTCACTAAAACTGGTATGTTGTAGGTGAGCGGCACTGAGAGTTAATCTTTAGAGGTCCATCTCTCTTCATGCTTCAAAGCTCCTCTTCAGATAGGTTGCGGTATTTGAAAGCTATTAAAGCCGCTGTTCAATCAATGAAGCTACAAAGTGCTGAATTAGAGGGTCTAAAAGAAAAGTGAGAGGATGTGTGTCTATTTATGTGTGCGTGTATGTACTACTAGGTTTGCCTGGTTAGTCCTGTGTGCTCTTGCTGGTGGATGTCGTAACTGGTAATGTGGTTAAAAAAACGCATCTCTGTTGATTACCAATCAAAATTAAAAGCAGCACAAATAAATTGCCAAAAAAAGCTTATTTCTAATTAAAAATTTAATTGTGAGTTGAAAAACTGGCATTTAAAACTACCTCTTTCAAGTGCTCCATCTACAGCCAAACCGCTCGCATGGGATTTTGGGATATCATTGGCAGAAATACTGGACGATGAACAGAAACCCTTGAGTTAAAGTACAGATATACTGATGAAAAATGTCTCATGTAAAAGTATAAGTGTTTTAAATATCTAATCAAGTAAAAGTACCAAAGTACTTACTTTTAAATGTAAGCGACTGACTGATTGATTGATTACTTTTTTCAGCAAGGATTAAATTGTCCAAAAAAGTATCAAATATCCCAAAAATAATTAAGAAGCACACTCATTCTCATTAATAAGAAATCTTTCTTGAGCAGCAATTCAGTATATTAGAATGATTTCTGAAGGATCATATGACACTGACTGAAGACTGGAGTAATGGCAGCTTAAAATTTTTGCAATCACAGGAATTACATCAAAATATACTAAAAGAAAACTGTTATTTTAAATTGTAATGATATTTCACAGTATTACTGTTTTACTGTACTTTTTAGCAAAGAAATGTAAAGTTGGACTTGCAGACTCAAAAAAAAAAAAAAAGACTACCGTTTATATTTTTGCTATTTGATGCTCCTTCCTCTTTCTCAAAATACCAATTTAAAGCGAGAGGGGTCTAATGTCCCAGTCATACAGATTGGATAGAGCTTAAATAGGTTAGACCTCAGTCTGACATTATTATGAATTATTAGGAGTCAGCACACTCAAGCTCGGAGGATCATATTTGCTTTTGCTTTTTTTTGCTTTTTTTTTGACAAGAGCAATTCAATTTTACATTTATATGCACACAGAAAGTCAGTTGTTATGAGAGTGCTGCTTAAGATGTGATCGAGTTGTTAACTGCTGCTGCAATCAGATCAGTAGAATTCACAAATGAACCATTCAATTTAAACTGCAATTGATTTAAATGGATTATCAAAAAGAATGATAATACTTCATAACAATAATAATGAAAAAAAAAAAAAAAACATGACTAAAATGACACTGCTTCCTACATCTGTATGTTTGTCTTTTCAGGAAGCATTTTTGAGGTTTCAGACACAGTCATTGTTTAGTCACATCAAACCTGAACAGGCCTACAGTATGTCACTCAATGCTTATCTTTACTGCTGCTAGCCGTGATATGATACTTAATCACATGAGCTGCCAAACACTTCCAGATGGCATTTGTTAAGATAACAGCCTTATTCAGGCTCCATACCAATGTGGCACAGCAAGATGGTTCCAAACATCTGGACACCGCGACTCAAGCACACAAAATGTGATCATTTAAGACCTTCAAAACAGTTAAGGACATTTACCTGTGAGGCTAATAAGATTAATTCATTCTAAAACACAATAATAACCTGAGAGCCAGAATAAATGATGTATGAAAGTGATGACCAGGGTGGTGCGTATCATTTCCCAGAATTCACTACAGCTGCTGGACTGTGAAATTAGCACCTATTAGACTGTACTTGTGTTTCCCTGATTAGAAAGTCTACAAGTTTACACATGCATTTTTACTGTTCTAGTTTTCCACGTATGTTGAGGTTCTTATCAATTTTAAAGCTTATGATATAGAACTATGCAAATTAGAGGGAAAAAGTCTTATTTTGTGCTGTGGATTTTAGACGTTATGGACTAATGAGTGTGCATATGCTTGTAACAGCTGTGATTTGACAGAATAGATGGATATTTTCTGTTTTTATGCAACAGATAATAATCAGTTCTATCGTATAATGGAAGCATGTCCTAAAACCCAATGAAATCAGAAACCAGCACTTCAAGTGTAATGGATTTAAGAGATTACTTGAATCGCTCAGGTAATTTGCATGGCAGCAGTATAGGCAAATCCATATGATCGTTTGGAACATGATCCCCATGGTCACATGGGTTCCTACAGAAAGGAGGTCAAAACCCAGAACAGGTTGTGCTGGACACCACTTTCTGCAAGAACAAAAAAACATGGACACAGTTTAGGAGAACCATTAAGATAATGTTTTGCATTCAAATTTCCTGGCTTCTATGTGACGCATGTGACTTTGTAAAAACAAATTCATGCAAGTATGACACCACTTTGTCGGTTAGGCTTCAATGCAGTAGGTAAATGTGTTCATGTTATCCATTCCCTACACGGTCAAATCTTATGACCGCTTCGGCTTTTGTTTATTTAATCACGTCAATGGAAATTTCCCATAATCTTGCTCATATTTGCATCCATTATTCACAATATTCTCTCATTTTCCTACTCATGATCACTCTAATGAATAACAAAGTTTAGAGCACAAATGGGAAAAATGGTGATCATGTCAGTCTTGTTTAGTCAATGACTGTGAGTCAGTGTCCTTGGAAATTCAACGTTTATATCTCAATTAAAACAACCCCACAGGCCCTCTTACAAAGGTCCAACATTGTTGCAGTCACTCTCCAGTTAAAAAAAAAAATTTAAAAATGGTCAGACATGTGTCCCTTAAAGTGACAGTTCACTCAAAAGAAAATTCGGTCATACGTGTCATTCAACACCTGGATCACTTTCTCTGGTCTGCAGAAAACAAATGTATATTTTAAAAAAATGTTATAAAGAAACTAAAAATTTGAGTTTCAAAATATCCACAGAAAAAAAGTCAAACAGGTTTAGAATGTCATGAGCCTGTCAGGTACGCTTTTGCTCGACGTGACTGGCTGCGGAACCAACAACCAACTGGGGCTTCAGAAATCACAGATATCATATCCCCTGCCAGACTTAAGCGCTTGATCTCATGAACAAGGCTGGTAAACCTTTATAGTCTTAATACAGAAGGATGGGATAAGCATTAAACAAACTTGATGCTTTAGATCATTTAAAAAAAATTTTAAAGTGCATTTACACGCATTTATCACTATTAAAACACTTTAAAAACTATTTATATAAGATGAGGTTGAAGACTTGATGCTAACAAACTAATTAACCAGGGGATGTGGAAATGATGAACAGTAAATTAGGATACGGTGTAATTATTTTCCCTTTGTCTGTCAGGATGAGAAGTCATTTGCAGCTTGAGAAAGCTGAGAAAGCAGCAATGTTTACTTGTTTTCTCCCAGACAAAATGAAAATTTGTTAATATCTTGCACTGAATATAGAGTACTTTTACCACATCAAGGTTAAAATAGGCTAAAAAGAAAAATTACTATAATTATGTACATACACTCTAAAAAATGCTGAGTTAAAACCCCACATTTATTAAGCAAGAACACCCATGGACAAAATACAAGACAAACTGAATTACAGCATAGTTTACAATATTACATACATTTAAACTCATTTAACAAGCATTTTAGAAATAAAGAGGCATATACAGTAGAAGTAGCATTTTAATTTAAGAGTATTTAACCGTTCTCTGTAATAGCTTTTTACCGAAATAGTGCTAATTCTCGTGCCGGTGTGTCGTCGAAATCTGAACCGGTGAAGGGCTGCTGTTCGCGGGGGAACTGCGAACTTTAGACCGCGGCCTCGCATTTCACTCATAGCTGAAAGATGGCGTGACTGACTCCAAAACTTGCCCAAAAACAAACAGTACTGAAATTAGAGAACATATTTTAACATCAAATTAAAATACACTCAGAATTTTAACGAATAAAATCCATTTATGTCATGCAAGGCAAAGGCGTTTCCAGCGCTAAACGACTAACAGTTACTGCTGACGCAGCTGACTGACATCTTACTGACGTCCTTACGTTGCGTTGAGTAAAATAATATAATTTACACCACATTAAAGACTTTATAAATAAAATATATACAAACTTTTATTTCCCCGAAAGAGTGCAGCAAAGCGGCGGCAACGACGCTGAGAACCGCTCTCTCCCGTTGACTTAAAAAGTAGAGCTGGGAATCGATTCAAAAAAGAATTGATTCCTCGATTCCGAGGCGTTGGGAATCGACCCCACGATGGAATCGATCCCATCAAGAGGAATCGACTCCTCATTCAGAGCTTTTTTCAGTACAACAAAGCTTATCTGTGGGTGCCTCTCAAATGGAAGGCTGCACACATTTAAATTCACGAAAATAAACTGAAAGAAAACGAGTCGGTACTGCATCAGAATTTGAGGATGCAGCCTTCCGTTTGAGAAGCACCATTCGCCTCATGCTCGATAAAAGCCGTTATTACAGTTGTGAGATAAAAGATTATTTTTTATATATAAAAGATCTAAAAAACGCCACGAGCATAGCTCAGTGGCCGAGCATCTGACTGACAGATAAACCACGAGCTCTAGTGATATTGTTAATGTTCTGGTTATTTTGTTTCAATGTACAGTTTGTTCATTTTGTCCAAAGCATACAGTCAAAGTAAACGTCATCATTCAGCTGAACTGTGCACATTTTAGACACTTCATGTCTTTTTCAATTCATGCGATATGCATGTCCCTGCTGAGCAGTGAGCTATGACTAATTTCACGGGCAAAGCAGACAAAATTACTAGGCTATTTAAAAATCAATCATAGCTAAATGTATCGTCATTTTTTACAAATAAAGCTTCATATTATGAGAAGGATACTTTCTACCACCTTTATATCCTGCAGTCATGGCGAAATTAGGGTCCTTCGATCTGAAAAAACAAGAATCGAAAACAACAGAGGAATCCCATCGATTCCAGAACCAGGAATCAGAATCGGACTCGATTCCAAAAATTTCGTAATCTTACAGCCCTATTAAAAAGACCGCGCTCTCAGCCAGTGCTGCCAACTTAGCAATTTTGTTGCTAAATTTAGCAACTTTTCAGACTACCCTAGCAACTTTTTCTTCCAAAAGCACCTAGCAACAAATTTAGCTATTTTTTTATATTTATTTGGCAACTTTTAGCAACTTTTGATAAGTGACTCAAACAATACAAAGGCATGCATTTTCCATCTAAATTACATAAAAAGAGGAAATTAAAGATGCTTATAGCAGTACACACATCTTTTAACATTAAGTTAGCTGCTGTTTGCAATTGTTAAATTTAATAATAATTGCATAATTGAATCATTGTTCATTTATGATACACCTTGTTAGTAGCTTGTACCTACGATTGTTGATCAGTTAGTACACTGTAAGAAAAATGGAAAAGGTATTATATAGTAATTTTCCAGGATATTATCCGTTATCCATTATCCGTTGTAACCCTGCACTCGAAAACACAAAATACAATACGTAATTTAAAATGCAGGTAAAAAAACCTGTGAAAAATCAATAAGGAAAATTCTTATATATTAACATAGATTGTGGCCTATTTTACAGACTTTACTTAGAGTGGAGCACACTAAATAACTACTAATACACTGTTAAAAACTATAATTGTTCAGAATGTGTAGTTTTAGTTTACTAACTAATAAGAATATAAAAATTTTGTAAATTTAATCATCATAATTGAAAGTTTATTAATTAATTGAATTATTGAACAATAATTCAATTTTGTATTTAAAAATAATTATATTTTAATATTATATTAGCATTTATATTATTTTACGAACAAATCTAAATTAACATATATAAAATATATTTTTTGACTGAGATTTGATGTAGTGACAATTTTGCGCCGTGATTACGTAATGACATTACAAAGTCATTTAGCAACTTTTAGCAACAAATCAACCTTCCTTTAGCAACTTTCCCTGAAAATTAGTTGGCAACACTGCTCTCAGCAGCTGCGTTGTTGAGATGTTTCACCGGAGACAAGCTCAACCCAGCGGTTAGGTAGAAGAAAAATAACCCAGCGTTAAAATAACCCAATTAAATGACCCAACAAGCTGAACCCAGCGTTTGGGTTAAAAAAATAACCCAGCACCTGGGTAAAAATATTAAAAATAACCCAATAAAATGACCCAACAAGCTGACCCCAGCGTTTGGGTTAAAAAAACAAACAAACAAAAAAAAAAACAGCATTTTTTTAGAGTGTACATTATTTATGCATTTGTTTTTAAATAGGCCTATTCATATGGAATATCTATAATATGTGTATATATATACTTTTTAACAGTTAAACAACCACATTTTAATATTCAAAGACCGTGCATCCCAGATCTGCAAAATGTCTGTTTACGTTTTGGAAGCAGAGTCATCAATTGTAGCTATGTTACATTTTTCTGCCAATTCTGTGATTCACGTTTATTATTGCCAAAAACAAACTTGCCGCAGGGTCCCCTAGTGGCTCAGGAGCCCCAAGCAGCCACAAATACAGTACCAAGAAACAGCCTTGCAACTTCAACTGTCAGCAACAGTGAAGGACTTTCTGGGGGACCTTGAATATCAGGCATAACTTAATTGGTAACGGACCTAGCAGTTACTTCACAGTGAAGGTGAGTGATACACTTTGACTTGCGATGCAAGTTTAAAGTAAGACCAATCTGAAGAGTAAAGGCAAATCTAGATAAACGTCCTGCTAATCGAACCACAGTTGCTCCTAGCAGCTATAAGTTCAATAATTTCAATTAGTGTGTGTTCTCGCCTTTGTGTTTTGGTTAGAACATGTTTTAATTACTTGAATTCCTTCACATGTGGGTATGTCTGTTTACTTCAGTGGAATAGATGTTGGTAGCCAATCACATTTGTGTTAATGGGCTGAGGAACATAATTAAAATGCCATCAGTGTGACTGGACTTTGGATACAGCTTTTCCCTGGAGCACTAGACCACGCTCTGCATACAGACAGCAGGAGAGAGAGAGAGAGAGAGAGAGAAAGAAAGAGAAAGAGAAAATGAAGAAGCAAAGATAGAGTGTGAATGAACACAAGAAATATGAATGCCAGAAACCTGGCCATAAAACCAGAAGGCACGTCAGTGCTGATGTAACTGTATGTAATGGGAAAAATGTCCATGATTTGAGCAAAAAGTGATTAATATATTCCAGATTGTTAGATTTCATTATAGCTCATGTATGACTTGTTTTGAGCTATTACTTTCATTCCCAATGGAAAGAATGGCACAGATTCATCTTAGCACACGGCCCTGTCAGGATTCTTGGTAATGTAGCATAGAAGAGTTGGTGGCAAGGATGAATTGCATCTGTAGCCGCATTAATCATATGCATTTGTTGGCTAAAAATGCTGCTTCTTGACGAGTGCTGCCACCATGCTGCCAGAAACTAACAAAGAAACACTACAGCGACATCCATCACAGCCATATAAAGGACATGTGGAGTCAGGGTGGTAAAGGCACTCGTTATTGACACAATTACTTCAGATCGATCATGGGGTCACTCTGTGAGTAAGTATTTGTGTGTGGCTGTTAGCAGGCTGCGAATTACAGAGGGGCTGGGATGGTTGGGGGCACTTAAATAAAGCTTAAATCCACCTAATTAAAGCATAAATCCTCCCAAAACAACATCAAAACATTGGGGGTTTGGAGTCTTGAAAGGTCACATACTAGGAAGCTTAAATTTTTCTTATTAGGATAAAGTAAAATGTCGACCACCCTAAAATAGGTTATACTATTGACATTGCCTGAGCAAAAGAAAACAAAACGTACATTTAACTGCAGAACATAATTTAAGTTACTAAAAGTGAGTGTTGTTTTTTTAAAGGTCATTGTAGGCTTTCCATATCCAACTGTTAAACTGAATGTTATGTCAAACCCAATGTAAGAAGAAAAAAAAAAAAAATCAATTCAAGTTCCTTTTTTAAATCTTCTGATGTTGACATGAAACAACTCTATACTTATAAATGCACTATGTCCGGTCTAAAAGAAAGTGGAGTTCTGTCGGGTAAGGAATAATAGGAATATGAAATTCTTTTTGCTCTCAGATCTTATTAATTTCATTGAAGACAAAATGAGCAAGAGAAAGAGAGCATAAGCAATAATTTGAGTAGGTTTACAACTCAGAGAAGAGAGGTTAATACTTACTACCAGAGAGAAGCTTGAAAACACCTAGTCATACATTTCTTTATTACTATTTTAGACATTTATGAAGACAAACAATCTCAAAAAGTCACCAAAACTATAAAAAAAACTAAAAGACTATTTATAGTCAAAATACTTCACAATAACTGCTTTCTCTTCACTAGCTGGTTGAAAATTACCTGTTATTTTTCTACTCATTTTAAAGATCTTTAAAAAGACAATTTAGTAAGCGCATCCAAGCTTTTGACTGATAGTGTATTATTGGCATCAGTTTGTTTGTCATACAGTATCTTACACAGGTAGCAGTGTTGTGTTCAGGCACAGATGTTCAGCATGCTAATGTTAGATATACAACAGTAAACAACAACAATAGTAAAAGTGAAGCATGTTCTTAGAGAGTGAGATACTTTGCCCTGTTATAATACCTCTGAGAAAAGCTATATATGGCTGTCTGACTCCTAGACAAGTCTAAACGGGAGGGTATGGAGATAATTATTCAGTCTGGGATATCCCTTTATCATTTTTGCCCTCTTTCCCTCATCTTTTTTCTCATCTGATATATTCATTATTCATTCCTTCATCACAGCACTGGCCCCTCAGGATGGATGGGTAAAGATCACTCCACATAAATGCTTCCTTATTTCTCCCTTGGTGCTCCCTCGCTGTCCAAGAAGAAAGAGAGAACAGAGGCAGACAGAGAACAGAGCACAGATAAAGGTAAGGAATAGATGAGAAGGAAAGAACTAGAGAGAAATATTAACTGAGCGGTTCACCCAAAAATTAACATTTTGTCATTAATTTCCATGTCATTCCATTGGTAAATTGTTTTCTTTCGTACACACTATAAAAAAATGATTGTTATTTTAATGGCAAAAGACTGGTGCTTTGTATTTGTGTCTAGGACACCTTTTATATATTAGTATTTCCTCTTGGAAAAGCTACTTGTGATAGACCTGGGTTTTTAAGGTGGTCGTCAGTATATTATAAATGATTAAAAAACAGGGCAATTGCTGAGAGCTTCCATTTTTTTTACTGTAACTTTAATGGATTTTGGATTTTTCATGGATCAGTGCATGAAACATAAAAATAAGTGTTTTGCAGAATGTTTGAGGTTTGTATCATTATGTATACACACTGCCAAGCACAATAAATAACAATTTCACAAAAGTGTTCTTCAGACTTCTTCACAACCGGTTACATGACCCATGAGAACCAATTTGCTGTAAGGCACATCAAACCTGCTGCAGTGTTCCTAAAGGAACCATTTCTGAATTAAACATGCTCAAATGAGATTTGAACGCTCCGTCACTGATGTCAAACACTACTGGTTTTCGTGTTTTGTGTGACAGACCATGAGTTTAAAGACCATCCTCTCAGAAACTCAAACATCTAATTTTGTGTTTCTTGGAAGAAAGAACATAGTACTGGTTCAGAACGGCATGACACAAATGAAAACATTTTCATTTTTTGGTTAGCTCTTCTTTTAATCATGCCAGTGCGTCATTCATTTTCTCTCTCTCTCTCTCTCTCTCTCTCTGTCTGTCTCTCTCTCTCACACACACACACACACACACACAGAGAGAGAGACCTCGAACTTGTCTGTCCCCTTACTCAGCCTCACGCTGCTTCAAAGAGGCTGAAGCCTTTTCCTTCATCAGATCTGCTCATTAAAAGCAGCACAGCCTCTCTTCTTTCATTCTGTCCTCCTCTTTCACTCGCTCACTCACTTACATTTCACTCTGTGATGTGACATGATGAATTTATGATTTCAATCACAGACACTTGGGGTGGGGTGGAGGTCTTGGCAAAAAAAAAGTGCTCAGATATACGCCACATTAATTTTGAAAAGAGAGCTGAGGAGACTATCTTCACCAAAGGGCTGCTACTGTAAGTGCAAATGAGGGCAGGAAATATTAATCATGCTGAAATAATAATGTCCAAAGAGAACAAAAATAAGATTGTGATGTCTGATATAAAGTTTAGTGCAAAGGCAATTACTCTTAAGAGCAGCCAAAACCAAATTAAATATGAGCTGAGTATGAATGTCTGACAATGAGCAAGTTATAGTTGTGCGTATACTTAATGTACTTGCAATGACTGCGAAATGCAATATCGGGAATATCATGATGAGTTTAATGAACTTTGTAGAAGTTAAAAATGGTCTTAGAGTTGGCAAACTGTTGAGTTGTTCATTAAATTAAGCAAAGTGATACAGTGACTCATTTATATCATCAATCAACAATGTTCACAGAAGTTTCCACATACTAATTTTCATATAGAAAATTAATATACTAAATAATTTCATATAGTAAATTCATTTTACATAGTAGTGAACTATGTATTGTTATATTGGTGTATATAAATTAAAACTAATATCATTAATTATGATGTTCATATGTACAAATATATATCAAGAGATGAAGACTTTCAATCAGCAAAGATGCATTAAATTGATCAAAAATAGCAATAAAAATGTTACAAAAGATTTTTTTTTTTTTTTTTTTTTACTTTCTTACTTTCTATTCACTAAACAATCCTGAGGAAATATAGCATATTATAATGATTTCTGAGGGATCATCACTGAAGACTGAAATATAATAATAATAATAATGGCTACCTTAAATTCAGCTTTGTCATTACATTAATAAATTACATTTTAATATGTAATATGTTATATGTAGTGTGTGTGTGTGTGTGTGTGTGTGTGTACCTACTTAACCATATTTTGGAGACAAATTTGTACCCAAAAGTGAGCTAAACCTGACAAAATCTCCAAAAACTTCCCTTTGGGGATGTCCTCATTTGTAAAACCGGTTTAAAATTAAAGTAAACAAAGGTTTTTTGAAATTGTAAAAATGCAGAAAGTTTCCTGTAAGGGATAGGTTTAGGTGTAGGGTTGGTGTAGGGCAATAGCACATACAGTAAGTACAGTATAAAAACCATTACGCCTATGGAATGTCCCCATTTAGATAGCTAAGTAAACGTGTGTGTGTGTGTGTGTGTGTGTGTGTGTGTGTGCGTGTGTGTGTGTGTGTGTGTGTGTGTTTGTGACAAATGAGGACATAAATTTGTATAATGACAAGGGTATGACATAGGTATTACAAGGAGAAGGTGACTTTTCAGGACATTACCCCATGTCCCCACTTTTCAAAACTCTTATAAATCACACAGAATGGAGTGTATTGAAAATCTGGAATAGCACAAAGTTTCCTGTAAGGGGAAGGTTTAGGTGTACAGTTGGTGTAGGGCAATAGCACATACAGTTTGTACAGTATAAAAACCATTACGCCTATGGAATGTCCCCACTTTTCACAAAAACAAACGTGTGTGTGTGTGTATACCTGGTATTCATCACGTTATGAGGACCAAATGTCCCCACAAGTATAGTAATACCAGTAAATTTTGATCTTGTGGGGACATTTTTTTGGTCCCCATGAGGAAACAAGCTTATAAATCACACAGAATGGAGTGTATTGAAAATCTGAAATAGCAGACAGTTTCCTGTAAGGGGTAGGTTTAGGTGTAGGATTGGTGTAGGGCAGGGTTCCTCAAATCTTTCCCTGGAGGGCAAATCTGCTGCAGAGTTTAGCTCCAACCCTGATCAATAAATATTTATGTATGTATATATGTGTGTGTGTATATATATATATATATTATTTTATTTTTTATTTTTTAAGCACATTATTACAGTTTTACAGTATTTCTTTAAAAAAAAAACATTAAAAACGTATATCAACCCCACACTTCTGTTTGGTATTTTAGCTATAAAAGTTAGTCGTTTCCAATATTGTCTACTGACATAATCAGTAATGATAATGTTTCCATACTAATCAAAACATGTTCAAGGCTCTCTCCCAGGACCTATTTCATATAGGAATAAGGTTAGCGATAACTGCTGTGTGTTAAGGCCATCTTCAGTACACCAGATGCAAATATCACTTGCGTCACCTGACACCAGTTTGAATAACCCATCTCTCATAAACTGACGTTATAATACTCCTATGTATATGTGTGTTTTGTTTTACAGAGATGTGAATGGCTACCATTATGCATTTCCACATGCACATTTTAGGTGACAGTCATAATCAGATTCCTAAAATCCAAATCGAATATTGTATTGCAGTGAGCATGAGCATCATGTATCACACTGTAACAGCCAGTCGCATTGTGGAAGAGCTACAGAGTACACCTTTAACCAGTCGAATAGCATGCTGGGGACAGTACAGCGTAACGCCTTGTCTCTGCGCTTTGCCCCCCCTGGGATTGGAGGGGGGATGAGGAATGTTCATTAGGGCAGACAGCACGACACTGGGAGGAGGGCAGAGCAGATAGTGGCAATCGATGGGGCAGGGTAATTAAAGAGCTGTGTGCTGGAGGAAAGGCGGGTCAGTACCGGTAAATAAAGTAGACTCACAGCCACACAGACTACAGCAGTGACACATCGAGAGCCTCTGTGATCACTAACACACATACACATATAGATACACTATTTATAGCAGCATGGTTATGAAGTTTCTCTTTTGTCCCTTTCCTGCCACTGCAAAATGTTTTGTGCTATTTGTACAATTGGCTTAAAGGGATAGTTCACTCAAAAATGAAAATGTCATTGCAAACCCTTAAGACTTTAGTTCATCTTCAAAACACATTTTAAGATATTTTTAATGAATCCTGAGAAGTTTCTGTGCATTTCCATTCCACCAAAACTATGATATTTCATAAAAATAAAATAAAAAAGATTGTGAAAAACAAAATTCAAATGAGTCAAGGATTCTTCAGTGGTAAACAGAAGTTAAAATGCGCTTGTTTGATGTGCAAGAACCAATGAGGTTTGTTTTTGTGCATAAAGCAATGGTGTGTTCTGTTTATGTTCATTAATAAAAGTTTATGTGATAGAAAGACTACACTCTTAAAAATAAAGGTTCTTTATTTGCATCAATGCTTCTATGAAGAACCTTGAACATCCATGGAACCTTTCAAATGCAGAAAAGGTTCTTTAGATTTAAAAAAGGTTCTTTAGATTTTTTAAATGTTCTACAAAATGGTTCTTTTAGGAACTGTTCACTGAAAGGTTCTTTGAGGAATGGTTCTTCTATGGCACCACTGCAAAAATACACTTTTGGAACATTTATTTTTGAGAGTGTACCTGAAATCGGTTCATCATATAAAACAATTGTGGCCTTTTAGAAGACTTGAATTAAACTGTGTGATTCATATGGATTACGTAAACAATCTTCTTAAGAATGTTTTGAAGCGTCAATATTTTGGTGGCATGGACTTTGAATGGAGGGACAAAAATCTCTCAGGTATAAAAACATCTTTATTTGTGTTTTAAACCACTGTCCACAAATTAATCAAGTTCAACTGAATTACTGAATTGAATTATTAAAAAAGTAAACTAATTATTTATAATAAGTGAGTAAATTACACACAGAAAGTTTATATTCTGTTTAAGAGTCAACTGAACACAAATTGTAAGTATTTGTGCATATACCACAGCACAAGGATCAATTTTGATGTGATAAACCTAGCCATGCATGAGATTAGAAGGCATCAAATGAGACCACCACCAGCAGAATGATAACTCAACATGTTTCACAGAGATTTCGTAACATGCTACTTGGTTGAAACCCTTTCATGGCCTGCTACTGCACATTCTGTAATCCTCTCTTGAGCCCGGGACTCGCTTAACCATACTTTGATCATCTGAAATGCAAAAAAGACCCCACTCAAAGCCTGTCATTATTGTTTCCTCTGAAGAACGGGTGGTTTATTAACATCTTCTAACCTTGTGGATGTTATATTTCAGCTCTTTTAAGCCAAACAGAGAAATTAAAGTTTAGATGAGGACAGTAAATGATAAGACTAAATCCTTCACAGTAGGCCTGTTATACAACCATATGGACCGTTGTTTTGTTTCTATCCCATTAACAATGTGAAAGTTGATTGAATCTAGCATTTAAAAAATAAAATCTTCTCTCTTGATTATCCATAATCCAGGTGTTATGCAACAAGGACAAAAACCATGCTTGTTTCTCTTTAATTTGTGGTTAAATAGCTTTTTAATTGAAACTATTGATGAATAATTAACACAAGACTGATTCTGTTTACCATAGTGAGGTGTCAATCAGAATGAAGGTTAATGGCTGTTGTAGAATGAATATTCTAATGTCATCTAATTACTTTGACATATTGTGTGCGTGTAGGTGTGACCTTTAATAAAAATAGACTATTTTTCCTGAGAAAACTCTGGAAACTGTAGAGAAGGAGCATTACAGCGTAAAGAGATGCAAAATGTAACTTGTTTCAATCGTGACAAATCAATGTAATGAAGTGACATGCTAGTTAAGCAAAAAAAAAAAAAAAAAATTGAAAAAAATATAAAAAACCATCCACGTTTTTCTTTGAAGACTACCACCACTCAAGTCTAAAGAGGTAACGCGTAACTCTACTCAAAAAGTGAGACTTATGCCTTTGATGGTTTGAAAAAGAGGACATAATTGAGTCCTGAAGTGCACAGACTTGCCTGTAATTGCAAATTAATTCAGTCTACTTAAATTCTGTTCCCTGAGGACAGAGAACATACACACACACACAAAAAAAAATCAATTTAATTTAATGAGATAAGGTACAGATTGTTTATCAGACTGTTTTCACTTTGCAAATTCAGAGTTTAATGAAATTATCCTGCATGTGTGTGATGTATATTTCAAAGTTGGGCACTGAAAGGGAATGTGTTATGGTTATGCCACCTCTGCCTATTCTAGGTAAGATATCACACACACAGAGTCTCTTAATTCCAATGCAGCTAAAATACACTTGCTAATGAGCCAAATTGCTCAAATCGTTTGTGGGATGCAGGTTGGAGGCTGGATGCCTATAGTTAACACCCAAAAGCAGCTGGGAAAGATGTTCTTCCAATTTAAAGGTCTCCCATACAAGCAAATGGGTTTTGCATGCACCAAGGAGCATAGAAAGAAAGCCCAGGGATTTAGAAATAAAATTGTTAAGTGATTTTCTTAACTTGCCTGATACTGTTTCTTAAACAGAGCTTGATACGTGCACTCTTCACACACGGTTTGTCATGTATGCAGCTCAAGACTTGGGCCTCAGAGACCGCCTCTACATCCCACCCTTTCCAGTATTGACCTCTTTGAATGATTAATTGATTTACTCTGCTAACACCAAGGGAGAAAGTTAGAAGAGAGGATGGATATTAGGATTAAGAAGAAGCCGAAAAGAGGTAAAGAAAAAGAACGCAATCAATCACAAGTAAAATGTGATCACTCAAAACGTGGCGACACTGATGAGATGTCCCTACTTGAAGCGATAATTCACCCAAAAAAGAAATTTCGGTCACTATTTAATCACTCTCACGTCATTCCAAACGTGTATGACTTACTTTCTTCTTTGAAACACAAAAGTGGTAGTTTTGAAGATTCTTCAAGCTGTTTTCCTCCATACAATTCTTCTGAAGCCATACAATACGTTTGTGCAAGGAAAAGACTGAAATTTAAATCCTTACACACTAAAAATGTTATTCCATTCACTTTCATTGTATGGAAAAGAGCAGCTTGGGTTCAGCTTCTGCAGAAGAGTCTTTAACAATATAAAATCAACTTTAAATACCAATAAGTGCTTTTCGTAAAATGTTTGTCAAAGTCGACATGAAATCGAAAGTCAACATTTCAATTTTCTAAATGCATGTTATTCATCTCATTGTGAATGAATCATCAGTGCATGTTTTTAAACTTGTATGTTTAAATGACTTCTCCAATCATTTTATCCTTATAAAACCTTTTCTTATAGTCCACTGCAAGCTCATGTTCAGATTTCCCTCCAGCCAATCAACCAATAAATAGAACCAAGTCCCGCCCTACATATTTTTTTTTCTTTTTCAATTATCCGACCGTTTCATTCGGCTGTACATAACAATAAATAAGAAAAGATCTCCCGTTTCATAGTGACTTTAAGTGACATTTTATTTTACCTATAGCTTTTTTAAAGACATATCCAGACAAAATATATTATTAAATGAGTAGCTAGCATTTCCACAGACTTCAGCCTCTCATTCGTTATTTCAATTAAAGAATGACCCAGATAACATGCATGTTCCACAGGAAAAAAATGAAAGTCAAACGGGTTTCAAAAGACATGAGGGTGACTAAATGATGACAGACATTTTTGGGCGAACTATCCCTTTAAAAGGAAGCACTGACAAAAATATAAGACAGAAATAGCAGAGCCGCTTAAGAATAGATTTCGAAAAAACCCTAGAAGCATGTTTAACTGTACACATTCCCGATCGACAGCCTTATCCGAAGCGAGACCAGGCCCATTTGATATGTCTGTGAAGAGACAGAATACAACAGTGAGAAAACTCCGGAAATTATGGGGAGGGGAAAAAAAAAAACACAGCCAGGGTAAACAAGACGTCCTCGCATATTTCTGGCGACACCGCAGAGAAGCTAATCTCTATTGAGGCCCGTTGTCACGCTGACAGAGAGAAAAGCAGAGGCGATTGATCTGATCCGCTCTCATTAAAAGCCGAGCGGCAGATTTCCTCTGAGCTTTGGTCCCTACAGTGCAGCATGGGTCAGCCATTAGAGCCGGAGCTGCAAACAGAGGGAGAAATATTAAAAGCTTACAGGCAGCTTTAACACAGTGGGAACTGGCCACGCTGAGGTACTAAGGGGGCTGACAAGGAGAGAAAAGGGGCATTAAGCCTCATTTCGGGGCTTGTGTTTGCAGAGGCGCATCAGCATGAAACGGTGTGAGAAATGCAAAGTGGCACAAACTGCAAAATCCACTCATCATGACATGAATAAATAAAAACAGTGTTTTCACAAGTAAGATGATGGCTGGCTCACAGGGCATGCTTTGCGGAAGAACACTTTGAAAGAAAAGAATAGAAAAAACTTGAAAGGAGGTCTCTCTCATTTTCATTTTCTGTGGAAAATGTCAAAATATATTGCCTCGGGGATTTCACCAAAATACATAAATACTCTTCCTGTAAACAATCTGCAGCTGATGGCTCCTAAGTACACTCACATTAGGTGGATTCTGTGGTATGACAGTTTCCTGACAGCAAATTGTCCTCATCACAAGCATGTTTTGATATCAAAGCCCTTGTTTGCATGAAGCATTAATGAGAACTGGAATGCATAATGTTAAGCTAATATTTGAGTGTGACTTTTGAGCAGCAAAAACTCAATAATGATGTAACCAGGCCGGTGGAAAAAAAAAAAGGAGAGATACACAATCTCTCACCCACTTCCTTGAGGGAAGGCAGCTACAGTCGGTGCTTTGATTTAGCTCACATTAATGTCACAGCCCTTTGATATTCGATCATTTGTCCTGAATCAGTGGAGCTAATCAAAGCTAATAAGGCCCACAGGATGGACAGCGGGCAGAGAAAACTGCATGTTTGTGGTGGAAGCAAGTGTGGGTGGTTTGTTTGCAATATATAACAATATCTCATTTCATGCGAGCTACTTCACCATTTGTGATATACAGTCAGTGTGGATCACACACTGTGAATGTCATCTTTTGAGCTCTTTTTCATTTGTTTCCCGACCCCTATTGCTTTTTAAAATGTGTAAAGGTTGTGAGGCAGCATGCAGAATAAATGTTTCATATCCTCAATAACCAACCCATTATATCCTCCATATCTACAAAATTGTATTCCTGTCCATGGACGTAATTACACTACGACAATTAGCTACAGCGCACTGAACTATGGGATTAATGGCTCTCTCTCTCACCTATTAGATCTGTTTCGGCACACTGTGACCGCTCACATTGTGCGTCAGTCACCTTGAACGGACTAAAACACACGTGCAACAAATAACACACTCGAAAAGCATTCAAAGCGATGCCTTGTGTGCCAATGCTTTTGCTGAACTGTCGTTTACGCATTCTCTTTCTGTCAGAGCAAAAGAAATGCTGTATTCTTTGGCTTGGTTTTTATTTTATTATTTATATATTGATTGAGTAATGAAGGCCTCATGAATAATGTTCCCCCCTGAACGTTAGCATCATTTGAAATGTATGGACGGCCGTTGCAGCGATCTGACACGCAGCCAATCTGGAATGCAGACAGGAAAGGTGATTGAAATTCATTGCTTTTGTATGTGTGTAATTTGTTACCAGATCAGATCTCGCATGCCAATTCCAACACGAACTGGACTTTTTCAAACCCCCAATTAAATAAAGGCACAGTAAGAAGTTTGGGAGACTGAATTGGATGTGGGTGTGTCTGCAGTCACAGGGGGAAAAAGTGTTGTTTGATGGCAGATGACAGGTTAAAAGTGTAACAAAGAAAAGAAAAATTACAAATTGTTATTCTACCTTGTGCTGAGACATTTCAATCACTCTCTGGCAAAAGCTGCACTGTTAAATAAGCTTTAACAGCCTCGGTGTGGCCATTAGTAGCTTGCATACTAAGAAAATTATGTGCTATAAGCCCATACCCAGCTGTTATACATTATGTCTGTGCCCAGATTCGGAAAATAAATTTGCGATACATACTTACATATTGCTTATGACCATCCAAATGACTATAAACAGGCTTCCAGACTGTGACTAAAATTTTGCAAAAATAAAAATGTATTATAATCATTTAAATACTAGTCTGGACAGTTTTGTGTGCATCAATATGCAGTTTTGTTAGATATAGTCGCATTAGATATAATTTCCTGCACACAGCAATGAACACAGTGCAAAAAACCATGAATGTCTGATTCGCAAAGAAATGACTATTACAAATGGTTATTTTTAATAAAAAATAAAAATAAAAATTGAAATTGAAAACGCAAATGTCTCTACTATATAGTAGGCAAAAAGTACCCGGATGACCTACTACTTCTGGCATGATTTTGATGTGTGCATACAACGGACACTTTAATATCCGTGAAGTAATTGCTTATTTAAAAGAAGTATGTAGTCAGAGAGTATATGATTTCGGACACCGCATGAATTTGCGGTTTGAATCCGACTTCACTGAATCATTCAGTGACACTACTGAGTTTGAAGCTAACTTTCGCACTAAACAGCAAGTCGTTTATGATTGTTGTGTGTAATTCAAAGGGAAATGGGAACCAGCTCCAAATGACTTAATATTTGTGAGACTTTTAAAATAAATACTGTATTTTACAAGAAGTTAATAATGGCATGAAAACATATTCAAAAAATGTATCATGCTATCCACATATATGATGTCCAAACGTATCTAGAGTGACAGGTTGAAATTTCCAAAAGAAACTTTAAAACTTAAACTATCATTGTCTAGCAATGATAAATATCTGAAAGAAAACCCTTAATACTTCATATTCTGAATGCAAACAGTAACCTAATTAGGCTTTATATATGCTTAAACTAGGTAAGCGACACAATTAGATAGAGTTTTGTGTTGAGTCGAACAGTGGGGTCTAAGCCCCAGCGGCCCCCTCTTATGATTACGGCAGTAATTGTAGATGTCCCATTCTAAGGTGGTAATTAAAGCAGATGAGGAGATTTTCACATTAAGGCAATCTGAAATTGCTGACGGGTCACTGGGCTGACACAGCACATGGGGCAATCCTTTATCCTTTATCTCTGAGCTGCACACAGCGAAAACGCGTGGCAGGGTTCAGTTAAAATAAACCAGCCTGTAATTATGTCCATCTGGGTAGGGTGTGATTGGGATATTAAAAGTAACTGAAGTGTGATTTTAAGGCTATATCAAAGAGTAGGTCCCCCCACAGCTCTCCCTGACGTTATGAACACCTGAGCAGTTCGAGATTTTCTTTATGGATTTGGATGGGGTGCTCAAAAATGCACCTGCTCTGCAAAAGCCTTGTGAGACAATCAAATCTCAAGAGCTATTTGCTTTCTCTCTGTGATGCTAATAATAACATGAAGCATGAAATAATGTGTTATCAGGCAAATTTATACACAAAGGCATAAATCTGCATTGCTGGTTCTAACATTCATGTGTTTCAAAAAATCATACAAATAAATAACAAAATAAAAATATCAAATATGTTTTTTTTTCCTTCAGCAACAATACTACACTAAGTTCAAAAAGAGGGTGCCAATTAAACCCTTTTTCTGCCTAAATAAATAAATAAATAAAAAATACTATTTGGTGATAAAAGCAAAAATATCATCTCAGCCCAGGCTAACTGTCTCATGCATGTCACGTCCGAGACCAGAGACAAAGATATTGCCACTGATCTGAGAGCAAAAATTGAAAGCTGCAATCAATCAAACAAGAGTTAATGTCCTTCCCGTGTCTTTTAAAACAAAAAAAGGAATGTTGTTTCAGCCTGAAAAATCACCATTGAAAGTACTACATGCTGTTTAATTAAGTAATAGAAAATGAGGTGCAAAGAAACCCATAATACTGTAGTCGCGCTTCCAAGCACAAGCAATATCACAGTCAGTCCAATATTGAGTGCTTCAGCAGTTTAAAGAGTCAGGCACTGAGTGAAGATCACCTTTTCATGTATTTACTTTTCAAAAATCTGCCCTCTTGTAATACAAAAGTGATTTCAGGACCACATTTGGCTGACATGTTTTAATGTTTTGTTGTTTAAGAAGCATTGATTAAGACACATTATTGCATCAAATCTATCTGGTGACCACTAATATCCATAATAAAGCATATGTTGCGTATCAGTGTGAGATGATAATAATAATAATAAACCCATCCCAGCAATGGAAGCACCTTTTAGCCAATTACATTAAGCTCCGGTGACAAATGCTGTTTAATTCTAATTGGACTTAAAAACCAGTTGCATAAAATAACTGGCAATTATCTATTTAGCAGCTCAGACAGCAGTGGCACCACTAGAATTCTCTATGAATCCATTTACCTTACATGCACAATAAATCCCCACACATGGTTCATACATCCAGCGCCTGATTCATTATAATGTTCATTGTAATGTTCTTCCATCCATTCCTGAGGATTATATCTGGATCATATTCTGCATTAGAGATACTTGCTATCTGTGCAAAGGCCGCAGCATACAATGTGCCAAGGAAGTCGTACAAATGTATATATTTTTAGTCCTCGCGTCCTTCCAAAAACAGAATATTGAAATGCATGTAAAGACATTCAGGGGTAATGTTTACAGTCATGCTCACAGCCGCACATGAACATCGCTTATGACCCTGAGTTTAGTTCCTTATTATAATATATCCCTGCCTGCTGGCACAGTTTCCCATGACTCTTATTCTGATTGCTTCTTCCCTCTCAGCCTCTAGTTCTCTATCTTTCTCCATTCTCTGTATCCTCATGTCCTTTCTAGGATAACAAGAGTGCATAGGGCCTACGGCCACATGCTCCTTTAATAAGAAGAACATAAACATTGATGTGCATGTTTAACTTTTGTGTCACCATCTCTTATTCTGTGGCTCTGTGATTCATTACAAACACAATGTCATGCACAAGCACTTTGGAATTATGTATATGGCTTTTATTAGTCAAATACTGTTGTTGTATCAAAGCTGCCTGCAATAGATCATGAAAAGTCATCATCCGTGATAAAAACATAGACATTTAACCAAATTTGTATGAAACTTTCAAAATATAATTGTTTTTTTGTTGTTGTTTTTTTGTCCAATCTAACTTTGCACGAGCTTGGCATGTTGGGAGTTTTTATTTTGTTGATAAACTGCTTGACACTCATCTCTAAACTCTTTTTACACCTGTATTTGAGGAGTGACTTGTATGTAACATCATATAAAATGTGTGATCTTATCGTATCTCTAAATACACTCACTCTTGTCACTTGTTCATTATTTAGTGAACTGTGATATTGACTAATGAGCAAGTATCCCTTGTATTACAAAAGAAAAGTTACTAAATTAATTTCTACATTGTATTGACTACCCTTACCAAAAAGTAGTATACTTCAAGTTTATTTTATTAAGTATACTTTATGTAGTAAGTATACAAATAGCAGTATACTAGTAGTATACTCGTAACTTTTAACTATATCTTAAGTATAAAAGTAGTAAACTTTGAGTACACAACTAGTTTACATCAAAGATTTTAACTTGTACTGCAACTACACTAAAAGTGAACTTGTAGGTATACTGATAGTTTACTAATTAAATACTTGTAGTAGCATTTTTAGTACACTTTGAAGTATAGCCTCAGTACTGATAGTTTACTAATTAGTCGTGGGGGAAGTCGTGGCCTAATGGTTAGAGAGTTGGACTCTCTAGGTTGCGAGTTCGAGTCTCGGGCCGGCAGGGATTGTAGGTGGGGGGAGTGAATGTCCAGCGCTCTCTCCACCTCAATACCACGACTGAGGTGCCCTTGAGCAAGGCACCGAACCCCCAACTGCTCCCCAGGCGCCGCAGAATAAATGGCTGCCCACTGCTCCGGGTGTGTGTTCACGGTGTGTGTGTGTTCACTTCTGTGTGTGTGCACGTTGGATGGGTTAAATGTAGAGCACGAATTCCAAGTATGGGTCACCATACTTGGCCGTATGTATGTCACTTCACTTCAGTAAACTACTAGTTTAGTAGTTTTATACTGCAAGTATACTCGTAAGTTTTCTTTAAGTGAACTTTACATCATACTTTAAGTATACTACTATGTCCATATTTAGGTCTTAATTTGTATTTTGTTATATGAATATCTGAACATACAAAACATAAAAAGAAAGAACAGGGTATCTTCCTGTAAACAAAAACATTTTATTCTAGCGTCATGCATTCTTTTTTTAAACACTTTAATGTGGGTAAGTTTCATAAATAAAAAAAATAAAGAAATAAACAACATTTTGAACAAAAAGCTTAAATGAATTGGGATTTAGAATGATAATCAAAACGTCGATCAACACCCCAAAGCTTGACAGTCATTATTACCTTTTCATTGGTCGACATTTTATTCCATAATGTTACACAGTTTTGATGCTGTTTTATGTCTGATGATTGTGTTAGATTAGGCTACATGTGGAAGCATCTGTTGTTTCGGTTTCTTCTTCACTTGTGTTTTTTTGGAAATTCTGTACAGAAGATGTGTAGTAGCGCCCCCTACCGTATAACAATGAAAACACGGGTTCTAGGAGCACAAGTATAGCTCAAATATATTTACACTTTTTCTAAGTATAAGTCAAGTATACTTAAATCCCATTTCTGAGAAGTACATAAAAAGTAGACTAAAAGTATACTTTCCTATTTTTAAGTTTAAAAGAAGTATACTAATAGCACACTTAAAAATAAACTTTTTCGTAAGGGTACACTGCTTGATCATTCAGATATGATTTTATCACATACAAAATTACAGTGCTGCTGCGAAAAAAAAAAAAAACATTTTTAACTTTAATAAAACCAAACTTGGAATGAGTTCCAAACTGTCATTTAAATGAGCTCATATTAACATACTACCACAATCACATAAAAATAAAAGCTATTATTTCATCCTATCAGTTTTGTGGGCTTAGAATTATATAGTACACATCTCTCTAGAGCTTGCGTGGGAGATTCACAAATTAACTTAAAAGATTCAATGACTATTTATAAATGACTCCAACTTAAAGTGTATTTAAATTGGGTTTTAAAAAAGCTCACAGTTTATAGTGACTTGTGGATGTATCATTTTTACTTTTACCTCATTAGCATCTTACTTTGCCTTGCTGTCTCTCTTCAGTTTCTCGAAATAAATTTGCAACTGAATTAGAACAGTTCACATTACTGCAGCTTAAAAACAGTATAACGAACCATTCATTTATAACCAGAAATGGTATCAGCTTAGTGATTTTTCATTTGTAGCATTTGTAGTTAAACCCAGCCAGTCTCAAAAACCATGAACACAAATGGTGGGAATATTGTTGCTGACATGAAAGTACACTTCCTTTCTCTATGTTGTGCAATGTTAAATTCACTAATGATGTCAACAAGCTTTATACTTTCAAGTGCTCAACCTATTTTCACAAGATTAATAGTTTTTGTTCATGTGAATATTCCAAATGTATGGTTTGTTTTTGGCACTCCACACAAATTGCTGTCATTATTGGAACACCACAAATCTGATATTTAGAAATTATGAAAAGAATAAGCTTCATAATGAGCAATGTTAAAGTTGTATGTGCCCTACTCAAACTTTATGCTTTCACACTTTCATACCTGGTTTGTTCACACTGAATGCGAAAACCAGTGAAGTTACGCACAGATGATTCCTCTCTTCCTTCCATAATGGCTATAGAAGATTTGCAATATTGCATGGACTAATTTTATGGTACCTACCCACAACCCAGATTCCTCTCTTTTATTGTACAGCAAAAACCAACTTTTTAGCTCATTTTGAGTTCCCTGGACAAATGAAATGAGGTTGAACATATAAGGCAGAAAGACTGTAGTAAGGACATTTTGACAGCAATCAAACTATGTAGATGCACCATGTTACATCAAGTTATTGCTTAGAAAGAGTATAGTATCCACAATCGTTTGCTAAATAAAAAGCTAATAAAACATTTAAACAATAGGGTGTATTTTCCTCCATCCTGACTTAACTTTTATTTTTCAATTAACTATATCTTTAAAACATCCCTTTCTGACACAGAAAATATATTTCCAAATGACCATAAAACTTTTCTTAACTTTTTGTAGTTTAAAAAACATGCCAAAAGTTTTTATGACATGACAAGTCACACATTTAACATGCTAAAACTATCACTTAAAGACTGTTAATATAGAAGACTTTGTCTTAAGGTTCATTCATTTACACCTGGTCGAGATGTGTCAGTGACTTCTCAGATCAACTCTCAGATCAAGGTCATGTTTTGACATGCAAATGAACTGCTATATGCTGTCAAGTGTAGGTGGAAATGTTATTTTCATAAATTTTCATAACTGTTAATTAGCAGCTCTAAGATAACGGAAAATATAAGGTTGTCCAGCTGAATAGCACTTTAATTACACTGGTTTCACGGAAATATGATCCACACCCTCAAAACTTTGTAATGATTTAGTGTAAGAATTGTATGGGATCAATAGACAAACAATTGGAGGGTGTTTTGTAAATTATAATTATGGTATTCAGTTGTAACATGGACTCATATTGTGAATATTAATCAATGTCTTTTTCTCCAGTACACTCTAAAAAATGGATGGGTTAAAAATAACCCAATTGGCAACCCAGCGCTGGGTAAATATTGGACAGAACACATGCTGGGTTAAAGTAACCCAGCATGCTGGTTTACACATTTTAACCCAGCAGGCTGGATTGTTGAGAAGGCCCAATATATAGTAATTTTTACCATTTATGTGTTTGCATTTTTGTGTTTCTGGGTTATTCTTGCTGGGTTATTCTCATAATTTTGACTATGCTTAACAAGACAATCATGAAATAATAAAAAATGAAGAATACAGGTTATTTAGACTGTTAAAAATTATTTTGAATGCCAACTGACATTCACAAATGTGTTAAAATTTGTACCAATGACAAAGCAATTTTCTTTCTTTTTTTTTTTCCAGAAAATGCAAAAATCACAGAAATACAGTTGCAATAAATAAGAAAATTTGTTCTGAATGACATGTGTTCGTTTAACTGTTTAACTATTACATTTTGACATGTTTAACTATTTAAATACACAGTGAAATGACATTGACAATTAAAAATTTAAAAAGAAAGAGAATGCAAAATCATTTAAAGATGTCCTAAAATTTATATCAAGTATATAAAGACTACTAGGTAGACGCGCACTGCTTAGGGTAGTTAACGGTATTGTTCAGCCAAAAATGAAAATTCTGTCATTAATTACTCACCCTCATATCGTTACAAACCAGTAAGACCTTCGTTCATCTTCAGAACACAAGTTAAGATATTTTAAATGAAATCCGAGAGCTTTCAGACCAGGGTGAGTAACTAATGACAGAATTTTCATTTTTGGGTAAACTATCGTCAAACACTTAGAAAGCTTTGAAGCAAAGATCTACACCTGAGAGCAGTGTGCTCTGCTATAGAGCCCGTCTATGAAAGGATATTCCAGGCAATTTTCAAAAGAAATTGCTAATTATATTTTCAATTGTGTTTTCCACATGTGACAAATTGTGACATAATCCAAACACAATTGCAAATCTTGCATACCTGTTTGCGTTTTCACGAATGCACAGTAACTGCCAAATTTCAAATGGAAAAGCAAAGTCCATTTGAAACTGTATTTTCCATGTATTATGAGTAATGAGCGTGTCATATTTAAAAAATACAGCGTCAAAGCATCTTTACAGTAAATCGGAAAATAGTGTGTAAATGCAAAAGTCAAGCTGACGATATCGTTGAAAATTAAGTGTCCCCAACTAAGCAAGCCAGCAGTTCAATTCCAACTGCAGCAGAGTCAGATTGTGTAGAGGACTCATCTGGTTCCCGTGACCTTGTGCCGATGGCTGTTGAGGTGACGTGGTCTTCGCTGACATTCAGAGCTGTCGAGGTCATCTCTAGGTGCTGATCCACCATCGGATCTGGATACAGACTAGATCCGGGTGACTGCAGTGACCATCTGATCTGGATACGGACTGGATCCGGGTGGCTTCGGTGACCTCGGGAATAAGAATGAAACAGGCTAATGTTAGCTTAGATGCATCATAAGAACAAGTACATCGGGTGTTATTAATTACCACGTCTGCTTTTTCACTGTGTCGCACATGTAACCTGCCAAAACTGAAAATGGAATTGCAATTACTTTAGCATTTGAATTTCCAATGCCTCACATGGAAACCTGTCAATCCATGTCAGGAGTGGGACCATACTATGGGACGTGTTTATATTGGGAGGTGACGTCACTCACAGACGATTGTGACAAATGCTTTGAACAATGGAGGTAAATTTTTACCCCAAATGCAGCGACTATCCCCTGCTAACAGTGGGAGCCACAACGGTAACCACTACTGGTCAATATTCACCATTAACCAAATGCTTTTCACCTACCTCAAGAAGAGAGGAATGAAATATAGGGTAAGATGCAAATAGGCAAATAAGAGTACAGTTGCAATGTTGTTTTGATGACGTGCATCAATCAGAGTGCAAACAGTGAGAGATTTGGGGTAAAAACGACAAAATTATTTATGAATTATTTTATTTGGCACAATCGTCTGTTAGTGACATCACCTCCCAATACAAAAACGCCCCATAGTATAGTCCCACCCCTGACATGAATAGACAGGTTTCCGTGTAAGGCATCGGAAATTCAAATGTTTAAGAAATTGCAGTTCCATTTGAGTTTTGACATATTACATGCACAACGCAGAGAGAGTGAAAAAGCAAACGTGGTAATTAATATTGCTATTTAAATATGACAGGCTCATTACTTGTAAGACACGAGAAATACAGTTACAGTTGCTTTTCCATTTGAAATGTGGCAGTCACTGTGAGTTCACGAAAGTGAAAACGCAAATGGTAATGCAAGATTTTCAATTACGTTTGCACTGTCACAATTTATGCGTCCAACATGTGGAAAAATGCAATTGAAAATACAATTTGCAATTCCTTTTGAAAATTGTCCAGAATATCCTTACCTGTCCATTGATTATGATCAATGCCTGGGAGATCTGCTGGCAATTTCAAATCGCCATGACAAATGGATGGGGTTTTGTGGACTCTGCCCGGGTTAAGGAATTCCACCATGTTTGTTCCAACCTATAAAATAAAATAAACAACCTACAAATTGTTTTAATAGCAATGATTCAGTTCAATTAACTGTGTGAAGTTCATCATGAAATTGAGTTCATCATGATTATGAGTTAAATTCACCTATGAGTAGCTCTACAGAAGCTGATGCTATACTGATTGGCTGAAAGGTGTGCTTTCAAACTGTGTAATCAATAGGATGTTCCAGTCAGTATAATCGCAGTTTTATATTAATGCACTGGCTATATCGAAACACACATGCACAGTCACACAGATACGGGAGATCACACCGCATACGCATACACAGAAATTTCTATGACAAGTCACGCAGGTACTGGGTTACTCCGAAGCTTTAAAATAGTCCATATATAAACACTTTATGATGTGTTTGGTATGATCATGGTATGATGTATTCGCTCATTTTATAAATTCGGTACATTCTGAACACAAAGTTACAAAGTGCAGCTTTAACTATGGCACGAAACTAATTTATATGTGCGTTTAAGTTACGCGAGGGTTAGTTGATTATCACAGACAATCAATCATGTATGTAAAATCTGTAAAATGTATAATAAACATGAACTTGCCGTTAAAGGTCTCGATAAGAGTGCACTCGACGAGTTTTTGTCTCACAAATGTATCCATGTGCTTTTCTGACAAGAAAAAAAACGACATTTTGAATTATATTACTTATCAAAAACCTTTATTTACGTATGTAAAAAGACTTTATAAACCACACAAGCATCAAATCACCTCACTAATGCGGCCTACTGCACTCGCTGTGCGTGCGCGCGCGCGCTTTGAAATGACAGAAACGACTCTTTCCTCTATTTTCACAGATATTCACATATTTCAGCCTCCCGTCACTGTCTGATACTTCATAAAACTGTATTAATCTGTCGTCTCAGATAACATATTGTGAGTACATGTAGAATGGCCGTCTGAGGTAAACTGTTCGTCATTTAACATAACTGTTGGCCTGTAGATGTTTAACAATATTGTTGCCGCGAAAAAAGTTATAATTCTGCCAATTTAAAATGATTATTAATGGAAACATTATATATGCTTACCTTAAAACATTGGACAGAACACATGCTGGGTTGTTTTCAACCAACAGCTGTGTTAAATGTTTAACCCAACATTCTGGGCAGTAACCCAGTCTGGGTTCGTCCATATTTTACCCAGTGTTTTTTAGAGTGTATACTAATGCTTAGGAAATGATTTTGCTTCTAAGACAAATCTAATTTAATCTTGTCAAGAACACCAAATTAAAAAAATTCAAAACCTAAAAGAGAAATGCCAACAAACACTCTTCTGACTAAAATAGCCAGACTTTCCTATGTGAATTATTCTTTAATAATTTGTGATCATTCATATAGTCTGAAAGCCGTGATGAAGAATTCCCCCTCATTTGGTCTCCTGAAGATGGCCTCAAAGATTTATTAAAACATGCTATAAAAAGAGTCAGAGTAAAAATAACTGACACTGATATCATTTCTCACCTAGCCTGGCTACAGGCCACCTCAGGGATCAACGAGTGTTGAGAGAGAGAACGAGAGAGAAAGTGAGTATGTATGTGTTTGGTGGTTGTTAGTGAGACTTAGAAGGACTGTACTAAAACTAAAACATGGAGCAGTTCCAACTTTAAAACCAGAGGCAGCAGGTGTTGGGCCACAACCTGTAAGTGAGATTTCATCATTTTAAATGTATTTGCATGTATAAATTCAGACGTAATGTTTTAGTTTTATCAAGGACGTAAACAAATGCCAACGCTGGCTTTAGTAGCCAGTTAGTTAAATGCTATTTCGTGTGTCTATGACAAACGCGTACAAACATTTTGGACCCGAATTTGTAATTATGTACTAATTTTGTAAATGTATTTTCCATGTATACTTTATGACGTAATTTTTCGATTTGATCAAGAACGTAAACACAAGCCAACGCTGTTTGGTTAGTAGCCAGTTAGTTCGATGCTATTTTGTGTGTATAAGACAAACGTGTACAAACTTCAAAAAATTATATGTAATCACAACAGCAAACTTCCATTCAGAAATGTTTGTAAGAGCCGTGCTTGCGGAAGTTCTGCTTGACTCTCTTCATTACCGCTTTCTGGGTCTGATTCTGACTCAAACTGATACGGCAATATTGACACCATTATTTACATTTGACCGCAGCACATGCAACTGTGGCCCGTGAAGGTAATGGGCGTGAAGTTTCCGGACAATGTGCATACGCAGTTTAGCCAATCACAACACACCGGCCCAACTAACCAATCTGAGCCCATTGCCTGTTTCTGAGGGAGTGGTTTCAGAGAATCAGGAAGTCAACCGGTCGTTCAAATGACAGAGGAGAAAGCAGCTTACAATAAAGGTGAAATATATGAAAAATAAGGCGTTTTTTAACAAACGAAACACGAAGACATGTTATATTGCACCCCATAAACACAATCAAGCAAAGAAAAAAAGCAGTAAACCACCCCTTTAAGTTCTAATGCCGGGTCGTATTTGTGTGGTAATCACTCCCGGGTGTCGGTCAGGACACAGGAACCCGACCAATTGCTGAACTGAGGGTATTTAATGAACAGCTGAAGTAGGCATGGGCAAACAATTTTTCAGTTGGCTTTATAATATAAATGTGTGTGGTTCTGAAATTAAACAAATAAAAAATATAAGTAACAGCATTATGAAATTAGTATCCATACACATTCATCCAATAACTAAACAGTACTAAACTAAACTGTAATATGTGCGATTAATTGCTAGTATGGTCAAAGCAAAAATAACTGCCGCGAAACACTGTCACATGTACGGAAACGTGATTAAATATAAAGTGCGTCACAAATTATAATGAATATTACCGATTAAACTACTTAAAGTATCCAGCTATACAATATACAATATAACAAAAAATGCCTTCGTTCACCAGGTAAACATAATATACACTGCGTGCATAAGTTAACAAGAATAAATTATGTGAATCTAGCAGTGCGTCATCTAGACACTGGCCATAAATCACAAAATAGCACACAAACACTATAATCTTAATTATTAAATAGGAAATGAAAATACAAAACTTACTATATGGCATAGACGCACACAATATACTAAATTAAATCCCTGAATAGCGTGAATACTCTCTTCTGCACAGCCTCACGCACTGCACTTGCCTTCCCTTCTTGCTCGGTTCTGCACACAACGGAGCGCTGCTCATCGCTTATTGCGTGCACTCCGGTTGTGTTGAAGCACGTCAGTATGCGCACAGGGGTTGCGCATATGCGATTATTCAGTTATCTGCGCGGCCTTTCTTACAGCCGCCCCCGAATGTGTGGAGCACATTTGTTACTGAATCAGTGTTTAGTTCAGTACCTGGGAACTGTTCTCATCTTCTTGAATACCTGAGAGAACAATCAGCCTAGCTACAGGTCTAGTGTAGGTTCTGTCGTTGATCTTTACGTCTACCGTCCTTACGTGTCCATCAGCACTGGGGTAAACTTTGGTGACACGTCCGATGGGCCAGTACGCTCTCGGCAGTTGAGGGTCCACCATCAGTACCACGGATCCTGGGTTTATATCTGTAGAGGTGGAATACCATTTCTGGCGGGACTGTAGGCTTGGGAGATAGTTCTTAATGAAACTAAACCAGAACTGGTCAGCCAGAACCTGGGAATGTCTCCATCAGCGCCTGCTCAGGAGTTCGCATTTGGGGTACACTACTTGGGGCAGGGATCCGTCCCGCCGCCCCATCAATAAAACATTTGGAGTCACCGGATCAAGGTCCCTAGGGTCCGAGGACACATATCCCAATGGTTTAGCATTCAACATGTCTTCTACTTCCAGGAGAACAGTATGGAGCACTTCCTCAGTGACAGTTTGACTTCCTACTACTCTGTAAAGGGCAGTTTTCACAGAGCGAATTTCCCTTTCCCATGTTCTGCCGAAGTGGGGTGCACCAGGTTGGTTGAAGTGAAACTGTATCTTATGTTTGGCAAGCTGAAGTTGGAGTTCTGGGGACAGTTCAGTAAGTGCCTCTCGCATCTCTCTTTCTCCTCCCCGGAAATTTGTTCCCTGGTCAGAGAACAACTCAGCTGGTGTCCCTCTTTTGGCGATGAACCTCCTCAAGGCCATCAAGAAAGAGTCAGAATTCATATTGGTGAGGATCTCTAGATGTACACATCTGGTTGTAAGGCATTTAAATTATATGATTCCCCACCTCTTCTCGGTGCGCCTGCCCACCTTGACTACAAAGGGCCCGAAACAGTCCATCCCCGTCGAGTAAAATGCTGGCTTATAAAGGTGTAGGCGTGCTATAGGTAAGTCTGCCATCTTTGGAACTTGAGGGCTTGATTTCCATCGGCGACAGTCTGTGCAGGTATGCTGATATCGTCGAATGGCCTCTCGACCTCGTAAGATCCAAAACTTGCGGCGGATCTCCGCAAACACTCTCTCCGGGCCAGGGTGGCTGAGTCGAGAATCGTAGTCTTGGATTAGAAGCTTAGTGGTGGGATGGAGGTGATCCAAGATGATGGGATGCATAACAGCTGGGTCTAAGTCTTCAGATCATCGCAATCTGCCACCAACCTTAATGAGTTCATCTGTCTTGTCCAGCTCTGCGCAAGTAGACAGCTATTTCTTTGGACTGGTTTCCCATTCTGCAGTAGGCTGAACTCCTCTGTGAATATTTTATCTATTATTAATATTAATAATATTATCTCGGCTGTACGGTAGTCATCAGCGCTAAGAGCTCTGCTGTTACTTGCTGCCCCTTGAAGCTTATGTACAGTTGCCTCTACAAGTTCCCTCCAAGTAGTGTACTATACACATCTGGTAGGTAAGGATTCTTGTCAGGTATGGTCGTATTGACTCCACAGAATATAGACTTGCGAAGTTCTGTGTGACACTCATCCACTACTGTTGTTGGTGGGGTCGGCCATTTGTCTGGGCTTTGAAGAAGAAAGGGTGGCCCGTGGCTCCACCGGTTAGGCTCAGCCAGTTCTTCTAGCTTCTTACCTCTGGTGAGGTCATCCGCAGGATTTTTCGCTGAGTCAACATATCGCCATGAAAGTCGATCAGTAAGCTCCTGAATTTCTGCCACTCGAGTGCCAACGAAAACCTTAAATTGACAGGACTCAGAGTGTAACCAGGACAAGACCGTGGTTGAGTCGGTCCAGAAGGTAGTTCGGCTGATTGGCAGGGTAAGCTCTCGTTCTAGCAATCTACTAAGTTGGGCTCCTGTGAGGGCAGCACAGAGCTCCAGTCTGGGCATTGAGTGCAGTCGTTTAGGTGCAATTCTTGAACGGGCTACAGTGAAGGAGAGATAAGGCTGACCCTGAGTGTCAACTGTCCTCAGGTAAGCGACAGCTCCATAAGATTGTTCCGAGGCATCACAGAACATGTGTATCACAGCACGGACTACACGTCGTACCAAAGGGTAAGACTTGCCACTCAAACACAGATGGAATTTGGTCTCTTTCCATGTTTCTCCAGACAAATCTCAGAAGGGGGCGATCTTCAGGGAGCAGGCGGACCTGGTGGAACATGGCTTTCACATCGCCACTTATGGCTACACTATGCTCTCGAAATCGTAACAGCACTCCTAGGAGTGAGGGTCCTAAGGTGGGTCCAGGTAACAGCCACTCATTTAGGGTTAGACCTCGGTACTGGTGAGAGCAATTAAACATGATGCGATTCTTATTGTTGTGGGTTACCATGTGATGTGGAATATACCATGATTCCACTGATTGTGTTACCTCATGGGAGTTCAGCTGCTTAACGACTCCAGCCTGAGTCAGCTTCTGAATTTCAGCGTTGTATGCCTTAGCTCGTTCCGGGTCTTTAGCGAGGCACCGTTCGGTGTTCCGGAGGCTGGGCATTACCATTTCCTTTGTGGCTTGGAAAGGGGGCATATCTTTGTGCCTAAGCAGCGGGTAGAATAACGTAAGACTCCATCCACTTCAACTCGGGTGGTCTTTGATTCGAGCATGTTAATAGCCTCTTGGTCTTGTCGTGACCTGGTGACCTCTTTCTCATTCCTGAAGGGAAGTACATCCACTTGCCACAGTTTCTCAATGTTCTTGAAGAGCTCTGCAACTTGGGGAATGGTTGAAGTCAATAAACACTGCTGTGGCCGAATGGACTGCTCGACAAGTCGAGTGGGACCCTGTAATGTCCACCCTAATCGTGTCTTCAGGGCTGCTGGTCCTCCTGGGGGTCCTAACTTTACTGGCTTAACAGGAGTAATCAAGTGAGGGTGATCCGCTCCAGTTAGCAGCAAGGGTTGTGCCTGCTCGAATGCCTGTATTGGGAGGCCCACGAGGTGCTTGTACCTTTTCTGTAACTTGTTCATGGGGTAAGAGTGAAGTGCAAGACCAAGATGCTCTGCAGTGAAAGCATCAGTGATGAGAAAGCTGTGCTGAGGCTTATCGGCTGGGGAAATACGGAATGACACCTTGGACCCCTGAAGAACTTGAATATCTTGACGTATAGTCCGCAAGGCCAGGTCTTCTGGCTCTCCTCTAAGGCCCAGGTGATGTGTTGCCGCTGGTAAGAGCATAGTCCGATCTGAGCCATCGTCCAGGATGGCATAGGTGCTCAGAGTGCGCTTACCATGATGGAGTAGTACTCTAATAACCTTTAATAGCACACGACTGCCATCTACTGGTTTGTCCACATACAGCACTTCAGAAGATGTATTCACTAGACAGCTCTCCTCTTTAGTTGAATTGACCACATTCTTAGGTGTCTTGGAATTAACTTCGTGTAGCACTGGTAGGTGTTTGCCTTGACAAATGCTGCAAGGTTTCCACAGATTGCACTGGGCTGCTTGGTGAGTTCTAGTACATCGCCAGCACCTTCGATTGGTACGGATCCATTCTGATAATTGGCCTGTGGTCAGTTTTACAACCTCTGTGCATTGACTTAAGAAGTGATCTGAATTGTTACAGAATGGGCAGTAAGGCGCAGTTCTGTTCTTAGTGGGTGGATTCACTTGTGCAGATGAAACTTCTCTCTCCATTGCATCTCTGGATCCATGCAGTACAGTAGTGCTCCATCTCTTATGCCGAGGCTCCTGTCTAGGCCCTTGTCTCTCCTTGGTGTTCTTCACAATTGATGAACCGTCATATTCCTGGCACCATGACTCATATTGCAGCCACTCAGAGAGATCAGTCAGAGTATAGGTTGTTCCTGGATAATGGAACTTGCTGCGCCTGAATTCAGCTCTCATCTCTGTCAGTAACTTGCTCAGCAAGCGTGCTACGTGAGATCCGCGGTGTAGCTCTATCTCTCCTGGGGGACCAAGGGACTTAAGCATGCCCACGAGTGCTTGGACCTGTAGGGCGAACTTCTCGAAGGCAACTTGATCGCCGCGTCGAATATCAGGTGAGTCCATAACACTGGCTATTTTATTCAGCGTCATCTGATGGGGCTGGCCAAACTTCAGATTAAGAGCAGCCATGGTATTGCTGTAAGGTTTGGGGAGTTCAGATATGAATCTGCTATCAACCTTGCCTCTTCCAACTTCAAGTGATCCACTAGGATTTGGTATTTAAAGAGCTCTGTCCCATCTGGGGGCAGGAGATTCTCCAAAGCTATCTTCATCCTAGCGAACTCACTTGGGTCTCTGTGACAGAAGTAGGGGATTGACGGCATTGGACCTCGGTATGTCGGCACAGAAGATGGAGGAACCTGGTGCAGAGGATCGATTACAGCTCTTGTGTGGGCCCTCATCGGCAGGTATGGTTGTGAGATTTCTGCAGGCTCACCTTGAAGGTAACTCTTGTTTTGCTCTGAGTTATATGCTGGACTGGCTAGAAGAGGTGGCTGGGGATGGGAATCTCGTTGTTGACTTGAATGGCCTGAAAGCATCCTGTTAGTCTTTGCTGCCGGTAGGCCATGTTTAACGATAGAAGGGCTCTGAGTATGTGCAACAAGAGGTTTACTCTTACTAACAGCTCCTTGTTTTAGAACTTGAAGCTCACTCATCATCTTGTCCAGAAGGTCGACAATGGGCTCGCTACTGACGGACTGAGGTTGTGGGTCTCCTGTCTCTGGCCATGGAGGGGGATCAGGCCAGTCTGCATTATCATGCTCATCATCCTGCACATTAGTGATCAGCTTTTCACAGGGTGGAGGTATACACCCATGGTCTAAAGGGAGTGCTGGTAATTGATCAGACTTACGTGGATTCAATGTATTAGACTGAGAGCACACTGTAGCTGGAAGAGGAGTCTGCTTTAGGCTGCGCACCGTCTCTGCTAGAAGTCTTAACTCAGATCTGGTCTCTCGGATTTCAGATAATGTGGCGCTCAGGTGCTCATCTCTACTTTGCTAAAGATCTTTCTGGGAGGCTGGAGGAGGATTGTACTGTACTGAAGACCAACTACTTGGAGTGGATAATTTGCTTCTTTCAGCATGTGCTCTCTCGATGTACTGATGGGCCAGCTGGAATTCAGAACCGGGTCTTTGGCTGTATTGTCTTGCTGCAATGTACTGTTCCTCTGTACAGTCAGTGTCCCTCAGTGACTGACGACGGCTGAAAGTGGGGGGTGTCATCTTGGCAGCTCCTTCTTCCTGTGAACACAACTCCTCTTCTTGCCCATGCCTACTGATTGTTGATTCAGATAACTGTCTTCGTGGCAGCACAAAACCCATTTCATACTCATCATAATGACGTGGAGGAAGGGTCTGGCGTTTAGGTCTGGTCGAGGATCTATCATCCATCTTCTTGAGAGAAAATTACACACATCCGGCTCAAAGGACCTAATTGTTAGTGAGGCTTAGAAGGACTATATTTAAGTTCTAATGCCGGGTCGTATTTGTGTGGTAATCACTCCCGGGTGTCGGTCAGGACACAGGAACCAGACCAATTGCTGAATTGAGGGTATTTAATGAACAGTTGAAGTAGGCATGGGCAAACAATCTTTCAGTTGGCTTTATAATATAAATGTGTGTGGTTCTGAAATTAAACAAATAAAAAATATAAGTAACAGCATTATGAAATTAGTATCCATACACTTTCATCCAATAACTAAACAGTACTAAACTAAACTGTAATATGTGCGTTAATTACTAGTATGGTCAAAGCAAAAATAACTGCCGCGAAACACTGTCACATGTACGGAAACGTGATTAAATATAAAGTGCATCACAAATTATAATGAATATTACCGATTAAAACTACTTAAAGTATCCAGCTATACAATATACAATATAACAAAAAATGCCTTCGTTCACCAGGTAAACATAATATACACTGCGTGCATAAGTTAACAAGAATAAATTATGTGAATCTAGCAGTGCGTCATCTAGACACTGGCCATAAATCACAAAATAGCACACAAACACTATAATCTTAATTATTAAATAGGAAATGAAAATACAAAACTTACTATATGGCATAGACGCACACAATATACTAAATTAAATCCCTGAATAGCGTGAATACTCTCCTCTGCACAGCCTCACGCACTGCACTTGCCTTCCCTTCTTGCTCGGTTCTGCACACAACGGAGCGCTGCTCATCGCTTATTGCGTGCACTCCGGTTGTGTTGAAGCACGTCAGTATGTGCACAGGGGTTGTTATTCAGTTATCTGCGCGGCCTTTCTTACAGTGGTCTTCATGTGGTAAAGAGGGTAGGCATTATTAGGATAACACTTGGGGTCAAATTCAAATCAACTATTATGGCACTTTCATGCATGTCATTTCAACAAAAACCTGTATTAATATCTTCATATTGTGTTTATTATAAACTCTGAAAAGGACATTTGCACATATACTGTAATTTAAAAAATATGTTAGTGAACTTCAAATTAAAACTCATGGTTTTGCCTAACTGTGTTACTTAAATGTTTTCCTTACTTATTTGTCTATATACTGCCTTGAAGCCATTCAGATGGTTATATAAACTGACTGTGATGAGTAAAACTTTGACATTTAGAGCTAATTTGTAAAAATACCAAACACAAGCTAATAACTCCTTTTAATTCTGAAAAATAAACAAGGGTTAATAAATGATTGTGGCAGGAGAGGGGCCAGATTGTTGTGGATTAGTGAACCAAATGAAGTGGCATTATGGGAAATATTAAAACAACACAATGGACTGATATAGGCAGAACTCCCTTATGCTCTGATAATATCCTTATTACCATAGCAACACCGTGGAGTCTGGGCTTTAAGTTATTTGCCCTTTTGTCTTGTTTTGTTCCTTTTTTTATTATTTATTTAAATAAAGTTGCTGACCCTGACTCTTTTCACACAGCTCTAATAAATCTTAGCACAAGAATCACAGTTAAAGAAAGTTTATCACAAACAAGTTCCACTCATTCTTTTCATTAAGCATCACAATAGAACATTTTACAATGCCTTATTTTCCAATAAAAACATTAGAGAATATATCACCAATGTGAACTTCTGGTCACAAATCTCTCGGAAAAAGCAGTTCATGCGAAAACAGGAGATTGAGAGTTTGACAAGGAACTGTAGTGCCAATGTTTCAGGAGTTTAGGATGCAGAATAGGACATGTTTATTCAATAACTGTTTAACTTCCGATTTGGATTTATGTATATGCTTTATTTTTTTAAGATGAACTGTTTCTTCCAAGGCATTGTTAGATGCCAGTGTTTCCTGTCATAGCTATGCAAAGATTTGATTTAAAAAACATTATCATAGCTATTAAAATGTATCTTGCATTTACACATGTATCTATTTACACATACTTTTTTTGTAATCAAGAAATACATTCAAAAACGTAGTTCATCATCTTTTACAGTGTAGCAGTATATTTCCTGCTTATTACCAAAAAAGCCATAAAAAGCCAAAGGCAGCTTAGGACATAAACTGACTGCTAAGACAAAGCCACAGCCAATGACCTCAACATATCATCTGCTCAGCAGAAAACATACAGCCTGCACTGCATCTACCCTAGGAGTCAAGGTCCAGAGAGTTGGCAGGGCAGATCATTAGTTTTCCCCCCACACCACAGTTATCACCTCGGAAGAACTGCTTTCGAATAAGAGAATCACAAGCATAAAACAGAAACCTCCAGGGAACAAGACAACAGTCTTCTCATTAACAACTGAACAACATACTTGCTAAATGGTCACTATTGCACTTAAAATCTCTATAGATGGCACCCTTACCTCTACAGCCAAATAAATTGCACGAAATGAACACAAGTTGCATAAGATGAATAAATAAGTCATGCAGCAGCATTGTGTATGTCAAGGTTAGTCCAAAAGCAAGTTTCAATAATCAAGAAAAATAACACTGAAAAATGTGGAAAAATGCCATAGATTGGCTTTGGGAAGAAATGTGCAAATAAAAATAATATTTAAAATAATATAAATATATCTTTCAATTTGTTATTGTATTGTAATAAAATAATATTACTTCACTCATTTATTATTTGATTGAGTTTGTACATAGTAAAATGAATTTTAAATTTAAATATGTAAATATTTAAAAATGACATTTTATATTTACTTCTTTTGTATGAAATGCACAACTCCAGACGGCAGGAAATTTTAAATGTGTTTAAAGGAATGGAGAGCCTCAAAGCTTTATCTTGGAGTTGGTTCACTCTTATAATAAAAGCACAGTTTATGCTAGTGGCACTACAAATGTTACCTGCAGGGAGCATGTCCAAATCAACAAAGGAAACATCTCTGTGAATCACAGCCCAGCAGCCATTACCTGACACTTGTGTCTCTATGGAGTACATTCACTCTGTTCTCTGCTATATTTGTCATGGCAACAACAGTAGCCTCCACTGCCTGCAAATCATACTTAGATTTGACTTAATAGAGAGAATTTTCTTATTTTTCATAGCACAGTCTATTTCGAGTTTTTTCCCCCTTAAAGCCATCAATGAGTATTGTTTCTCAAAGAGAAAAAAACAGACAATAAAGTAGATATACGAAACTATCAGCCAGAAGCCAAAAGTCAACGTGAGTGCTGTTTAGCTCACAAACAGTGATTAGTTAAGCCCATCGTTAATATTTTATGGCAATGTTAAAAATACAGCAGATATGTGTTAGCTGTGAAAGCAAAAAACGATAATGGTAGGACTTGTCATAATGGTAATATGTGCTGAAGAGGGGAGACACCTCAACTAATTTGCTCTGAACCATGGGGATTTCAAGCTCGCTTTGCAAGCTAATGATTTTACAAAGGCTCAATTAGTGAAACCTGACAGGCAGGGCAGGTATCATTTGTCACAATGGTAGAAGGAGACTTTTTGAGGTTAGACAATTCAAAAGTTATTTTGAAAATGTCACTTACTTGTCCAGACAAGGGTGTAATTTTAACTCCCATACTAATCAATGTTTCTTTACTAGATTTATAGTCTGGACATTTGCATTTTCATATAAATTATTGTGATGGATATTACAGAGAACATCGAATGTCAAAGTAACCCATAAATTAGACCTATTTTACCAAATTGAACATGAGTCAGACCTGAATGTCGACATATTAGTAGACAAAGTGCACAGGCCTTTATGAGAAACTTTCAGAGAATGTTTGAATAGGTGTCACTCAGTCACAGTCTAGCCTATACTAATGACCATGCACAATAAAGTCTTGAGTATGTTTAGAATGAACATGAATATTTCTAAATTAGAACTCATATAAAATCCAGTGCTTTGGAATGAATTGTAAAACCGAGACAGATCTCTGGCATACAATTGACTCTTCGCAGGGAGTTTGACTGACAGGTGATCTGACCAATCATAATACAGAATCTGCCATTTTTTCCTATCAAACAAACCAGACAGGAGAGTAGATTAACTTCAGTGGACCTGAACTTGAAAAATGGTGTGTATTGACGTCTTTACGCACACTTCTGATGTTCATTCATGTTTATTTCATGCTATAACTAGTAAAGAGGAAGAGATGATAGATTCACGTGCCGCTTGAACTGAGGCGCTGCGATCTGTCATGACACATTAAAGAGCAACAAAACAGTATTTACGGTTTGGATTTCTTAAACTACAAAATTTAAAATTTAGAATTTGTTTCATACCTAAAGTGACCTGCTCTGTCTTATATGCAGTTTTTCATTTTCCTCTTTGCTCTGCAAAATATTTTTCTCCGCGTGAGAACATGATGTGTGGTGTGAGAGCGGCATGGCTTGTCAGACATAGCAACAGTAACGAAGGTGGGCAAAGTGACGAAGGGTCAATTGCAGTTGAAGCTACAACTGTCAAGCTCCAAAAAGGACCAAAAATAAATAATCACATAAGTAATGACAGAATATTTATTTTTGGATAAACGTTTTCTTTAAGCATACTCTAAATTAATTTGCATAAAACTGTCTCCTCAATGACTACTTACTAGTAAACAATAAGAAATATCCTTTGTACTTGTTCTCCCACTTTTGGTTTTGGTTGAGCAGGGGCCGCACAAACATCTGCTGTAGCCAGGCAGGTCATAGAACCCCAAGGCATGTTGCTTTGTTCTCTGTGGCAGTGTTAAAAACAGCATTTGTGACAGCTCAGATTAAGTTGGAGCCAAGGATGTTCAAACAGAGACTGATAATGAAAGTAACCTCCAGACTGCTGACTCTGTGAACCCCCTGCTGTAACACGGCCACTATCTCCAATTGCCAAGCAGGCTTCCATGCTCAGCAGCGCTTCAGGGGAGGCCCGCTCCTCTGACACTGCAAAGCAAACCGGATACGAGTCTAAGAAAATAGGATGACTCCGTCGTACCCAAAATAGAACGAATGTCAGATGGAGTCAGAGCATTTTGGAAAAACTTAATTTGTGTGTCAGTTTATCAGCTATATGACCTGCTGACTACAGCTGACAGAACTAGTAGCCAGGTTTGCATAACCAAACAACACATGGCAAAGATGCAGCAGACCTGGAAGCAATATGAATCCACAGAGACAAAGGAGGAAAGCACCATCTAGTCATTTTTCAGTGCACTCGTTATGATGGCAGCCAACATTGGGGAGAGAGCAGGGTCAGAGCAATGTGGAGTGAAAGCTAGACCCTTCCCAAGGTCAGTCTTGTTCAATACATCACACCACCTCACCCTGTGGCCTCCACAAGCCGACACACCATGGCCACATACACATGTCAAAGAAACGCTTCTTGCCAAAACAAATCTCCCAGAGGGCACCCCAACCAGATCATTCCTCTCAGCTCAGGGCCTTTGTGTGATATTCTTTCTGTTATGCAAATAGGAGAGAATGGCAAACTAAATACTGTAAATAATCATGTGTTCTCAAGATGCGATTTTAATTTATTCAAAAACATTTGCAAATTAAGCACCATCCCATGTGTTCAAGAGAACAAATTTGTCACTTCCCGGGGAAACTGGCGCAAATGCAACTGTGGTTCGTTTATTAAATGCAATGAATTACGGTTATGGTTCATGCAGAAAAAAATGCAATGAAATTGACAAACTGGACAATGTTTGCTAGTGATCAGTAACAAATGTCTGGGAGCGACAGAATGTCAGACATTTCTAGGAGGTCATAGCAGCCAATCATTTTGATGACAGGCTTTGGCTGTGACATTTCAGAATGGCCAGATCAATGTTTTCTTATGTATGAAAGACAAAGTCACATGATTTGCTACTACAAATTTTTTTTCCATTCTAGTTTATGCATGAAAGCATTTATAAAATAAAAAAGTATAGAAGTATAAAAAGGTATTACAAAAAAGTAATCTAGGTAACTACTATTAATCTAGGTAAACTTAAATGACTCTATTGTTCATTATCATGCTTGCTCAATTTAATTTGAAAAAAAACTAAAACTGTATTAGCATAGGTACAAATTAATTTTAACCTAGATTAATAAGTGCCTATTTCACAAAACATAATTAAGTTATGTTAACAGTTTTAAGCTTATATTAAAGTGTTGTAATTCTTATTTTGGAAATTAAAATTGCTTCTTGGCAATTCCATCCAGCAATTGTTAATAAACAACATCACAAAAATTTGCATACAAATATGTGGGTGGAAACCTTGCTATACACAGAGAGAGCCAACATAAAAAAAAGAAAAGATAGGAAGAGCTAAAATGACCAATGTACGTCTCTAAGGGATACTGCTTCCCAATCGCATTCTTTTCCCAACCGGTCTGTAGTTTTTTTCTGAAGAAAACTTTTGCACGATAAATTTATCTGCTGATCCGAGTCGACCTACTTTTTTGCAGATTACACTCTAAAAGAAGATTTTCCTTTTATATAACCCTACAACGCATACAAGTATTTAATATTTTCTTTTCCTCATCTCCATATGTGCGTCCTTCTAATTTAGGGCCTCTGTGTTTGTCTTTAATCACGATAATAATAATACAGTATAACAGCGCACCAACAACAGTGCCAACCAGGTGTTCAGCAGAAGTGATTCATATTTTCTATAAGGTCACAACAAAAGCTAGTTTCAGCTGTGGCACCTTTTTCCAGGAAAATGTCTTACTGAAGCAGCCCCAGCTTCCCGGCATCCACCTCAGCAGTTCACGAGGCTCCACTCTTCAGATTTCCAGCTGAAACCCAATGTGGAGTCAGTTTCCTTAGAGACCTCTAACAGCTTTTTGCATTAGGACAGAGGGGTAACCACAAATGCCACAAACTGTCACTGACACCATTATGAAACTTAGCCCCTTACACATGAAGTAATACACACATTCAGTGCTCACACACACTCATATCCGACACACGCCCTCCCCAAACCCGGGCCATTTATTATTAATACAAGAAATCATTAAAGAATCCTAATTGGTGATGTGCTCGCGGAGTCTCCGAGGTGTGCGGGGTTCTGTCAGAACTGATCTCCAGCCTTCCAGTCTTTTGATAAGATGGCAGGACACCCTGCTTTCATGTGCTCCTCCTGTTGACTGCAAAAGATGTAATTTAAATCTTCCTTTCCTTCTCCTCCCCATCCCAGGCTGATTAGCGCAAACCCGCTCCCAGACTGGCAGATGCTAATTCAGGAGCCCTTGTCTGGGGAACGTTGCCATTAGCGGCAGGTAGCACGCCGACGCGAGATACGAAAACCTCCAGACGACTCGACCCGGCTGTCAATCACAGAACTGAAGTCAGTAGTTCAGCACGACTAATGATACCTCACCAAAGTCGTGAGGTAAAACTACAGGAAAGATGAAGAACGATGTGAAAACGTAATCAGATGAGCGCTAATAACAGGGTGACCAGCGGTACAACTGGCTCTCTGGACTCCTAATGACAGTCAGTGCCCAGAGCAAGAGACCAGGGTGCTGTAAGACAACCTCGGCTGTCTAATTTCTCTCTCATTATGTCAGAAACTTCCTGTCTGATTCAAAAACTCACACTAATGGTTTAAAATAACATCAGTGACGTCCGTCCCAACAGCCCCCAACTGCAAAATATAGGCTAACAAATGCACTTGACTGTACAAAATCAGCAGTGACCGGACCATCGGCCTGTCAGACAACACAGGCATGCTGAGATTTCAAAGGGCTTATCATTATCCAGGAATCTTAGCGATGTCTGGTTTGACAAAAGCAATCATGGTGACAGCCCATAGCAGTGTCTGACAGGGCTCTCCGTAAACCCAAAGTGTGACTGAACCAGTCGGACACTGATTATGCAGGCGTAGCACTGCTGCCAGCACCTGTCAAACCAGCTGTCTGCTGTCCAGAGGTAAATAAGAGCCTCTAGTCATTTAAACCACTATTAAAAAGATTACATTAAGCTCCAATTCCAGCCAAGGGCATCATGAACCTATTTTTTATTATTATTTCTTCTCCTTTTTTTCGTGGTGTCCCTCAGTTTGAATCAGCTCGACTCTTCTGCTTCCAGCCATTCACGCACATGAATACTAGTTGACCTGCTTGCAACTGCGCTAATTCAAAGCCAGTTCATTACATCCGAGTCTCATCATCATCTTCTGCCGCTGGTCTCCCTCTGGTAAAAGCTATTTAAATGAGTCCCATTGGTCACTTGTTAAAAATGAGGTTCCCGAAGCCCAGTTGTACATGATTGATGGCAGACAAAAGTAGCATATCGTAGCTGGTGTACGCAGCGGACGTACTGTAGCGTTGGGGAAGCTAACTTGAAACTGTAAATCTATAAGCACAATTTCAATTAGTTAAACTACAGTCAAGCTACCGTACACTTTTGAAAATGCAGTTGGCTACACTATAGCTAATACTAATAAAAAGTAGATAACTACTGTACCTTGAAACTAATGGGGCAATATATTTTTAAAAGTAACTATCCAGTTATATAATTTATGGTGTATTTCAATGTCATAGTTTTCTGTGTGTTTATGAATGAATGAACATTCCAAATTAGGGTGATAACATCAAATTTGAACGGATAAATTTACACTGAAATACTCTAATTTTGAATACTGACTGTGATTTAAAATTTAATACATTTTTTAAAATTAAATTAAATTGAAAAACTCCAGGTCTTCTGTGCTTTTTTTTAGGGTTGCATCTTCATTATTATTATTATTATTATGAAGCATTAATTAAATTAATTAAGCAATTATGAAATTTCAAAAGGCTGTGAAAATACTGTATGCTCTTTGTGTTTTTCATAAAAATAATAATAATAACCTTCGCTATTTGATAAACTACATTGCAATTCGTGCAGCCCTAAAATTTCAACTAAAATCTAAAAATACTAGAATACTTAACTAAAAGACATATCCGGCTATATATAAAAACTACCTAGTAGGGAGTCAATCTGAAGAACCATTTAGGACAAATTGAAAAACTAAAACACTCTACATATGAGAGAGAAGACCCTTTAGGACAAACCAATTCACTACAATGAATCTATTGTTTCAGTATGAGAGCGAGAGAGACGAAAGTGTGTTTGATTACCTCTGCTTGCTCATAATGTGACATTACATAAAGGCTAATCAAATGCTGGAAAAGCTATAGTGAGCATCAGTCATGCTGCTAAACAATTTAGTTAGGTTAGTTATTCCCCAACACGGTTTGTGTGTGCATATCGGTGCATAATAAGACTGAGTCACGGGGCGGAAGGGTCATTGAAGCTGCTGCGATACACATCAACTCATTTTCCCTTGAAACGCAGCACAAATATCACAATAACACAAACTTCATGTGTACAGCCTCCCAAGAGATGGTGCTGAGTTTCATCCTATTTGCACCCAGAGTGTCAGCGTAGCACCCAGGCTGACAGTTCCATTTCTCCATCTCCCTGCGGTCAGACTCACGGAGCAGCAGGCCACGGAGGCTTCTGAGGTGGGCGCAAGCCTCTAGATCGCCTGGAGTAAGGTTTGTAATTAGCCACTCGCTCCGTAGGGCTGATAGAGGAGAAACGGTAGGGTTTGCTTGCATGAGTGTGTATGTGTTAGAGCATGTGTTTAATGCTAGGCATGTGTGACCGGGGGTGACAGCCTGGTTTTGGGAGGCGAGAGGAGAGATTGAGTGCGCTGCGATGGTGCCTGGTGTGTCACAGTTCTGTTGGTGAGAACGGCACCTCAGGCTCTGCTGGTGATTGCTTTGATGTGAAATGATTTTACTCTACCCGCTGGTGGAGTCCACAGACTGTGGGCGCATTTCGATGCCACCAGGCCTTCGCTTAAATGGGCTCGCTAATGTTAACTCGCACACTCGACACACACACCTCTACAACACAAACTGAGTTAAGTGAGAACACAGCTGCTGTTCTGATCATCAGGTAATGTCCCTGTAGGACAGACCCGGCCCATCAGCTTGAGAGGTGCAAATGAAACACACAAAGGGTGACGGCCGTGAAGGGTGGGAGACACACGAACAGGCTATGAGCTCAATGACACTGTCTTCTAAAAGATATTAACTGTGAGGTAGTCCCTCTAGGGATCTTTTAACTTTACTAAGTCTCCACCTAGACTCTCAGCCCCCAAATAAAAAAAAAAGGAAAAAAGCATTACAATAACTAGAAAAGAAGTCAAAGAGTAAAGAAAAACTTGTACTTAATAATAAAGAAATATTTACCCTTAATATGATTTAATTTGTTAAACATTAGTGAATGCAATAGCATTCAAACTATGGTCCGGGAATATTCATGTGGCCACATGTTCAGTTCAGTTCAGTTCAGTTGAAAATAATTTTTATATAAAGAAAATATAAATTGATTATTAAATATATTATAAAAAAAAAAAAGATACTTGAGGATCAAATATTGATTGATTATATAATGATTGCATTTCAATATAAATATTGATTGATTTATTATATATGTGTATGTATGCATGCATATAAATATATACAGTATACACACACAAATATATACACATACATACATACACACACGCACATATACTGTACATACATACTGTACGTGTGTGTGTATATATATATATATATACACACACACACACACACACATATATATATATATATATATACACACACATACAGTATTAGTATTTTCTCATTTGTAGTGTGCTCACTGGAGGTTCCATAGGGATCGATTCCTGAAAAACTCCTTTAATAAAATATATTAAAAAGTGATCACAGGCATTCATGGTTGCATTTCAATACTGATGAAGCCGGTAGCTAATTTTCTAACTAATTATATGGTCAAGTCACCCAGGTGTGTGAGCATATGTGCGGTGTGCATATGTTCTGGTGTGTGTTTGTGGATGCGCTGTGCTGCTGGAGCACCTTGACTAGGGTGGAGGTCTCTAACAGACCGCCAGCATCTGCTGCAGTTCAACACCGCCCTGCCCAGACACCGTGAGTAAAGGTGCAGGTATAGCCATCAATTAGATTTTAACAAATGACTTTCTAAGTGCATTACCTAGCAGCTGCTAAATCGGTCAACCCCTCCCTTTCCCCATCTCGGAGGGGACAGCAGAGAAAAAAGCAAGAGATAAGAGCAGAACTTTTTTTCCCCTTCTTTTCCACAGTGTTTTGTTCCACATCACAGCCAGCTGCTTGTAAAGTCAGCTATGGCCAGGGGCACCGCGCGGTGGATCGAGAGGGGCGGACCTAACCGCATCTCTGGGGGCCGAAACGGGAGGTAGGGACATGGAGACACGTACTATAGACCATGTCCACCCCAGGCTAAGGCCGTAAAGGCCACTCGCTTTCTCTCTTCCTCCTCCTCAAGCTTCGTTTAAAGAGACAGTTCATCATTTACTGTCATCATTTACTCACCCTCATGTCATTCAACTTCATTCAAATGATTTTGCTACTTCAGAATCAGGAGAATATCATATTACAAGCACTGTGAACCATTTCACCAAAATTAATTATAAAAATTGTATGATTTTATCAACAATACACACCATGACTATTGCATTCAATTTCAATTAAAACATACTCTTGAGCATAATATGATGGAAGACACAAAAGACACACCTCAACATAATAAATCAAATATTTTTGAAGATAAATAAATAAAATCTAGTAAGAATATGACTTTCAAATAATCTAATCATAGTCAACGTCAGAGATTGACCAGATTTGAGTTGCATGATGCTAAAGCTGAAGAGTGAACGAACAGCAAACTGAAGCAATTTATCAGTGCCTAACGGGTTAATTAACTCACCAAAACAAATCTAAAATATACTGTATGTGAGATTATTCAAATATAGGCTATTTGTACCACACAAATGTAACATTACAACTTACATTTGCATAAAATGACACAAATGTGACAATGAATTCAACATGTTAGTTAAAATGTGTCACATTGTGAATACCCTCTTTCCATAAAGCACGCCTAAATCATTGAATAACTAAAGCATAAGCAGGATTCATAACACTGTATTACAATAGTGTATTCATTTTATTGAAAAGACCTGCTCATTTGGTCACAGTGGTTAACAGCTAAAGTTTATCGATGAAAAAAACAACAACTTGAGTTTGGGTCTGTTCCTTCCGCAAAGCATACAGAGACTTACGAGTTACCACAGCCTCACTTTCACAACACACGCAAATTCTCTCTCTCAATCTATTTAAAGCATATTCACACAAACACTGCCCTTCAGAGCCATATATAACTCGTAAACTTTTCTCATCTTTCGCTGTAGTGCATTTGTGGAGCCTCTCCATTTCTCTAAGAGTCATAACAGTGTGGCACCGACAAAAGTTCAACGGCTTTCACTTTATCACAAGTTTCTGAGTCACACACTCCTTTCAGTCAAGGCATTATAGCAGTAGTGATTTAGCGGAAATGACACGTTGCCATAAGCTTCCACAGACACACAAAGCCCAGTGGTGATAACTGCTGCCGTTAAAGCCATATTTCAGTCTTGTTATCCTCTTTGAATGATTTCACCAAAAATGTTTTTGTGCCACTAATGGCTCTGTAGGAAGCACTTAAAAGCTTGCCAGTATGAAATCTGTGACATTCAGAACTGAACTTCAACCACTGAAAGCTTGCCTTTTTACTCTTTAGAAAGACATTCTGCAAGTGTGACTTAGACTTTGCTATTTGTTTGCGCAATGAACAGCAAGAATGCATGAGATGTTTCTCCAAAAACACGACAGACTTGCCACTAAGACCTGGGTTGTCATGGTTTTGTACCAGCAAAGAGCTTCCTGCATGGTGCATTATTCCTTATCTCTCACAGAAACAAATTAAAACACAACATTCGGCTGCAGCCTAAAATGATGAACTGAGCTGAATGAAATAATCTTACTCAGAATCTGATTGACTGCACTGCATTTGCTTCACATGTGGCATAAATTATGACAAATACAGGTTTTCCTCAATGGCTCAGACATTAAATTCCATTCTACTATCCACAAATCCTAAACCATAAAATCATTTTTCAAAAGAAAGACTGCAGTATATAAACTATTTGTGCATTTCACAGAAGATATAAATAAGTCAAACTTATGTTTTTTTTCTTTTTTTTCTTCAACTTTAAACTGAATTTAGCATTTTACAATGTGGTCTTGTGGAAAGACTAGCATAGCAAATTCATTTTTTTATTAATAAAAAAATAAAAAAAGAACTGTCATTTGGACATTACTAGACATTTGGCTGTTTGAGAAAAGAAAAGGAATGTTGATTACCAAGGCTACAAAGGCAAAGTAATGTTTTTTTAATTACATACACTGAAAAAGTTTTACAATAATACAGAAAATAAATATGGTTTAAAATGTATTTTGACTTTAAAATACTTTAGAAGTGTGTCATTTAATATCTGATCATTTTCTTAAGCATTATCTAATGTATATTTCAATTGAATATTAAGTTTACGCACTTTTTTTAACCATGCATGTAACTGGTCTTTGACCTCTGACTAAATACAAGGCCATATGAATACAGTCCCCATGTTGATGTGTTGTTCAGGAATTATATGTGCCATCCCACAGGCATCTTCCACTGACAAGCTGTCTTTAAATTCTCGTCTCCGCATAAATAAAAAGATATAAATAAAAAAACAGTCACAAACAAATCACAGATTCACAAAATAATAAACATCTCTGGATTGAAGGCTGGTTTAAACATGGCATTCTGTGGAGAGCCACTTATTCTGTGAGAGAAGCGAGTTCACAGATCCTTCATGTGTGTGCTAGACTTATACACCCTAGCTTTTGTTTATTGATAGAATTAGTGTGGAAATTAATTTCTACTGCACAGACAGTGTGGCCTCACCTTTGAGTCTGTCTGACTGTTTGGAATGTGATAAAGCAGAATGTAATTAAATCATTTATAATGAATTTTTACAATTATAAGCAATATTTTGTTTCTTTAACTCACAAACTTTTTCATTATAATTTTTAATGCATAAGCCTCAGGCGTCAAACACATCAAGATTGGTGGTTAAATAATTAGATGGTGGCCCACATTACGTATATTACATTTTTAGGACGTGCTTCATGCTGTCCAATTAGCCAAAAATGTGGCACCCAACAGCACTCTGCTCCTCCACTCTCACCTGTCTTCAGGGTGATGAATCATCTCTCCCGTCATGATGTTAAGTATATATATATATATATATATATATATATATATGAGAACAATTTTTTACCTCTTTAGCACCGGATGGGAAATCATGAGTCTTAAACTGTCTACTTAAACTGCTAGAAAAGGGCAAACACACTTTTGAACACAAGTGCTTACTGTTTATACTCACATATGAGGAGTGTGGAATTAAAATGAAGGTTTTGACAGGCTTTTCCCACTGAGGTGTTGTTATTTCTGTCACCGTCTGGCTTCTCGGGTCATTTGGGGTGAGCTTTTAATGCCTCTGCAGAGTTCATTAGGAAAAACACTAATGGAGCAGCCTTTATTGAAGAGCACAGTTTTAAAGAGACCTCAGAGACTGGTTTAACGGTTTTAGACAACTTACTTTAGCTGTGCATACAAGACATAGGAAGCAAACTAAGTATTCTAATTAAAGAAAGAAAAAAAACCAAGTGTGCTTAAAATTATTTATCCATATGGATTAAGCTATATTATATTTTATACAACAGTTAGTGCTGGTACTCAAATAATTGTCCAAACTAGGTAAGTTCTAAGAGTACTGATACACTGTGCATTAGTGATGAGGAATTTATTTTTATTTTTTTGTAAGTTACATTATGCCAAGTAGAAGCGACAATGACTTGTCTTCATAAGTGAGTCATTGAATTATTCATTCAACAGAGTCATTCAACAACACTAATGTATTCAGAAACTAAACAATTGTTTTTATGAATAAGTCACTGAATCATCTACTGATTCACTCAGCTGATTACTTCTGGAAATGCACAATATTCTTCTGGGACGTTTTCATTGGCAAAGCAAAAATAGACAAAGTAGCTGCCAATAAAATGCAGGCTATTCAGTAACTGTTAAGGGGCATATAATTATATTTGTAAATGTGCTGTTGTTCTGAATATCAGCCATTTATTTTTTTGATATTTGGAACAACAGCACTCTTACTTGTGTGATATTGCCTACAGAAAGATTAGATTATAGAATATAAATAAACATTCTGAATTACTAAAAACAAGTGATCTAAAAAGATTATTCGCATATATATTGAGAAAATGATCTACCAAACTTAAGTTAACAAGGTTTAATCACTCCACAACTGATGATTCAGTGTTATGTTAAAAACTGACCTTGTCATAATAATAAATAAAAAAATATACAAAAACTTAAAGTCTGATAGCAACTGAGTTTAAAAGCCCTATACCTTTTTTAAATACACACATTTTTCTAAATGTGCTTATGCCCATCTTACCATTATTTCACTTCATGTCTCAAATGATTTCCTCTCAAAAGATTCTATGACTCGTGAATATTTCTAAGTGTGAAGCAGCTGTTGTGTGAAACATGGGACACACAAACGCACTAAAGTGTCTGTGATTTTGCAGAGCTGTCGTCAACACAGAGACTGTTTTAAAAACACAAGCGACTCGAACGCACCCCGTCACCTTGGTTACACACATCAGCTTTGTCCACTGATTAGAGCTGAGTGAGACGATTAAAATTGAGCACATTAAAAACAGTCTTGAGAAAATGACACCACATCCTGAGAAGACAGGAAGGATCACACAGACTTTTCACAAGTTGATGTGGCAAAAAAAAAAAAAAAACTGAACCGCAATGGAGTGTTAATTTAATTAAAATTACAAATGTGCAATTTCTTGAATGAGTCATGATGCATAAGCTGTATAGAAGCTCAAAGGCAGATGATCAACTCCGAATGTGTGTGTCTGCTACCCCTAGTGGCACTGGAGCAACGCCACACAAAACCAGAGAGAATAATCCTTGAATGCTTCCCCTGACTCCTGTGACCCCCTTCAACCAGGCTACATGCCTTTCTCCCCTCTCTTCTCGCACGGCTCTTACAACCCCTCTTGCCTCCCCCACAGAGAGTAGCTTAGGTCATTACAGTGTGCTGTCAAAACCTGTGACTGCTCTGCGTCAGAGGATTAGGAGTAAGAGAAGAAGCATAGTCTTCATTTTTTTCGACCTTCTCTTTCCCCCTCCTAAAGTTGACCTCTCACTGTGTTTTGTAGCTACTTTCACAGTGGGTTCCATTAAGGCACAGAGGATAGGGGTACATGGAACGCACGGATATGGACAACGGGTCAGGATCGGGATTTATGCAGCAAGCTTGTGATGATTTCCAAAACATCACAGCTTTGTCGGGCATAAAATTATTTGAAATGTGTGTAGTAAAGGCTCCAATATAACTCAAATCTGACCAGCGTCATTTCACCAATTTAATTCCCCCTTCTTCTTCCCATTCTTTCTTTACGAATTATATCCGCAGGACAGTTTCTGACCTGAAAGGTGAGTGAGAAAGGTTTTAATGACATTCGCAGTATGATTTAAACTTTTTAGAATTTAATGCAATTTCATACAACTGAGATGGTGAATTTGATTAAAATAATATGATTATTGAAATATTTCATACTGAGATTTATTTATTTAATTGATTAATTAAATACCACCAAAGTTTTGGAGGTCACATGTGTTATTTTGCAGGTGCTGTCATTCATTAAAAAAAAAAAAGAAAAAAATAGGCAATATAATTTCAACAGACTAAATATTTGTATTTCTGATCGCCAGTTGGTGACACATAGGCCTAGTACGTCTATGCACAGAAATGGCTCTGTATATCATAGCACATGAGTTATCAGCTAATATTATTAATTTATTTAAGAGATTCAGCTGATATTAAACTTAACTGTGCATGCTAATTTACCCATATTTTCACGTTTGATACCCTTGGTGTTAACGAATGGTCACTTAAATGTAAAAATCGTTATCAAATCGGTATTGACCAAAATGTCAACATCAGTGCATCCCTACTTTTATATACATTACATTAAGTAAATAAATTAAGTTTCAAGAATGAATTAGTTTAAAACAAGACTATAGAAGAGAAAATTATTTACCAGTCAATAAACCAGGCAAAAATGACAAAAGTAATGTTAAAATCACAAACAACTTTAGTTTTGGTGAAACCGCCCTAGTTTCCAAAACATTAAGAAAAGATATAGAGTCTGAATTACAGAACGAACATGTAACAGAAGACATGACCCATCCAAACTGCCATCTGAGCAACAGCTGCAGCTTATCAAGGTTACATGAGGAGAGTCCTTATAAATTGGCAGTTTCTCATTAAGTGTAATGTCAGCCCACTCAACAGGCGTGCAAACATAAGATGAGTCCAACAGAATGGCAGGCTTTCCTGTGAAAGAATAAGAGCCAAGAGTAGAAGCGTATCATAGACAGATACATACTAATGACAGGAGTCTGAATATATCATCTCGTAACTGTCTGCCGAGGTCTGTCATTGTCTACCAGCCCTGCAGGATCTACCAGCCCACTGCAGTCACTGGATGAACTGAGTGGGAAGGAGACAGAGTGTAAACATGGCGGAGCGGAACCCGGGGTGAAACCGCATCTGTCAGGAAAACTTTTAATGAGGGTTTAAATGCAACGGCATTTGCGTCCTTAAACTGGGGGATGGGAACCTGCAGAGGCTGATTTTAAGGGATAAATCACACTAAAATCACCCTCATGTTGTTCCAAATGAGTTTGACTTTCTTCTGTGGAACACAAAATAAGATATTGTGAAAAACGTCTCAGTTTCTTTTTGTCCATGACATAATAGTCAAAGAAGTCCAATGTTGTTTAGAGCCCAACATATGTTTTGTGTTTCTCAGAAGAAAGAAAATCATACACGTTTGATAAAGAGTTTGATGAGAGTGACATCCAGTTGAGTGTGTGCAAATAAGACGCTTTCCTTCTCATCCTCATCATAAAAGGAGAAACATGAAGTTTCTTTTTCATTTATCCAAAAATGTCTTGCATAAGATAGCATCATGACTTAAAGCCTGCACTTCATATTAGTTTAATACGCCCGAGAGCTTACTTGAAATAAGTGTGAATCAGCTTGCTAACAAAGGCCTCGGATGTGAGTGTTTTCATGCAAAATACTTTTCTGAAAGCCCTATAAATAGTTCCGAGAGGCTTAAGCTCCACTCTCTGTAGTTTTCAGCCAATGGAGGCTGATTCAGGCAGAGCTCCTTCAGTACTGTAAATGCCAGCAGTCTAATGCTCCCTTATGTCCTGCAGTTTTCATGCCCTCTGCTAATCCGAGTTTGGACTCGAAATATACTTCTGCCTGTTCCAGAAAAGCTGTAATTGAAAAAGATAAGAAAAAGAAAAGTGATATGACCTGCTAAGTGCATCGTGCGACAGGTAACAGCACGCTATCTGGCCTTGTGCTTCGACAACATAGCAGATCAAGTTCATTTCTAGTCCAAGCGATGAGTCACATAGAAGTTGGCTAGTCAGTTGGACGGTTAAGAACATGGCCAGCTGTGCCTCCTCCATTATGGCACCTGGCAGCCGCTGCGCCATGCCTCCGTCTGTTGGTAGCGCCAGGCTCCCTGTTCTCGCCCAGTGCCACGGGGTACAGACTGCACAGGCCTGAGAATCCTGGCCCGAGGCCCGTCTCTCTCCCCCCTCCCTGCCGGTTCCCTTTATTATCTCATGGTATTCCTGTATTTGCCCTCTTCTCTTTAAGGACTACATTACTTCCACCTCCACAAACTTGTCAAAACCAATTTGCTCCCCTATTATCCCCTGAACTGATTTCGCAGTGACCTCCTCTCTCTCCCCCACTTGCTCACCCCTCTCTCCTCAACCCATTGCATCTCTCAACTGAAACCCCAACACGACCTGTGCTCCAACTAAACCGAACACCTCCCCCCTCAATTCACCCTTCCTGAGCTGGGCTTTACCTGCACAGCGCCCGTCTTCCTCCCTCACTATACTCCTTTTCTCTGGCTTTACTCTGCAGTCCTTTATCCTTCCAGTCCAGATCTGGAATGCACAACAAAGGAAGAGGAAAACTACAAACGCAGAGTCTGAGGAAACACGCTGAACCTCCATAAAGGCAAAGAGAACATAATATACTTGACAGTCTATGATGGAAGCCCAGCTCTGTCACCCCTTCATGGCCTCCCCTTCCGCCTCCCTTCAATTAGCGTCTCACCAGTGACAACATGGAGGATCTTCATTAGGGGAGAATGCTCAATTATATCAGTTGATATTCGTTTCCAAAACTAATTATCCCAGTTGCATGGCATGGCTGACTGAGCCTGCCCCTGCCCCAGGGCGCAGCGGTTACTGATGTGACTTGGCTTTGGTTGGGAGTTTGGCTCCACTCCATCCGTGCCTTTTCTATTTGCTCTAAAGTGGCTAAATACATCCTCTACATGTAATTCTCATTTTTCAGCAGGTTAAGTCTGGCAAAAACACATAGGCGTATTAGCAGACTCTGATTGGTAAGTAATCACTTGCTGCTTTTGTAGTCATTTTCATTCTTTTGAAACACCAGCATCTCAGCATAAGTGCAAAACTACAAAAATACAAACTAACATAACTAGGAATAAAACTAAACTAAAATGAATACTTAATTATATCCATGTTTCCTAAACCAACTGAAATAAAATACAAATGAGCACAAATTAGTTTTAGTTAGGTTTTTGATAGATGGTTTAAAAAAAAACTTTAAATTCAGTGCATTAACTTGGGAGCCCTAAAACCCTCAAGTTAAATTAAAAACCTATAAAAAATTTAACTGAAACTAAATAAAAAATTTAGTTGGTGGAAACCAAAAAAAAAAAAAAACTAAACTGTAAAAAAAAAAAAAAAAACTATAATAACCATGATGAGCACAATAAAACATTTTTGTGACTACCAAACTTAAATAAATAAATGAATAAATAAATAATGACCACATGTTTATTTTAGTTTCAAATACATGGTTTCCAAAAATGTTAACATTTAAAGCCATCAACTGTTCGAGCTCTAAAAATAAATAAATACATTAATAAATAAATGTAACCTGTGACATCTAAAACTAAACTGTTAAAAAAATAATAATACAAAATTTTAAAAAGAAAAATCAAAACTGTAATAACTGTTGAACACAATGCTGAGCTGTTCACTTGACTATAGCGGACAGTGGGACTGTTATAATACTTAATTACAGTTAATTTACAGGATTTCTCTGCAGTACAACACATATAATCAGAGGGAAGTGCTAAAGCAGAGTCACAGCTTGGAATATTCATGGGCACATTTACCATCAACATTCAGTGTGGCCCCGAGGGGGATGAGTAAAAAAAAGCCCATTAATTTATGCTGAGGAGTATTCATATTTGTTATTTTAAGGCAAACAAGCAATTTTTCTTTACTTGTTTATTTATGATTTTCTAAGGGCTTTCTGAATATACAGATCTGATTAAATGAATACACGTGCAGGAATAAATGATGCCTCTTAAATATAGTTGCAGAGGAAATAAAAGTTTAATCAGCTCTCATATTAAATCTCTGAAACACAGCAGAGATTGTGTCATCTCACATGCGTCAGATGTACCAGCCTGCATAGAACACTAATCTGGAATAATTATCACGTGAGTAAAAGCATATAATTACGTCTTTCAGAGGCACTGGTCCAAATCTTCAGTCAAAATGTTCTAGACTGAAAAAAACCTGCTCTGACAGGGAAGAAAGCAGTTAATTGTGGAAACCGAGTAGTCGCCTACAGTGACAAATGATTAATCATGGTCTAAAGTGTGAGAGAAAAAAAACTAATTTAATTAGCTAGACTTCAATTTCACAGTAAACGAATCTATAGATTTCATGTTAGATAAAAAATAAAAAACTGCACAGGGGTGTTAAACGCATTGTAGCACAGAACTAGATTTAAAAAATGTGTGAAATTCAGTTAAATCACATCCCTAAAACAATACTCTTTGCAGATGGCTTATTTGTCAGGTGCAAAATTTCTTCTTAAATCAATTAGAAATGAAATATGTTTCAGTCTCAAGTTTATGACTTTGTGTCTCTTTTGTGTGCTTGCTCACTTGCTAACCATATAAGCTCCACATAACAAACTATTAGGTTCATTTCAAAGTAGCTGAGGCCAGACTGATTATGCATAACTCTCCCTCCCTTTCCCAAACCCTGTTTCTGAACTTACCCCCTCTGCCCCTCTTCTATCAAGCCTCTGTGCCCTCCTCCTTCCCTGGTTCCAAAGCCCTGGGTCCGCAGTCCGGAGGTAGATCACTTTAATTCTGCTTCATGGATCTTTTTCAAAAAGGACCTGAGACCCGGAGACCCCAGAACCAGTGACCGCAGGCTGAACCCAGACCAGCCAGCCGGGCTCCGCGCACTCGTAAACACAGCCATCATCTCACATGCTCCCTTTTCCACCCCACACTTTTGCTCCCTCCCAATCAGGCACAGAGAGTATTTGATTCGGCCTACTAAAGTAAGTGACCCCACTCAGTTTGTGGGATATGAATATGACACACTTGACCCATGCTGTTGTTCATTACCTATATGGTCAATACATGGAGGGAAGAGGAAAAGCTATCAGATAATGTCCCAAATTCTCTTTTTTTTTTGGATTTCACACATGGCTTTCAACAAATTAGCTCGATGGGCTCTTTCTTCAAAACACAGAGTAGCCCTGCATATGGGTCAATGACGTACTGTACAAAAGTGTAAACAATACAGAAAAGGAAAAATCTTTTAAAAACATGTGGCAAAAATTTACTAGTTGTATTCACATTGGCTTCTTATGGTTTTAAAAAGCTTTTATACCATTTACAAGTAAGTATAAATATAATTTCTCCAAAAATGTCATGTATTGTAAATATAAATAAAAAGAAATAGACCTTAAATGTGTACAATTAATTATTATTAAAAGTTTTTTCAAAATAAAAAGTACTTTTTACAAACATCATGAATCATAGAAATCAACATCATAGAAAAGCCAAATTATGAGACATTTTAAACATCAAAAGTCCTGACATTTATTCAGAAATGCAAAACAGGTTTATTACAGAATATGTGTGTGTAAATCATTGTACGTGTGAATTGCATATTCTTAAGTACATGAATAGACAAAAACTAATGTTATGTCATTAAGCCACATACATGTTAGTTACACCTTGGGCCAAAAGCTTGTATTCCCCAATGGAGGAAAACAAAATGATGCCCAAACCCACATGAGATGGAGGAATGAGGTTATTCGTCATCTTTTTAAAATTCTAGTAGTCTGCAAAAAGCAATTATGAGAACCTAACATGATATAGTTCATGTGTGGACCAAAATATAACGTGCAACGTGTACTGGCAAGACTTTCTAGGAGATCAAAACGACCATCATCTGGTTTCCAGCATCCCAATAAATGACACGTGGCTTAAGGCTTTCCATAGTGAAAATGGGATTTACAGTAATAGTGTCCCTAGGTGGAAACGGATTAGACTTGAGCAGCTACCTAGGGATGATCAAATGAGCAATTTCTTCCTAGATGGTCACCATAGCAATGACCTTTACGCATGCCACAGATGGCAAGCAGTAGCATATTTTAATAAAAATGATAAGACATTTTTTTGGATATCGTTTTCCCTATAAGCTCAAAGGTACCTCTCTGCTGTACTATGATAAAATTTCAATGCAAGCTTGGAAAATGTTAGTCAATAGACATCAGAACATCTGACGAACTTTTCATTGAGGAAAACCCATAAAAATTAGATTGCTGAATAACTGGAAGATGCACACTTGATTTTACTCAAACCTCTCTAGCCTAGTGATGTGCAGATTTACCCGCAGCACTTATCAGGTCTTGTTGAAAGTGAGAATGAAATCTCCAACTAAAGCTGATGAGGACTGATGAGGACTGACACAAGCAAAGCAAAGCACCCAGTGGAACGGCCCTGGAGCATCACAGTTTGGGGTCATTCTTTATCCCCCTCTGGGGCAGCTTGTTCACACTATCACACCTGTCTGTCAAAAGAAAGACTCAGCCGAGGGAATGAGAGAAGAGAGAAGGTTTATTCAATGCAAAAGTGAGAGAAATAAAAGAAAAGCACTGTCACAACGGAAATCACAACAGACAGAAAGGGCAAGGTTTAAATTACAGCTTAAATAACCTTGTGTCCTGTTTTGACTTAATGCCCAACAAGATTTTAAGGCTCTGAAATAAAACCTCCAAAAGAAAAATAGCCAAAGCTAGTGAACAGACAATAAAAGGTGTAACTAAGTGATAGATAGCCTACTATACCACTGTAATTAAAAATACATCAGCCTAAATAAATCAAATTAACTAATTAATTAAAATTACAAAATGATTCTGAAAGCTTTCTTACACATTTTGAAGGACAGCCCATATTTACTGCTAAATACGAAGAAATTGAGCTACAATAATAGTTAAGGAGATTATGGCTACTCTGGGATAAATATTTGAGAAGCAAGTTTTATAAAAGGATTTTTCTTGCTTAAAATGAATTTTTGGCCACTGTTAATTGATGGATCAAGAAAAAATAAGCAGGGATTAGCGTTAATCATAAATACATAAAAACACGACATAAACTCTCGAATTCTTTAAATAAATAAGCACAACACGTGCCATGTGGACTCTTCACGCCGCCACACCTGTGACGATTAATAGCCTATAATTGGTAAACATCAAGAAGATTTTAGGAGGTTATGCTCAAAAACTTTAGAGGTACAATGCAAGTATCCGTCCGCAAGACTTGGCCAGGTCGGGTGTTCAGGATGAGCTGCAACTTGCTGAGTTCCAACAGCGTCCCTATCGATTAACGGCTTGATTACTGTTGATTTGTTAATTTACAGCGGCACCTTGTGTTGAGTAGAGGTAAAGCACTTGTGGACGTCGGTGGAAACACTTTATCCATCCATCAATTCTTTAAGGAAACACTTCATTTTGAATAGAAAAAAAATCTGAAAATAAAAGACACATTTCACCTTCTTGGTAATGCTTAAATTAGCCTACATGTTCTCCAAAATAAGATCTGCAGACTGATCTAAAGATGTTCAATTGGTGCCAGGTAACATAATACTTTTCTCAGTAATTATATATGTGTATGAGCAACAAATACACTGATTACCCATTTGTCACGCTCACTGTTTCCTGACTACATCCTAAATAAATAGATAAATGAATGATTGACTGAATGAATGAAAACACCCATTGAACCATAAGGAAAAAGCAGTGTTTATTTACAATCAAGCACAAAAGCCAAACAAGCCAGAGAGTGTCATCTTCATGTACATTTCCATGTATAGAGAGACATGAAAATTAAACTACACATTCATTTACAACATATTTGAAGCTCATCTTTAAACATCTCTTTCTTCATTATACCAAACTCTTTGTTCATTAGAACAAAATGGCTTTTAAATATAACTCACCAAAAAATAAAAATTCTGTCCTCATTTACTTAACTCTAGGTACACAATTGGAGTTAAAATGTTCTGTTATTTTGCTTACAGTACAATGAAAACTGATGTTGACCAAGGAACTATGTTCAAAAAAAGCTTTATAACTTTTTCTGTGCTTTGGAATGACATGAGGGTGAGTAAATGACGACAGGGGTTTCATTTTTAAGTGAACCATTCCTATAATAAGAGTTCGTTTAGATTCATTTGGCCTACAGAATAAAAGGCTTTTGGCTTTTTTGAATTCCTAGAAAGTCTGAGCAATAATAAATACATTTGCTTTATGCAGAGTAGAAATTTGACAAAATCTGTGTATGTGAAACTCTGTATGTGTGTGTGTGCTTTATTAACCTAATATGCATTGCGTGCACAATCCCATGGCAGTACATTTGCTGACATTTGCAGTGTGGGATTTTAACAGTATGTTAACAATCACAGAGTATACAGAGTTCCATCAAGTCCCACAATGGTAATGGTCTTTAATAGCCAGGTCAATTTGTCTAGGGTAGCATTAGTTTGACAGCAGATGCCAGACGAATAACAGAAGGCCCAGGAGGAAGCTGAAGCCTGTGCTGATTCTGGTGGCGTGTCCTGCCACATTGCAGTCATCGGAGTAGCAGCAGTGAACTTTGACCCCTGGAGCTCTGTAGCCCTGGCTGTTAGCCTGGCTGCAGAAGGATTTGTACGAGCACGACTTCATTACGCCACCTAAGACAAGAACAGTATGAGAGCGTGATTACATATTAATGTGCCTTGATCCTCATAAGGAAGCTGTAGACCTCCTGCTATTTCTAAGCTGGAGCCAGACAGAGCAGTCTGTCTTCCTTAAACACCAACCTGATCCAGTGCCTCCCCTTAAAACACACCCACCCACACACACAGAGTCGTTAATGATTTTTCTAAAGATTTATCCCTCTGTGATCTATCACCCACATCCAAGGAAATAAAAAAATGTTCTCTCTCAGTTTCCTCTCATCCATCCATGCAGAAAGATTAACTATTAACTATGTACCCATTAAACTTACTGCCATGTCCACGGACAACAGCACATGCATCTGAGTAGCTCGGACATGTTTTGGAGCCCTGACGATTACAGTCTTCATCTGTGGAGCCCATGCAGGTGTAACACTTCAGTGCCTCACCTAAATAGAGACAAATTAGAGGCTAAAGTAAATCAACATTAAAATTCCTCAAAAAAAGGCTTAAAGTGTAAGAACTGATCAATCAATATTTATTGCTTTTCGTGATTTTGTCTTGTTTCCCAGTAAAAAATAAAACTTAATAATGAAGTTACTTGAGAATAAAATGTATTTATTAGTAGTAGTATCAATATGATGATGATGATGATGATTATTATACATTTATTTGTTTATTATTTTACTATTTCTTTCCTTTTTTTTTTTCCAACCAAGACATTTAAAGTATGCGTGTTCTTGTACAATTAACAATAAATTTAAAAACAACAATTTGTCAGTAAGGGTAAAGTAATAATAAAAATAAAATGCATAAAAAACAGATACATTCTCTGAAAATAAATGATAATATTTTATGCAATTTTTGAAAAACAGAAGAAAAACAATAATTAAAAAAATATACCTCCACACAATTTATTCTATTTTCATCTTCTTTTTTTAACTTATTTTGCCTCTTTTTTTTTTTACCTTTTTGTCACAGATATTAAAGAGGATGCATAAATGATTAAATGGAAGGAAGGAAATATTCAGCGTCCAGATGAGAAGCATGGCTCAATGCAACAGCTCCAACAATCAAGGAAAATTTTACTTTGTCTCACCAGTGACAATAATTGCAAACATCCAATGCATCTGACTAAACAAAGCTTGATGTATTTTATGCCATTTAATTTCTAGTGTGGAGACAGGAAAAGTCACTGCACACTGTTTCTATTTCCATGATGAAGCAGCTTTAAACAACAACAAATATGCTATCAACAAGAGATCATTAAAAAAAAAAAAAAAAATCTTAGAAGATGCTAAAAGATAATCTACAGATTTTGATCTTAACTTCACTGGTCTGTGAAGTCTAAACAGAACACTGATGTTTTATCCCTTAACAGACCCCAGGGAAGTCAACAGAAGTCACAGCAGAGAAACATGTCAGTGTTTTAACTGTCTTGTAAATGCCCAGCAGTACATGTTATGGTTAAGCCTTTTTCATGTGCCTCTTTGCTATCATCTCCCGAAAAATGCATTTTTTTTTTTTTTAACAAACATGCTTTGAAGTTCAATCCAACAAGATCAGACACATAAACCCGATGACTGTAACACCTTCAGAAACAGACATTCCTTTTAAAAGTATCTGCTATGTGTGTCTTAGCACTGTTAGTTCACCCTAAAGACATCCTTCTGCTGCTTCTGAGTCACTCTCTTTGATAGCTAAACCCTCAGTTCACAGGATAGACTCAAAATGATTTTACAGGCAGGCTATTCAGGCTGTTTGAAACAAGGTAAACTTTTAAAGTATAGCACCAGCATGAAGGTCACATTCTTTTTCAAAGCATTTATCTAAATCGTCATGCTTTAACTCCTAAAATGGACAATAAACTGTTACTTACTGTCTATTGAGTTGGTCTCAGAGTTCTAACACTAATAACTATCTTTTTTTTTTTTAACAGCAAATCATTAGAATGATTTCTAGATTATCATGTGACACTGAAGACTGTAAAAATGTAATATTTCAGAATGTTTAAGAGTAACATTTATATTAGAAATGTATTGAACACTGTTGAATTGTATACTCATCCATGATGTCACATAAGTCACTAAAGGTAACTACACACACACAAATATATATGAATATTTGAAACAAATCACTGGTTTGGAATTAATGCGGTCATCTTCTTTATTCCCCACACCAAAAACCTTCTGACCGAGGTTAAAAATAAAGTTATGCATCATCTGCACACAACATACGTAACAAGAAAGAACAAGCAGTCTCCAGTTTCTCTACGCCTGACCTCAGCTGCCATTTGTCCAGACAGTTGTCATACTTGATGTTTATTGGAAATATTTTAGCTGTCGTTTCTCAAATATATTTGAACAGTTTTGGACTGTAATAAATAAATAATTTAGCCCAAACAAAAAAAAAACTAATAAAATTGTACCTGATCTTAGCTCCTTAGCTGTACTTAAATTACCCCCATTTGCATTTAGTATTAGCTTCAATGTGTAATAAAAAAAATAATAGAAACCTGCTTTTTCTAAACCTAATTAGCACTTGGTTCTCAAATTTCACAGCAGATGCTTTCACAGTAATGTTTCACTGTTGAATTGTGTTTTACACCATTACTATTTAATGCACTGCTGTTTCTGAATGTACTTCAGGTAGAGATTCTCTTTTTTGGTCCAGCAATCTAATAAAATTAAGATTCCAGTCCTGCAAACTCTTTTAGCCCTCAATCTGTTTAAGGGATTGAATAGCACCAATTATTTTCCGTTAGTCCTTTAACACCTTCCTCAAGACCAACAAGATATTCTCAGTCATAAGGAGGACACCTCAAAAGGAGGAAACCGGAGAAACAAAATGAAATAAAAAAGATGGGTCACACTTTATATTAGGTGGCCTTAACTACTATGTACGTACACCAAAGAATAAGTACAATGTACTTTTTGTGTTCATACTGTATTGCAAAACACTTTTGCTGCTATTGAGGTGGGATACGGGTAAGGTTAGGGACAGGTTTGGTGGTATGGGTAGGTTTAAGGGTGGGTTAAGGTGTGAGAGATGGGTCAACAGTGTGATTATAAATGTAAGTACAAAAATTTATTACAGATGTAATTAAATATAGGTATTTTTTAAAATATAAGTACAATGTAAAAACATGTATGTACACAATAAGTGCATCGTACCAAATGATTAATTTAAATGCAAGTACATAGTAGTTAAGGCCACCTAATATAAAGTGAGACCAAAAGATGAAAATGACAAGGAAAAAAGCCAAAATACCAGACTGGGAAGTCTTGAGTGAAATGCAAATGAAGACTTGTGAGTGAGTGCGGTGCACATGCAGTAACTGAGAGGAGACAGAAGTGAAAACTCTTAAAAAGTAGAAAAAAACAACAAGAGAGAAGTACTCACTGTGAGCAGCGAGGAGGATGAGGCCCAGGCCCAGCAGCATGAAGAAATGGAGCGCTCTCATGTTGCCGGTAGTCTATGGCTGTCAGGTTAGCACAGTGAAAAGCAGGTTGTTTGCTCTTAAAACCCCTGAGCTTAAGCCCTGCTTTCGGAGAGCTAATACCCAACGGCAGGGAGGACGCACAGATTACCAGCCTGTCCACTGAGGCCTGTGCTTCGGTCTTAAGATCTGAATGGATCCTCACCATCTCCACTAATCAGAGATAAGGGATCGGTTACTGTGCTCCACCCATACAGTGCTGCATGCTGGCCAGGGGTCTGATGCTCCCTACAGATTTCATTCAGCTAATGCCTCCATATACCGTATTAGTTTATCAGTGAACAAACTCGCATCATTTCTCTTTGTGACACAGCAGAACAGTGGACACAACCAATCAAACAGTTGATGCAAAGGCTATTTGAATAAGGGGAACCAAAACCAAACCTTTACTCCAAATTAATAAATAGACATTAACTACTACTTTTTTATTTATTATATTCCTAAATGTAATCTCATTTGTTTGCATTTTCAGTGATAAATTAATAAAATGGAAGCTGTTTTATTATATATAATGCAATTCTATTTTTATACATTATAGTAAAACTGATTTTATTTTATATACTGTATATTATAGTATTCAGTAAAATTATATGAATAATATTTTTAGTATATGTTTGCGACACCACCTATAAAATTAAGCAGTTTCTTTCTGTTCCAAAAACATTTCTGTTGTTTTAATTTTTCCTCCTTCCACTATTCTTTTCTTAAATTCTACTTTTACCATTTATTTGTTTATTTTGTTTCCTTATTTGAATATGTGCATTTGGTAAGGGTAACCAGAAATCAAACCTTTAAATCATATCAAATTAATTAAATAGATGAACTTCCAAAACTAACTACTTCCTATTTTTTATTTATATATACAGTATTTAATAAAATGATATAATAAAATATATAATTTGATTTATAATGAATTGTATAGTATATTTATAATGTATATACATATATTTATAATGTATACAATCATGTTAATAGGTTTGCGACATTACCTATCAATCATCCCTTACTTTCTATTTCTATTTATTTTTCTTTCATTCTAACATTTCTGATTCTTTTTTCATCCTATTTTTCTTAAATTCTACTTCGACTAATTTTTTTTCTTTACTCACTCAGACAGTTTGGTTCTGTGCCAGCATGTAAATTGGCACTAATATAGTCTGTCTGGCGTGATTTTAAGACCCATCTGTCAGCTAACTAAAGCATCTTTTTATGCACATACGTAGGATCATGTCAGCAAGATTCATTGTTTGTTCATTAACAACATTATTGCTTTCTTAAAATGCCCTAGTGGGAGGCTAAAAGCATCTGCTAAATGAGTAAGTAAATGTGATTGTTGTTATTACATCAAACATCAAGCCTTTACATTTTGCATATTGACTGTGTCTGTGATATGGGTCAGATAAACAGAAGCTGTATTGCCATCTTTTATTGCACTTTATAAGCATGTCCTGTATAGCTGACAGAGCTTCATTTGTCTGAAACATCAGCTATAGCAGGACTGAGACAAAACCATTCAGATTAAATTAGCTCAGAACCACTGACAGTGACACGTGGGTTCATTTATATATCAAAATAAATCCAAAAATAAAAATCACACATCAGTGTTGCTAGAAGACAATGAAACAAATGAACACTAAGTATCTACAAAGATACACAAGAAGCAGATAAACTAACAGTATCAAAATCTGCAGTTATGTTCCTTTACTATTTTCAAGTCATTTTCATATTTACAAAACCGTCAAGGCCTACAACATGCATTTTTTTAGGATCATGAATACCACTTTGTCTCAACTGAATGATTAATTCATCTGTTTTATAATATACATATTCTCTCTGGTCATTTCTGTTTTCAAGTTAAGAAGAGGGAACCACAGGAATCAGATTAACAGTCGGCTCCATCAGTGGTTGTCATGGCAACAGCACTCATAACCTCAAACTCACTATAACCACATACTCTCTGAGTGTGTGTGTGTGTGTGTGTGTGTGTGTGTGTGTGTGTGTGTGTGTGTGTGAGCTATACAGACTCTCAAAAACGTCTCTACTGATGGGGAGTACTTTCACAAGACCCTCAACATAGGTAAGGTGGTGTACATTAACACAATGAAGAAAAAATAATTACAGCCAGATACTAGTGTGTTCTCCCAGTCCTAGGGACTCCAGTTTATGTGAAGACGTCAGTAGTGTAAGATCCTTTTGTTTGGTTAGTTCATTGTTCTGTCCATTAGAAAGAGGAAAAAACAATACCAAACAAGTTAACCTTGCTCCTCCATCTTTACACGCTTGTCCAGTTATTGTTCTTTTGTCCCTTTGTGGTACGGACAGAACTCTGTCGAATAGACGGCTAGCTCTTTCCCATCTTGGCAATCAGTTCATCACAAATTTTGGTCAGTTCCTCGATCTCTTTGTTCTATAAACAGAATACAAAAAAATCATGTTAACCTCCGAATGTTGTTTATTTATTTCTTTTATTTTTTTGGAAAGATGTCTCTTACAATACATTGATCAAAAACACAGTAAAATTGGGAAATATTAAAAAAAAAAAATGTAAATCTGCTTTCTTTACTAATATATTTTAAAATGTAATTTATTCCTGAGATGGCAAAGCTAAATTTTCAGCAGCCATTACTCCAGTCTTCAGTGTTCATAATTTTATTATGAAATATTTTTACTGTTATCTGTGTTATACTGTTTAATATTTTTGTGGAAACCATAATACTTTTTTCAGGATGTTTAAAGAAAGTGTTTTTTGTTTTTGTTTTTTTAACAGTCTGCGTTGATGCACTAAATTTATCTAAAGTAACAGTAAAGTCAGTGCTGAGTAAAAGTATTTCTTATATACATGCATACAGTCATGGCCAAAAATATCGGCAACCCTTCTCTCAGAAAATTGTTGCAGTTGCAAATGTTTTGGTACTCACAAGTTTATTTTTTGGTTTGCATTGGAACAACACAAAAAAAAACAGAAGAAAAGTCCAATCTGATACAATTCCACACAGAACCCAAAAATGCACTGGACAAAATCATTGGCACCCTTAACTTAATATTTGGTATCACCCCCTTTGGAAAAAATAACTGAAATCAATCGCTTCCTGTAACCATGAATGAGTTTCCTACACCTCTCTACTGGAATTTTGGACCACTCTTCTTTTGCAAACTGCTCCAGGTCATTCAGATTTGAAGGATGCCTTCACCCAACTGCTGTTTTGAGATCTCTCCACAGGTGTTCTATGGGATTCAGATCTGGACTCATTGCTGGTCATTTCAGAACTCTCCAGCGCTTTGTTTGTAACCATTTCTGAGTGCTTTTTGAAGTGTGTTTCGGGTCATTGTCCTGCTGGAAGACCCACGACCTCTGGTGGAGACTGTAAATGGGCTGTAAACCTCTTGATGATATTGCGCACAGTGGACACAGGAACATTAAGATCTCTGGAGATGGACTTGTAGCCTTGAGACTGTCCATGTTTTTCCACAATTTTTCTCTCAAATCCACAGACAACTCTTTACACTTCTTACTTTTCTCCATGCTCAGTGTGACACACAACACAAAGGTTGAGTCAACTTTTCTCCATTTTAACTGGTTGCAAGTGTGATTACTGTATTGCCCACACCTGTTACTTGCCACAGGTGTGTCTAAATACAAATTACAGGAGCATCACATGCTTGAAAAGCTATTATTTCTTACAAATTTGACAAGGTGCCAATAATTTTGTCCAGTCCATTTTTGAGTCGTGTGTGAAATTTTATCAAGTTTGACTTTTCTTCTGTTTTTTTGTGTTGTTGCAGTGAAAACAAAAACAATAAGCACGTGAATACCAACACATTTGCAACTGGAACAATTTTCTGAGAGAAGTGTTGCATTTTCTGACAGAATTGTTAGGGGTGGAACGGTACACAGATGTCACGGTTCGGGGGTCACGGTTCGTACGATCTCGGTACAACAGGAAAAAATAAAATAAAATCTACTATGCTCTGTTTTTTTTTCCATTTATTTTGAACAGACAGTAGTGCAAATAAAAAAAATTTCCACCTAGATAATGATTACATTATGTTTTATATATATATATATATATATAAATCTGTTTTGTTTTCATTGTGAGTGTACACAAATAAAAGCAGACCTTTGTACAGTGATGCATTATTAATAAGATTAAAATTGATTCTGCTGGTATAAGGAAACAGTAGAAGTGATCGTGCCGGAGCGCGCACATATTTGATAGTTGGATATTTGGATTTGTGCCAAATGAGAGAGGTAGGATACACGAGCACAAAGTCCCATTTTGCAAACAGTTGAGTGCGCAAGCCTTTAAAGTATACTCCTTTGTCAGTCTATGTGAGAAACGCGTTCAGAATCAGCACATGGGCTGCATCCGAAAACTGAACAATGCTGCCTTCATAGGACACATTCCAAGGTAGGAATGCATCAAGGCACGTCCGGATTCAAAGTTGGCTTCACTTCCTGTCTCATGAGATACCTTCATCTGATCGATTTTTGAAGGCAGCATAGATGTATCCTTCGCTGCCTTTGATATCCCACAATCCTGTGTGTTCCATTCTGTGACGGTTCAGCTAAAAAATAAAGATGGCTTCTGAAAGTTGCATTTGGTGGTTAGTTTGTGTGTAAATGTATATTTCTGATTAACTTTTTGTACTTTTGATATTATTTCTAGCGAGAAATTAGTATTATAGTAATCAAATATTCGTTTAACTTGGTTATCAGCAAAATTCTTTTTTTTTCAAAACTGTTTGGTTTTAGATCATAAAACCGTTACGCTGCCTCAGAAGCCTCTCCAAAATCGTGAGGTGGTTTCATGAGGTGCCTTCGTGCAAAAATGCTGCCTGCAAAGTCATTGCCACATAAGGCAGCGAGGCAGCAAGTCAGCTGCCTAAGTTTTCGGATGCAGCCATGGTCACTGTCTGGGGGTTTTGTTTTCAAGTGTGCAACTCATAGCATTTGCTGTTCTTCTGCTGGCGGTTATCAAACAGCGTTGCATTACTGCGGGCGCTCCCTTCTGGATTGGGGGCGAATTGCCTGTATTCGTTGTAAGGCCTCATGCACCGAACCGAGATGGTTCGGTACGAATACATGTATCGTTCCACCACTAATATATATATACATATATATATGTGTGTGTGTGTGTATGTGTGTGTATACTGTATATATATGTACTGTGTGTATATTATAATTAAATATATTTAATTCAGAAAATCATTATAAAGTTTGTACTGTTTTTTAATGTAGGTTACTTCAAATAAATAAATGATCAAATAAATGGAGCCTTGTTAAGCATAAGAGACTTTTACAAAACAACATTTACAAAATTGTAATTATTCCGTAACTTTCACCGGTAGTATATACAGCCATAAATAACAACATATTTTTTATTAAATAAAATAATTGTTTGCTGTACATAAAAATTAAGTGTTTTAACAACAACAAAATGACTGAGCATGTGGATTTGCGAATATGAGCAAACCTTTTGTTCCAGTGTGCGCTCCAGTGAGTCCACCTTCATCTGTTCTTTCCTCAGACTGGCCTGATACGCTGCCTGCTCCTGCTTGGCTTTGGCTCTCACCTGAGCAATTTCAGAATTCGCCCTGTGGGTGCCACATGGTCAGAGTCATGCCATCATTTCATATTTCTAAGGACTCACGCACAGTGCAAGTCTAACCCTTCATTAGCCTAACAGTTGTTGTTCCGGGCAACAGAAGCCTTGTACAAAGCAAAGCATATTAAAGGTGCCATAGAATGGAAAACTGTTTTAACCTTGGCATAGTTGAATAATAACAGTTCTGTACATGGAAATGTACAACACCTCAAACACCATTGTTTCCTCCTTCTTATGTAAATCTTGTGAATGCAAAAGACCACTGAAAAATAGGCGAATCAGAACATAACACCGACTGTGACGTTACAGTTGGAATCACTAATAGTTACGCCCCCAACATTTGCATATACCCGCCCATGTTCTATGCCAACCGAGCCTATGCAGCCGAATCATCAGAAGTTCTGCAGGTATTGTGAAGAAACAAGCAAGGACAACAGCGAAAATGGTAGATTGTGGAAATAAATGTTACGATCCAGGCTGTGCAGGGGATGTGAAGTGCAGGGATGGGTTGGTGTCTGTATTCAGAAAGGCACGGAAAACAAATTACACGTTCTAATAAAATAACACGAGCCACTAAAGGGACTTGGTTAGCTTCTTGCTAGCGGTAGCCTGTTACATTACAGTACATAAAATTTCACTTACCACATAAACAGAGTAAGGAGAGAAGACTGAGGATGATAGCGAATGATTTACATATCCTGAGCACCACTGACAAGCATCTGATCTTGTAAAATGTCTGGTAAGTACTGCCATTCCATAGTATAAACAGAGTAAGTGTGATCGTGAATCTCGAAAGTGAAACCAAAAAGCGATCGTGCATTCGAAAGCAGTTTCAATGCCCCGCATATTAATAGCGGCTCCCTAATGCCCGCATTTTATTTACAGTATAATTACCCGACGATATAACTGCGCAAGAAAGTACTGAAATATATATTTTCCCTGTGTTTCCTTCCTGCTGTGTGAGCTACTGAAATGAGCCGCGCTGTGAAACAGCCAATCAGAGCAGAGCTCAATATTATTATTCATGACCCTTCCAAATAAGCCAATAACAGACCATTTCATTCTAGGGACAAATCCTAGGGTTGTAAATGGACATGTAAAACCGTTTTTTTGGAGATTTTTGCCCTTACCTAAGCCACATACCTTCTATGTAGATATCAGAGAACAATTTAAAATATTGTGTCAATGCATTCTATGGCACCTTTAAAACACGCATGTGAAAGCTCTGTACTAACTTATCCAGTTTCTCCTCAGCATGGATCTTCAAGGCATGGTAGCGCTGCTCCTCCTTACGGACACGAGACAGGTACTCCTGCGCACATTTCTTCAGCACATCCTCATTCTGAAGGAAAAAAAGAGGAATTGAAGTGAGTAAATGACCCTTTCTGCTGAAGCACAAGCTATTAGATCATGTTAACCAACAGCCAAACAGTTATTGTTGCAAGTCTGCATTTGTTTGGCTCCATTTTTGTGCATAACGCCCACAAGCAATAACAATCAAGTCTCGACCTACATTTTTCTCATTGAATATTCCATTTATCTCAGAATTACATCAAATTACTGATCTGCAAATGGAAATTCACAATGATTTCAACCTTTATCAATCTCAGTGTAAAGTGCCTCACCTTCCGAAAGCCTTCCAAAACATCTTTCATTTTTTCATAGCGACGGAACAAGTCAGCAAGCGATTTCTCCACAGAGTTGAGATCAGCCAAAGCCTGGTCCTTCTCCAGGATCAACTGCTGGATAGTGTGATGAGACAGAGTCTTCTCTCTCTGTTCACCCTCTGAGACACACACACACAAAAACATAAACGCATTAAGTTCACATTACACTAGATATACAATACACAACACACAATACTCTGGATGCGGCAGAGGTTGATTTTATGCTCCTCTGGGTACTTCAGAAATGAAATTATACTCTACACCACTGTGTCTAAATCGTTGATAATGACAAATGAAAATGCAGTTTTACACACTGCATCTCTATGATGCATGCAGACAACACACACACACACGCACGCACACACACACACTCACTCAAAGATGGCCAAACCACGGAGACATCGTGAGATGAGAAGACCTTTGAAAGACTTACTCAGCACCTCTTAATTCATTTTAGGGAAACATTATACAAAAGATTAATAGTCACAAATTTTATTTAATTGTAACAAATCTGCTGAATGAATAATTTTAATGAACTGGTTTTAAAAAAAAAAACTGATTCACTGATTCAACTGAATCCTCAACCAGTGTGGATCTCCCTTCCCAACCTTTATATAAATACTACCACATGTTTTCTAATCAATTATATAAGTTTTATTACTTTAGTTTAAATGTACCGGTTAAAATTATTTATTTATTTTTATTTTTTATTTTTTTTTTTTTAAAGAAACCAATACTTTTATTCAGCAAGGATCTGTTAAATTGTCAAAAGATTTCTATTTCAAATAAATTCTGTCCTTTTGAACTTTGTATTCATCAAACAATCTTGCAGGGGAAAAAAACGTTTCATGGTTTCCACAAAAAATATTAAGCTATTTTCAACAGTGATAATAAAAAAGACATTTTACTGTTGTAGCTAATTAATTGTAATTAATTGTATTTAGGCAACCTTACATTATGATGAGCTCATCTGGAAAGTTACAGTATCAAAGTAGTTTCCTGTACACTTATGAGCTGCTAATGGAAGATGTTTGAGAAAAGGTCTATAAAAAGACCAGCAGAGCAAAACCTGATGAGACTAAAATAAGAGATAGACCATATCAGATTATAGTAAGAGAAAACTCTCCCTGTCTGTCACTAACAGATGTGGTGGATGCAACACAAACAAATAAAATAAAGAATTGCTGTTACTTACCAGGCATGCCTGAGTGATTTATCAAATATTTATGGGGGACGGAAGGAGCAAAACAGAAAAAAGGGACGGCATTAAGTCAAGCCAGCAGGGTGGGACATGTGAGAGAGAAAAGCGTGTCAGAAACATAGACGCATTTTTTTTCAGATTAATGAAAGTGTCATAGAATAAAAAATGAAGTAGGTGGTGAGAGCCAGAAAAGTGGCCAAGAAAATGAACCATGGAAAAAAGAAATTATAAGCAAAGACACAAAATGAAGTGAAAATAAATGACCGACAGCTGGGAAGCGGAATATCAAGGATGTTATTTTATGATGAAGAATATAAAAAGGGAATGAAAAAAGGTTTTGTTTTTTTGTACAAAGAGAGAAAAGAATGTCAAGGTTAAACCAGTCACTCAGTATAACAATCTGAAAATGTAAGAACGCACACAGCCTACAGTATTTACATGGATGTAAATACTGGACAGGCAAAGAAATCAGATTAATCTGTCAGTGGGTGAGGCCAAGTAAAGGACATGTTTTGAGTAGAAACATGTTTATGTTTTTTGAGGTCAAGTCAAGTGGAATATAAAAGGAGACATGAAGGCTTGTGCTTGTAACTGACCGGTGTTTGGGTCCAGAGGCACAAAAGATTTGTCTGCAAATTAAATGAGAAAGTAACAAAAATTTATTGCATATGTGTGTTGGTGTGGCGTGACTGGGTAAGGGCTGTGCCTGTTCATTTACAGAAGTGAAGCAGAAGAACAGCACAGATAAACAGAACCAAAAGTGCCTGACAGTGTTCACAAAACACACAGATTGAAAATCCCCAGGAGATGAAGAAATCGTATTTAGCAATCAAGACTCACCAATCATCTCTGCGATAGTCTTCTCATACTCCATAACTATCCTCCTGTAAAGAATCAGCAAAAATCAAGTTACTATTCAAATAAGGTGCATATATACTGCAAGATCTGATCAGATCTGATCTTTTTAAGCACACTGATCAATTAAAGTAAAGACTTTTACATTGTTACAAAAAAAAACTCAAATGAAAACTCAAACTTCAAATGAATGCAGTTCTGATGCACTTTCTATTAATCAAAGAATCCCGGGGAAAAAATTTAATTCTTTTCACAAAAAATTATCAGTGCAAGTGTTTTCAACACTGATAATAATAAGAATTTTTTTCTTGAGCATTAAATTAGCATAATAGAATGCTTTCTGAAGGATCATGTGACACTGAAAACAGTAGCAATGGTTTCTGAAAATTTAGCTTTTCTATCACAGGAATAAAATACATTTTAAACTGTAATATTGGACAATTTACTGTTTGACAGTATTTTCATCAAATAAATGAAGTCTGTTAAGCATAAGAGATTTATGCTCAAAACATTTAAAAACAAAGTCCTAGAGTGCATTGATTTCAGATGATCCGATCACAAGTGGTAAGCTTTAAATACAGGTGTAAGCAGGGTCCAAAATGTTTTGTGATCTGATCACTGGAACCACATACTGTGGTAGTTGAACAGAAAATATGGATGGGCTTCATCTCTAAAATAAATAATCAGGTGGTTTGTCAGATCATTCCTTTGCTTTATTATTTCCATTTTTTTTTTATTTACCAACATGCAGTAACACACTGACGTAGCAAGTGATGCACGTACTCACAAAGTCAGAGACCCTCCCTTCGAAATCCAATCACAAGTGATCACAGTAGGCGCATTTGACACACATTACTGCTAGCTACAGTATGTATCTTGGCTGACCATTTGTGATTGGATCACCACAGACGAATCTTAATACCAGGTGTAAACAGGATTTAGACCCACATTTGAAAGTGTCCCAAATTGGAAGCCAAACAATCCAAGTTAGAGATTTTATCTGTTTGCACGCATGCAGCAAGATCCGCTCTGTGCCAGATGTCAGGACTGGTTGATAATGCAAATGAAAACTAATAGAACAGTGTATTCTGAGATGACAATGACAATGAAATTCTGAATAAGGTTGATTACATGAAAGGTCAGGAAACTGGCATTTGTTATGTCATGTGTTTGACTACAAGAGTTTGGCTGGCAGAAAGACGTGCTTGGAGAAAAGCAGGTTGCCGGCACAGTAAGCGGATGGATTAGCTATGTCTTCCTTAGCCTCTTAGGCCTTCCTTATCCTGAGCCCAATCAGGCTAATGAACTAAGCCCCATTCTTACCCACACTAACAAGGCCTAGTCCAGCTGGCTGTAATCCGCAACCCTTTCCGATTACCTTGTTCACTTTGCCCCTTGAATACAAAAGGACAGCTTTAAAACATGTCCTGGTCTTCTGAATTAGACAATATTTGTATTAAAGGTGCAGTGAGGTGAGAAATACTTCAAAAATGCTAAACATGAACTAACAAAAGTGTCACCTGATTTGAACCCTTAGTTAGGAGATTGTAAATCAGAAACTAATATAAAATACCTTAAAAGGGCATTTAATTGTGACAAGACAGTTCCATTTGTTTCCCAGAGAATTTACACTCTCTTTCATCTATTGCCTCTCTTTTCCTGCCCCCAACTCTGGCACATCTGACAAGTTAAGGCCCTCTTTAATTGGCTTTCTGCTTACGCTCGACTTCAAAAAAAAACACATAGGAAAGAGATAAACAGATTGAGAGGTGGACTGAGGTTGATGCATGGAGCTGTAAGCAGAGCCTTTATGGCTGAACGCACAGGGATTTGTCAGGTGCGTGTGTCATATAAGCTAAGGAACATATGCAGTGAATGAACGTTTCAGACAGTTTTATTGATTTGAAGTTTATAGAAAGGACATTAAGTGATGGGAAAAGTGGGGAGAAACGGGGTCGGCAAATGATGCAAGCTTCACTCGTCATAGCTCACAAGGGCACAGGAATTTCTGTCCTTTGAGAGCACCCACCTCATCTCCTCCACTTCCCGTCTACTCTCTTCATATTTTCTCTTCCACTCCATGGTTTCTTTCTCTTTCACAACAATCTGAAATAAGAAAAGAGTTACTTCACACACTTTATACCCTGGAAATTGTTAAACGAGTGTCATTCTGGGTTAATGCAAACCTGGGATGTCCTTTGCCATGTTTCACGCTGTAAAAATTCTTAGTATTTGCATATTTATGAGGGTAATATTATAATATTTTTAAAAAGGCATGAAACATTTTTCAAATAATCAGTGGAAATGTAACCACATAAATTGGCTGTGATTGTCTCAAAGTAGTGATGAAATGGAAGTATAGCGACAGATCTTTTCTTGTGATGTACAGCTGAACAACCATTAGTTGTTTGGATTTTGAGATGTGGGCGTTGCAATCAATAATGAGTGTGAGCTTGCAGTCAGTCGTAAGGAAGGGGAGGGGTTTAAGCAGACCAAATCATTGGAGAAGTCTTTCGTTTCATTAAAAAAATTGAAATATGAGAAATCGAGTAATCTCATTTCATGTTGACTTTCAATCTTCTGAAATACAGAAGAAAAATAAATCACTCCAGTATATCAACATATTGAACTTCCCTCCAATGCTGAAACTGAACACAGCATGGGAAAGTTTCTAATACTGTCCAGAGTTTGTGAAAATTTTGTGTACATTGAGGCTGTTTATGATTGGTTGTCATTTTGGCACTGCAAATGCAGGGTTTTAAAAGTGGCGTTAACCAGCCCTTCAAAATTAAATATTAAATATTACCTAACCCAGGGCTTTAACCACTTTATTTACATTTACCGATTTACCTAAAGTAAAATTTTCATCAAATGTGAAATGACAAGACTAAGATACAGGTTTTTTTTTTATTATTATTGTGGTGTGGTATATACCTCTTCTCGGGCAATGCCAAGAGAGTGGTCCATGTCACATGGCAGATGAGGGCTTTCCCCTTCAATGTATCCTGTTCGTGAATAGAGGGAGCTCTTTGAAACCCCGCTGTCTGCCGGTGAGGCCGTTTCTCTCTGCTGCAGAGGAGAGAGTTGTGGAGAAACCATGAAAAACCTGTGAGTTTATTTCTCTAGAACAACATTCACTTTACACATCTTGGAGGGAGGCAGCACATCATCTACAGGTTCTACTCAGCAAAGCCATAATGCCATGGAGCGCAGGCTCTTAGTTTGGGTTCAAAAGCCTCCAGCAGTTTGCGACTGGCCCGCTGGAATGTTATGACTGACAATCCCCAATGTGAGATGAATGTGAAAAGCTGTTTGTCATGAAAGGTTTGCGTCTGTGACCGGATCAGAGAGGGAATGCTGTGTCAGATGAGGACTGTAGGAGTACAGGTTGAACCGTATGTTAGTTTTCAGAGATTAAATAATGTGCAGAGTTGATCTATTTTGCATGAAAAAAGACTATACTAAAATACCCTTAATGCAATCAGCTACAACAAAAGACCATAAAAGACCGTACAAAACACACTATCTGCATACGTCCTACAGGAAAAGACAGACATGTTTTATGAATATCTGCTTCAAAAGCACAAACAAAAGCACAAATGTACTGTCAGTAAATGTACTGTAATTTAATAACTAACTTCTGAATATTCACATGTACCATTTTCAGAAAGCAATTGTTTTCACAAGGCCTCTTTATAAGCCAGTGATGGGGTGTAGTTACTGAATAATCATCATGTTTAGCCCTTAAACCCACTTGCTGATTAAAGCTGATTAATTCTTCCTAACAGAGCTGGCTTAGGAGATTAATTGAGTTTGACTCTTATACAAAGGTAGGGGGCCATGTGTTAGGGTACAAATACAGAATGCCCACCACATGTTTGGTCTGCAAGGAGAATTTATGCCTAATACCATTTACTGCATTATTGGAATACTCTCAGATCATGGACGAGGCATATAGACATATGGGAGGTACAAACTGAGATTAAAACCTAATACAAAATGTTGAAATGGTGCTCTATCAAATTTAGAGTTGAAGTGTTGATCTCAGATCTCCTATGACCACATACGATACATTATAGATCTGAGGTCTAGATCTGAGTCTTGGCACTTACTGCATAACCTAATCTAGAAACTCCCTGAATGCCCAATCCAGCCCAAGAGAACATTATGTTCGTCATCACCAATCATAAACAATGAGGGGGAGAAATGAGGCAGAGGAATAACTCTAAATGCTAATGAGAAAAAAAAAAAAAAAAGCTTTAAAAATGAATATTGACAAGACAGAGTTCAGTTCAGCGTGGGGTTGTGATGTATTCCTGTTATCTTCAGAGCAGCTGTGCATGTATTTCCATTAATGATAAATTACTGCTAATGAAAAGGTCAAATAAAGAACACATCATGGAGAATGTGCTGAGGCAGCATGTGAAATGTGTCTGTGAGACTATTTCAGGAAGAGCATTATCTAATAATGTATGTTAAAATATTGAATATTTTAAGAAGATCATCAATTCACTGAACCTCATTACTCCAGCTATATAATACAGTGTCACTCTTTTTATATATGAAAGCACTCCATAATCCTAAAATTTATCAGCACTATTCCAGAAATACTTTTGATACATTAAAGATCAACTCTATTTTTGAAATGAATTCTAGAGGTTATTCAGGGGCAGAAACAATACCTGTGGAATACGGGACGTCCTGCGACAGAGTTTGCTATCTGTCTGTGTGGATTTTCCTGCAGTTTTCTACAAAAATAACCACACTAGTTTTGACAGAGTGAGACAAAACCTATTACTCAAAAAAAAAAAAAAAAAAAGTTAAGAGATCTATAAAATGTTAAGTGGATAGTCATATTAAATGTCCGGAAAATGGGTTAGAGTTGATGTGTTTTTAATATGTATGCTACTGTCCTTTAAAGAGTTTAGATTCTAATTTGAGGTTACATTTTGTTGTCAAAAGTCTTATGCTCAATAAGAATGAATTTATTTGATTAAAAAAAAAAACAGTACAACAGTATTGCTGTGAGTGTGAATTATTATTATCAGTGCTGTCAAACGATTAAATCGCATCCAAAATAAAAGTTTTTGTTTACATAAAATATGTATGTGTACTGTGTATATTTATTATGTATATATAAATACACACACATACATTACTGTTTTCTATTTTAATATATTTAAAAATGTAATTTATTCCCGTTCTCGCAAAAGTGAATTTTCAGTCTTCAGTGTCACTTAATCGTTTCTATATGCTGATTTGATGTACAAGCAATATTTATCATTATTTGTTATATATTTATTATTCCTTATTAACGCTGAAAACAGTTGTGTTGCTTAAAAACCATGATACATTATTTTTTCAAGATTCTTTGACGAATATTATTTTTAAAATAAAAAGTATTTATTTGAAATAGAAATGTTCTGCAACAATGTGAAAGTCTTACTGTCACTTTTAATCCATTTAATGCATTCTTGCTGAAAAAAAAAGTATTTAAATTTTACTGAACCCAAACTTTTTAAGGTAGAGTACATAAAAAAAACTTAAAATAGGATAAATATTAATAAACTAAATATTAATTTCGATGATAGATAGATAGATAGATAGATAGATAGATAGATAGATAGATAGATAGATAGATAGATAGATAGATAGATAGATAGATAGATAGATAGATAGATAGATAGATAGATAGATAGATAGATAGATAGATAGATAGATAGATAGATAGATAATGTTTTAATATTTTGAATAGAAAAAGGACAATTAATGATTAAGATTTTTTTTTTTCTTGCAGTGAACAGAAAGGACAAGAGAAGGATGAGATGTTTCTTGTCTGTAGACCTAGTTTTCGACTAATGGTGGTTTAGTCTAAAGGTGGTACAGGGACAGAGGGATTAGAATATATGGACTAGACCTAGTTAGACTTTAATGGGAACGTTTTCTGCCCTTCTTACTTTAGCCATGCGAGAACCGTTGAGATTCCAGCGGCGTGGGCTGGGCTTCTTGAGGCGAGACTGTGAAGCGTGCAAGACAACATGATGAGAATGGAGCGGCAAGAACATGAGGCATGTTAGAGAGGTTGTAGTACGTGTGCATGTTTGTGTATACGAGATTAGTCTGTTCATTCCATTTCCTGTACAAATACTGAGACAGAGGTGATGGTCACTCATCCAACATGACTGAAAGCAGATCTGAGCTAAGCTTCATGTGAAGCCACACCAGCGGCCTCAAACCAGGCATACAGATGGTCTGTATACCCACTGTATTCAAATGAGTTAGTGTAAATTAGTAACAAATCGAAACCAGGAACTAGCATGAATGTGACGAGGAATGCAGCTATAAACATTCTGTTTAGGATAAGCATATAAATTATGAAATCTGCAAACCATTCATATTTGATGTAATAATATAGAGTCTATATACAGCGTAAGTTTCCAAGTCACATTGACCTTTGTTTCTATGGATCTCCTGTCCAAGCGAACATGCAGGATTGTCACAAAGCCCTGGGGAAAAACACACCTCTTTTGCTCAAGAGGGTGTTGGATTGGGGAAAAAAGGAGCACCAATCGGGGGACAGGAGCCGGGTTAAAGAACCAGGGGTGAGATGTCACGTCCACAGTATGGTGAGGTAGTTTATGGGTGGGTATTCACACTCATACCCAAAGGTGCAGTCAGGGGGCTCGGTTCAGAAGGGGGGTATCACACACACACACACACACTCGTGCTTGGACACACACACACACACACACACACACACACACGGGTGCGGGCTGGCTCAGCGCAGTACCTGAGGGGACACACTGGACAAAGTGGGGCTCTGAGAGATGTTTTTGGCTACCTGTAGAGCCTCTATCCTCAGGGCTGCGAGCACCAGCTCCTCCTGGGCCACAAGGGAGGGTTGAGGGGAGGAAAGGGGGAGTGACCCATGAAGTGGGGACGGGGTAAGGAGGAAAAGAAGGGTTAGAGTTGTACCGGCCTCAGGCAAATACTAAACCTGAGGGGGGAAAAAAAAAAACTTACATATACTGTACACACACAAACAGACACTCGTACGCATTTTACTGTGAACGTTGTGTATGCGGTGAGATCCATTGATCCTTTCTAGGAGTTTTTTTACTTGTAGGTATTTTTTTAAAGGAATAAATCAGTCAAAATGAAAATTCTGTCTTTCACTGGAACACAAATGAAGATATTTATCAGAATATCTGAAGAGATACCTTGTAATAACAGTGAATGGGGACCAGGGGCTGTGAAGCTCCAAAAAAGCACCATAACAGCAACATAAAAGTTGTCAATGTGACTTATCAAACTTTACAAGTCTTCAGAAGACTTGAAACTATACACTTAAAAAATCTGTAGTCATTAAGATTTTTTTTTATGTTTTTGAAAGAAGTCTATTGTGCATCCCAAGGCTGTATTTATTTGATCGCAAATACAGTAAAAACAGTTACTGTATATTGTGAAATAATATTACAATTTAAAGTAACTTTTTTACTATATTTATATATATATTTATCTTTTTATTTCATTTATTCCTCTGATGACTTAAAGGATGTGACATGATGCTTCAAGAAACATCTCTTATTATTATCAATTTTGAAAACGTGGAAACCATGATCTTTTAGGATTCTTTGATGGATAGAAAGTTCAAAAGAACAGCATTTATTAAAAACAAAATTTGTAACAATGTAAAAGTCAATCACTTTTGATCAATTTATTGCATCATACTGACCCCAAACTTTTGAATGGTAGTGTACTTTGATAGTTCTTTTTACTCATTTCGGAGCTTGCCAGCTCCAGTTACTATTTACTTCTAGGAACTGGGGCTTGTAGGAACTTAAAGAATAAATATGACAGAATTTACATTTTTGGTTGAACTATTCCTTTAAAAACAAAAAATGAGAGACAAAACAAAGCAGACAAGATACATGAAAGACTGGAGGGACAAACAAACACAGTGAGAAACCGCTGAGTGAAGACACACACTCTCTCACACACACACACACACACACACACTGCTGCAAAGGTCCAGGGAAGAAGGGATAGTTGGCTGGTAGGCTTCTCTCTACACACCTGCAGTTTTTGAGCGAAGGCAGTGGGGTTGGTCTCTGCCAGATCAGGCTCCAGGTAGCTGAGAGGAGCAGGTGAATCAGACAGTCTGTCTAAAAGGGGTAGATCTGAGGGATCCATGGGGCCCTGGATGGGGGACTGCGATGGAACCGAGAGCAGAAGAGGGAGAAGAGGAGTAGGAGGTGTCTGGGAGTCAGTGAGGCAGGGCAAGCTTGTATTTAGCCTAGTGCAGCATAACACTTCTATGATGGGTTTACGAAGCTTATGAATAAACATTCTGCAGTACTGATTCTGGTGGGGAGACCCCAAGTAAGCTGCATGCCTAGCAAAATAATTGTCTTAAAGGGAGAGTTCACTAAAAAAAAAAAAAAAAAAAACTGTCATTATTTACTATCGTTACAATTGGAAAATCGACAGTTATATAGAAAAAAGGAGTGTACATTGTACAGTGTACATCCTTTTGTGTTAAATTGAAAAAAAAATTAAAATACAGCATACGTTTTTGAAATAACATGGGGGTGAGTAAATAATGACAGAATTTATTTATTCATTTATTTAGGATGCACTGTCCCTTTAAGACTGAAAACAAAAATGTGTAGCATTGCAAATGTATCAGATAAGCTGTGCAATCATTAGTAACAAATAAAAAATAACCCCATCTTACACATTTGTGGTGTTTTCTTGTATTTTGATTGTATGAGCTCCATATTATCTGAGCTAATGAAATAAACACTCTTAAAGGTGCTGATTCTTTTGGTGTTTGACTGGTTTGCACTTACCGCTCCATCTCTCTCATTGCTCTGCGTTCGACTCTGAGACTGACTGTCCCTCTTTCTGCTTTTCTCTGAGGCCATGGAGTCATGAGCACCACGTGGTGGCAGCACAGGTGATTTCCCCTGCGAGATCTGAGCCTCCATCTCTTCAAAGCTCCTGGGAAGAATCAGACCAACACAATTCAACACATAGAATACATTGCCAAAGTAAATAACTTTTAACCCCCGAGAATCAAGTTTTATAGCTTTCATTTTAAACGAGTCAGTCTACATGATACCTTCTCAGAAAAAAAAGGTACAATGCTGTCACTGGGATGGTACCCTAATGTACAAAAGCTAAAGGGCACATCTTTGTACCTTATACACCTCTAAATGATTCATATTAGTACCTTAAAAGGCACATATTGATACTTTAAAATTACATATTAATAGTTTTTTTTTAAAGGGCACCGCCCCAGTGACAGTTTTGTACCTTTTTTCTGAGAGTGTGGTGTACTCCTAAAAATTGACAAAATCCACCTTTAGCAAATATATTCCTAATAAATAATCTTCATGGTTTTACAGTTGCTCAATAGCCGACTAAATGACAATGACTTTTTGTCGACATAATGGTGCAATTATGTTATCTAGCACCAGATGCCAACTGACAGACAGACTTCCTATTTGAATAGGAAATATTATGAGTACACAGACTACTAGTACTCATAAGAAATGTTATTGCATTTTTAAGCAATATATGATTATATGATGTATATGATAATAATATATGATATTTATTGTGGCAACAATTAACATTTTTAATCATGATTAATCGCATGATATTTCTGCGATTAATCACATTGTTATGCACAAAATTCAATAATGAATTCAAAAGTTGTGTATTGGGCACTTTTTTCATTTAAAAGCAATTAAAAAATTAAAAAGCCTCATTTTGTCGGATCCCCCTCCTCACGCACCAATATGAAAGACGTTTGTGCTGACCTATAGTGTGCATATATGAAAAATCCTCTATACATCTACATTTGAAATAAAGAACCTGAGCACGCAAAAGACGCGACGTGAACTTCTCTGCTCTCACAAGACATGCGGATCCAATAGCCTATACGCATGCAATTTCTTTCTCAACTGTTCACATTTACTTAAGAAAAAACCTGGATATTCGCCAGGACGGTGAATTTTTGCATAATTTTGTGTGTATTTGGCCACTTAGGCTCAACAACAAACTATGAAAAATAACTCAATATGATACTCGCTAGATGGCTTTGGATGTGACTGTGAGTGCTCAGCCTTGAAACAGCCTCTGGAGCGCGCGAGTAGAGTAGACTGAGTACAGTAGAGACACTTTCTGCTTTTTTCATCACTACACAAAAACTAGATGCTGAAATGAAGTGATTTTTCACATGATATTTATTTTGCTTGTGTACTAAAATATCATAAAATGATAATAGGCATAATTTTTTCCAATATTTTCCACAATTAGCTCATAAACACGAGGTGCATTTTTGTCTCAACTGTACCCATATGGTGTACAGTTGAAACAGTAGCATGGTACAGTTGAGACACCCATTCTTAATGCTCTAAAGCTGGCTAACCATAAAATAAATTTATTTATTTGCTTTATTTAATTCAAATTCAGTTAAACAAAACAGGAACAAATATTTAACACTTCAAAAATATATGGCAAATAGTACAAATGTAAACATAACAGTAAAAATAATAATATACATACCCGTATATTCTATAATCCTACCCCTAAACCTACGCGTCACTCGAATCTTTCTGCATTTTTACATTTTCAATCATTCTGTATGATTTATAAGCTAGTTTCATTATGGGGACCTAAAAAAATATTCCCAGAAGGTGAATTTACTGGTATTACTATACTTGTGGGGACATTTGGTCCCCATAATGTAGGTAATACCAGTACACAAACACACACAGCCTCTGTATGCATTTTATTTTCTATGATTGAAGTGTTACTGTATACAGTACATAGCAACCTATAAAGGGTGTCTCAACTGTACTCACTTTACCACCTTGTATATTTCTTAAAATGCTATGTAATCCTTTTAACATTCATGTTAGAAAATATATCCATTAATAATAGACAGTTGGAATATCACAAATATAATTTTTTAACAGAATTTGCGTAGCATGTGTGTAAATATGACCTTTATCCTATTATCATAACGCTGTACAAATAAACAGCATGTGAAGCAATAGGAGACCAATCCGGGTACAGTTGATACACTGTGTCTCAACCGTACCCCACTGACATGATCGCACGTTTCTTTAGATTATGAAAAGACCTTGCATGGCACAATGTCATAAAATATGTCTATTTTTAGAGCACAGAGTAACGTTTGCAATGATACATTGTAACCCTACTGATTAGCTTAAAAAGACGTGGATTTTTGTGACAATGCAACAATGACCTGATTAAGCAAGTGACAATTGTCAACTGTCCCGAAATGCGAGCGAAAGTCTTGGATCAGCGACAGCGTGCAGCAGCTCGTTGTATTGCAGACGATGTGAAGCTGCTTTGAGAGAGTGAAAGAGAGAAGACGTGGTCCAGCTGAATCACTCACGCTGTTTTCAAATGACTGATTTAATCTGCTAGTTTGTGTGGATTGATTTACTCATATAACCTACTTGCTATATTGAATAAATGTTTGCAGGAATTTCCCTCATTATAAACTTGAAAGCTGCGGGGATGAGTAAAACTGTGTGATATAAACACAATCCCCCACGAAATTCTGGACAGGATTAATTATCACTCTATTACAGAGATTTGTGAAATAAAATTCCTGTTTTTTTTTGTTTTTGTTTTTTTCTTTTTTCTCCGGGCCTGGAAATTGCCGTTTAAAAATTTCATGGCTTTTTCAGGTTTTTTTTTTTTTTTTTTTATGTACGAACCCTAATAAGAGCAACTGATGCACGCTGTTAATCACTTAAGCTGGCCCACCAATGTGATCGGCTGAATGCTCCGTTACCTCTTCCTCCACTAATCACATGCCGGATCCGTCACCTCGCTTTGTTCCGGGACCTCGAAATTTACAAATTAAGCACCGTTTAAAAGTACTGCTATATAAACAAAAGTGCAATAACATTTGGTTTGCAAATACTTTAAACAAATAGGTTGCTTTTTTTTTTTTTTTTTTTTTTACAGCAGTATTCCTTTTAAATAGTAGTAGTTAAAATATTTCTTGTAAATCTCAATTCAAACATGTAATAAAATGAAATCTAAAACCAAAGCTATTTGCCACTGCCAGGGCATTAAAGTTTTTATAGAAAATAATTTATAGTTTGTTCCCCCCCTCAAGGTTACTTTAAAGAGATCAACTCAATACTTTCTCAACTTATCTGGAATGATAAATGCCCCAGATTCAAACTTGCCACAAATTTTGAATTGTATTATTGGTTGTTCCAAGTTAAGGCTCTTTATAATTGGGTTGATCCTCAATCGAAAGTTTCATGGAGAGTGATTGAAGCTGACAAGGTTAAACCAAATAGAGTCCAAGATATTTTGTCTGATAGGAGGACCCTTCAAATTTTGTAACAGTACACCTTTATGGCACAATTTTAATTTTGCATGCGGAAATCGTCCATTTGTCCAACCCTCTTGGTCTTCTTTAGGCGTTAACACGTGCGGTGATATATATGATAACCAGGGCCTCTGCTCATTTCAGACATTAAGAACTAAATTTTGTTTATCAGCATCCGCATATTTTGTCTTTCTTCAATTACGTTCTGCTCTCAAAGCATATGGACTTCCTTGGGCATCTCCCATTTCCTTTCATCCTATGCGGGATTGGATTGCACCATCTTCTGGTCAGCCATCTGTTTCCTTAATATATAATACAATTATTGATTGCATTACAAAACCTCTTTCTATTAAAACTATTTGGAATAGGGAATTATCTGACCTTATCTGTCGACTGGGAGAGAGTGTGGTCTAACCTCAGCTTAACATCTAAAAGCTTGGCTCATCGTCTTATTCACTTCAAAGTCATTCATAGAGCATACATAACTCCTTACAAAAGATTCAAACTGAAACTACAACCAAATTTTAACTGCCATATATGTAATACTGCATCATCAGGTACTTTTCTTCATATGTTTTGAGAGTGTCCTATCGTCATTAATCTATGGACACATGTAAACCTGATTTTATCCTCCTTACTACAAATTGATTGCTTTGCTAACCCAAGTTTGTGTCTTCTTAATGATGATTCTGGTCTCTGTATAAGCTTAATACAAAAGAGAATGTTGTTTGCTGGTTTTACAGCTGCGAAGACGACAATAATACAGAACTGGTTTACACAGCACATGTGTGGAAAAACATATTGGATCCATGGCCTCCTGAAAATAGTGACTTGTGAATGTACAACAGCATGAATTAATGGGGCCAAGCCCTCTACTATTGATGCTTGACAGGGTTTTTTCTTTAACATACTCGATTATATAAAAGGAATGTTTTTTCTTTTTTCCCTCCCTCTCTCTCTCCATTTTGACTGGACATTTAAAGTATTGATTATATGTCTGTTGTTTTGTTTGTTTTGAATGGATGTTATGTTATGATGTTGTGTAATAAAAAATAAAATATTTTATAGTTTGTTATAGAAAAACAAGTTATGCTCAGAGTCCAGAGCCTCGATCGTAACATTATAACGTGCACCTTCTGAGTAGAGACCTGCACTAGAGGGACCCAATGCAGCAGAGTGCGGCACGGGACAACACTTGTGCGGAATGCGGGAGAATTACCACGCCGGAACACGGAACTTCTCATACCTGCAGCATGATTGTGTTAACATTTCTTAGCGGCAAAAGTGATAGATCTGTAAAGCAATACATTGTGAGAGGGCTGTGTGATACTGCGTCCCAAACGACTCAAAATAATAAGCCACAAAATTAACAAAACGATGCACTCCACTGTGCTAAGCGAGAGGCTTCTCTGCTGTCTTCACGTGCTATTGGGAACTTCCCATTTCCCACGTATGAAGTCGTGATTACGAGCACGTTGCATTCTTTTCTGTTTAAAAATAACAGTGAACAGTGGTTTGTGATTGTTGATGCTTAGCCTAAATAATTTTATCGGGAGCGTCCATGTGAGCGAGCCTGCAGTCTTAGGCCCACCCAGAATGCTCTCATTGCTTGAGACGCGTGATGACACCAATCCCAATCAACATCACACCCCTCCTGTGAACTGTGGTTTGTCTGTATGTGAATTCTGAGCCAGTGAGCAACGGGCTTTCAAAATAATAATATAAACTGCATTAATGCCCAATAAAATAATTGTCGGCATTAATTAATTAATGCGTTAACTTGCCCAGCCCAGGGGGTTATTTGATCCCCTGCTGATTTTGTATGTTTGCCCACTGACAAAGAAATGATCAGTCTATAATTTTAATGGTAGTAATTTTATTTAAATGGCAATTTTATTTGAACAGTGAGAGACAGAATAACAACAAAAAAATCCAGAGAAACGTACAACTCCTTTGTTGCCTTGGCCGTGTGTTTTGGGTAATTGTCATGTTGGAATACCCATCCACGACCCATTTTCAATGCCCTGGCTGGCTTCAATGCCCTGGCCCTGACGGTACATGGCCCCGTCCATCGTGCCTTTGATGCGGTGCAGTTGTCCTGTTCCCTTAGCAGAAAAACACCCCCGAAGCATAATGTTTCCACCTCCATGTTTGACGGTGGGGATGGTGTTCTTGGGGTCATAGGCAGCATTCCTCCCTCCTCCAAACACGGTGAGTTGAGTTGATGCCAAAGAGCTCGATTTTGGTCTCATCTGACCACAACACTTTCACCCAGTTCTCCTCTGAATCATTCAGATGTTCAAACTTCAGACGGGCCTGTACATGTTCTTTCTTGAGCAGGGGGACCTTGCGGGCGCTGCAGGGTTTCAGTCCTTCACGCCGTAGTGTGTTACCAAGAATTGTTTTCTTAGTGACTATAGTCCCTTTAAGAGAGTGCTCCTAATCTCAGCTCCTTACCTGTATAAAAGACACCTGGGAGCCAGAAATCTTGCTGATTGATAGGAGATCAAATATTTATTTCACTCATTAAAATGCAAATCAATTTATAACTTTTTGTTGTTAATCTGTCTCTCACTGTTCAAATAAACCTACCATTAAAATTATAGACCGATCATTTCTTTGTCAGTGGGCAAACGTACAAAATCAGCAGGGGATTACATTTTTTCCCCCCCCACTGTATACGTGTGTGTGTGTGTGTGTGTGTGTGTGTGTGTGTGTGTGTGTGTGTTTGGTTTACCCAGTGCAGGGAGAGTTGGGCTCTGAATCTTGCATGTTGGAAGTCTTCTTTGGACTGTCTGTCACAGAGTCCAGCTTCAGATAAAGTGTTGGTTTCTTCACCGAGAGAGGCTATAAAAAAAACATACATGTATTCACATAAAAGGTCTGTAATTTAACATTAGTTAGGTGTTTGTCACACACATAAAATTTCCCTAAGTTTAGTGCGTCAATGAGTCAGGGAGATACTCACTGGTGCAGAGGAGCCAATCTTTTCCATGTATTCAATCTCATAGTCTGTAACTGCAGAAAAGACACCAGAGAAAATGAGAGAAGGTATAACAGGTTAAATGATTTTTAAAGGTTACATAGGCATGAAAATAATATAAGGCTTTCAAAGAATATTCTTTCTATGCTGATCATCAGTTCAGACTGACAGAACCAATATGAGAGTGGCTGTATAATTCATCTGCCTCTGTACTATTGACCCACTTAGTTTCAGGCAGAAACTGCCCTAGGGTATAAATGGTTCCCTGTAGGTCAAAGGCTAATAAAACGGGCCAGCTTTGGGTTGTAGGCAAACTTGTATCACGTGGGAAATTATCTGATGGATGAATCTCACAAAACCATTTTACCCCAAAATAAACAGAAACAAATCATTTTAATTTTTAGGACCATTACTCTTATTTTGCATTTTAAATCAATCCTCTTCTTACTCTTCCAAATCATCTATGTAAAGCAATGCAGGACTGTGGAAAGAAAATCCATGACTCATGATTAGACATAATGTAGTAACATAATAAGAGACTCCTCCACTCTCTCACCATCACTCTGTGCTGGTAAACTGTTCTCGTTGACAAAAGCTGTAAAGTCAGTCGGCTGCGGGAAGTCTTGGGGGTCAGAGTTCAGTTCCACCTCTACATCATGTCTAGTCCATTTCTGATTGGTGGAGGAAGCCAGTTTCTCCTCATCTGTGGCGTGATCTTGTGAAGGCTCAGGATTGGCATCAGGCGAGTCCTCCTGCAGGTGATTATGTGTGTGTGAAGTGGAGGGCGAGAGTGGAGAACACACAGGACAACACTGTTATGATATGAGGTGACAGCGAAGGAGAAAAACAGACCATCTTCAGAATGAATATCTGCAGTGACTGTGTGTGTACTGTAGGTGAATGTACGCCCATGTCTTAACTTACCTGAGCAGATGGCTCAGTAATCTGAGTCCTCTTTGGTGATTTCTTCACTCTAAAAGTGTTACTGTTAAAGAAAACAAGAAATTTGTGGTTACTCAAAGTATTAATATAGAACAAAGACAACATCCAACCATTTTTTGTCCAACCAATCAGCATATACATCTTTTTAAAAACCCAACCATACTTATTATAAACAACAGTTTTTTAACAGATACCGTACATTCTACTGAATACAAGTTTTAGTTAAATAATACATACCTGTTGTGTTGTTTTGATAAAGGTTTTAAAAATCCTTTTGACAATGCAAATATATTGTAATTCTTACAGTAAATGATGGTGCTTATTATTAAGGATTAAATCTCATGAGTTAAGATCTTACCATATAATGGATTATTCAGGGTTTACAGAATGATTGATCTATTAGTGGGATATATCAATGTTATGTTTTTCAGTTTGTAGTTTTCTTGTGCAAATGTGTTTTTTATAGTAAACATTGTTTTGCTAATGCAGTCTTTACGAAAGGAAACATGGCAGGAAATTAAGACCAACAGATACTAGAGATGACTCGGAAATATGTTTTGCAAAAGTATGGCAATAATGCAGTAAAGATTTGTGGTTTAGAATTAGAAAATAAAAACAAAAATATCCTTAATACTCCACAGTCTCTGCCTTGACCCAGTTAGTTTTAATCCCCGTAGCCCCTGTTAAATTGCTCAGTGACCCAAGAAAGTGACAGATGCCTCACATAACAGAAGCATTTCAAATCCTATTCTGTTGCTGTTGTTGGCAGATTTCAATGTGATGTAAATATTTCAGGAGTATTGCTTCACACCTCATGTCAAATCTGAAAAGACATTTGTGTTGAAAAAAAAAAAAAAGTTGAAAACCTTGAATTTTGCGAGAACTATAGAGGAAAGTCTGCAGCTGAGCAAAATATATTAGATAGATTAATCTGAAATAGGAGCAAATTATCCAATAAACTCCCTAAATAGCTGTAGTAATGAATCAGGGTGTGCAAGGGGCCTTAGACAAAGAAAATAATGTCTTGCTCAAAAGGCACAACAAAAATTCCCTTGTCAACATTCCAGGCCACAGTTTCTGCTTTCTAGCAAAACCTGCAACATTTATTATCCACTAGGCCACCCTAAGGAGGTAAGATTTCTGAAATGAGTTTTCATTCATTCAGTTAATTCAGAGATTTGATGAACTATCGATCTTCACGTCTGATTCATTGAAAAAAGCATAGTCAACAAAGCTCAACTTAAATTACATGCACATAGTAACCCAATCATATGTTATCTTGCCCAAAATTTGTACCCCTGTGTACATTCGCATGCCTGAATTCATCTTCTGCTCTTGGAATCGACTGCACTTGTTTGAGGGTCCACTAGATGGCAACACATTCTCATTGGAGAATATCAAAACATGTAGCCGAGGAAGAAGGAGGTGACGTGGAATGATGTGATGTGAAATCAGTCATATGTATTAAATTGAATGATAAAACAACTGACAGTGAGCTCATGAGTTAAAATATGTTAAAGCGACATTTTATGTTAAGCTATATTATTACTGATGCTGATTTTTCCACCCTCTCTCTACTTACAAGAAACAACACAGAGAAGAGACATTGCTGGACTTCCTGTGATACATGAGATCAACAGACATGTGACAGAGGCTGACAAACAAGTACTAACACCCACTTACATACACATGTTATCTGACCATGTAGAAATCTACACAAGAAAAGTTACAAGAATAACACACTGTACACTATAATGGATGATGTACTTTGAAATGAAATGGAATTAGACTTACGATTTGAGAGGCTTCTTCTTGTTTTTGGCAGGTTTGTTCTGGTTGTGATCCTCCAACTCAACAATGTTATCATTTTCATTCTCATTGTCATTGCTGGATTTGTCAAAAGAGGCAGCTTTCGGAGGCAAGTTTCCCATCTTTTTGGATGATTTGAAGGGATTGATTGAGTCATCAAAGGAGTCAGAATCAAAGTTGTAAGATCCACTAGACAGGTGAGGAGAGTTGGGGATACCAGTGCTTGAAGAAAATGGATTAAAGTTAGGGTCATCCCACTTGTTGGGATCGAAGTTATATGACCCCTTGGGGATCGGGATATCATCAATGTCATTTGAAAGTGCAGGGACAGGTGCATTGTCTAGCTGCTCTGTCTGGGGTGGAGGGGCCTTCTTAATCCCCAGTTTGGGCTTTCGGATGGGCATCTTGGCTCCTGATTTCTTGCCTAGGTTTTTAGGAGGAGGAGTACTGCGTGGTGCCTCTCCACTGTCCTCTGAATAGTCAAACTCCAGTCTGACTGGTTGGCGCTTGGTGATTGGCTGTTCCTCAGTGTTGATGGGTTGCTCTTTAGCAGGGGAAGAGGCACGAGGCTCCTCTACAGCAACAGAGGTGTCTGAAACCGACGTAAAGTCGGCTTTCCTGCCCAAGACGGGCGAGTTGGCAACTTTACTGCCTCCTGTATGGAATGGGTCAATATTCTCAAAGTTGTCCGGATCCCATTTGTAGGAGGCACTGGGAGGGATAGGAGACTCCTCGTCGGGGACAGCTGGAACCTCGGTCACTGGATCAGGAAGCACCGGTTGGAGTTGACTTGATATTGAGCTGACAGTGACCTCCTCAGCCAAAGGTGGAGGACTTTCAACTCGAGACTTTATCCTATTCCTCCGTAGGGTACCAGCAGGACTAGGACTAGGGCTGGGAGAGGAGCTAGGCCTCTCTTGGGTTTGCAAGGGGCTTTCAGGCTGTGGTTTCCCTCTCTTTTTCTCCTCTGGCGTGCTGCCAGAGGAGACTGTTTTGGGAGAGGAATGCTCTGGGTTTGAGTTCTGCCGGGAAAGAGGTTTCTTCTTTAGGGAACCTGGACGGGGCTTCTTCACTTTACGAAGAGTTCCCGGAGCACTTTCTGTTCCTATGCTGAAGGACTCTGCTCGTGGGTGGATGGGTTTGTCTGAGGTTCCTCCTGAGGATTTGTCTCCTGGGCTCTCTAACTCACCAGACTGTAGGCTTAGAGAGCGGGTGAGAGGCGCTCGGCTTGATGGTTCAGACCCAAAATTTGATTCTGGGAAAGAGTCATCAACAATTAAGCGATCTATGTTGTAGGTGCCACTAGCAGCTATTGGTTTGTCCTCATCAAAGACTATAGATTGAGAGCGACTGGGAGATTGAAGCTCATTTGGGTCTTGAGCTTCACTGGCAGAGATGTCAGCAGTGGAAGCTGTGAAGATAGAGAATGACATGTTACTATACATTTACATGTACTTCTGTCTACTATACAGAAGAGTACTCACAGATGCATTGATATTATTTCATGTTAATAACAACTGAAGAAGGATAGAGTGCAAAAAGTACAAGTAACGTTTGTTAGTTTAGATTTTTTTTTCTTCTAGATCTTTCTTGAAATAAAAATCAGTAGCAATACACTGTATATCCACTAGAGGGAGTACAAGTGCAGTGTTTGATAACAAAGACCACAGTACTCCTGTCTGAGAATAATGGAAGTGAAAAGGCAGCCCTTTCTTGTTTTTTCTTCTTTTTTTTCTTCTTTTTTTTAAATAAGAACAAGAAATTTAAAAATAACAAGAATACTGGTTTAAAAAAAGACACGAGGAGAAACAAAGTTATTGATTAAAGAATTTAATTAGACCATCTCTTTGTTTACAACAAAGCACAAACTGACATCTAAACTTTGTATATACCATAGACATATAACATAGATCCTTAGATACCAAATAATTAATATATGAATATATTAATATATATATATATATATATATATATATATATATATATATATATATATATATATATATATATATATATATATATATATATATATATATATATATATATATATATATATATATCTCTACTCAGTTTTCCATAACATTTCCTGGGTTTCAGAATTAAGAATAGTTAATAGTAAATTCTGTTTTCAGGTTTACGATTTATTGTTGCTCTGTGATCTGCTATAATATTCACTTACTATTTATTTTCATTTAGTATACTGTCCAGTTTTTTACTTTATATTTAATATTACAACATTTGTTCAAAACAAGACACAGTGCTATTTGTCAATGTCCTGTAATCTCTAAACATTTCAAAGTTCAGTAAACCCTCCTGAAGCTATTCAAATGATAAATAAAACAGTTTGACTCCACATAAGGCAAACTGTGGTGTGAATTGCGATGGAATAGAGATCTAAACGTACCTGTGTGTTCTTGGGACAATGCCTCCGAGTTGGTGCAGGGGGGCTCTGTTGGGGGCACTGGTGGAGAAGCAGACTTCACAGGGGTGGTGGACTCAGGGGTTTCGAACGCTCCGTCTGAGTCTGAACTCCTGCAGAAGAAACAGGGAGACAGAAGAAGGTCTGAATATATTGAATTAAGAGTTGATTTAATAATCTCATTGAAGTATAAACATCAAGTCTGTTTTGTTTCCATATAACGAAGCTGCATATCAAATCCAGCACTAATACAGCAAACAAGCAACATCAATTTATGAGACAACACATCACAGCTCATATTTACACTACAGGATCAAATAAATTCAGATACACCTAAAGTATATTAAACAATCATTCATCGTGTGCCAGACCTTATAAACAAACGCCTGCATCAGCATGTGTCTAGTAGGCCCTGGTGGATTATTACAGATGGAAATTAAAGCGCTGAACCTGCAGCTAGGAGACCAATAACAGCAGCTCAAACACATATTATGCTCAGCCATGGAGTCTATTTTTTTTTTTAACTACTGAGTATCCCATTGGACATGCTATTTTCACACATTAACACATTTGTCATTTCAGTCAAGACTGATGATGTCCATTTTGCTTTTTACATCAATACAACAAAATGTCAGTTTGTGAATGTTTTTCGGTATTGGCATCAGCATACACAGATCTGAAACAATATGTGATACCGCAGGCGAACATACAGCAACAAAGGCGCAGCCTCAGACAGATGTGCAGACCCCCACCTAGTCTCACCGCATTAGTCCCTGTCCTTTCTCTGCTGTTATCCCACGCTCACCTCTGCCTGCCTTGGATCATGTAATCATGCCTGGAGGTCCAGCTGAGGCGCCGGAGGAGCCCTAGGGCTGGGTCTGCCCCATCCTCTTCAGATGTCCCTCCCAGAAGCGTGTCCCAGCCCCAGCGAGCCCACTGCAGCGGAGACAGAGCCTGCCACGCGCTCACTGCCATATCTGCCACCGATCACAGCCTCACGGTCACTCATACACCTTTTCCCTATTCCCAATGGCAATTCCTGAAATCTGAAGCTTTGATTCTATCCCTTTGTGTGTTACGTCCTCTTCCCCCTTCTCTCCATCCCTCCCTCTTTTTCAATCTCGTACGCTCTCTCTCTCTTCGATCTATCGCTGAAGGTGGGCTTTATCTAAATGAAACCCGTTGCAGATACTCGCCACTTGCAGACTCACTGCTTGGCTCTCTCTCTCCCTTTAACACATCCTCAGGCACGTTTCCCTCCCCCACGGTGAGGACAGAAGCAGATTTCCCACTGGGAAGCTGTAATATAAAGAAAATCTGTGTTTTTCTATATATAATCAATGTTTTTTTTCCTTATTCCTCCATTTGATCCATTTCTTTCTCTCCATCCAAGCTGAAATACCCAGCTGTATTGCAAGTTTTATGTTAATTCCATCATGGTTTTCTTCACTGGAACTTTTGTTTTCACTATTAGTGTCTACAGCAAGGATTTGGCTGGAGTCATACGCGCAGTTTTGCTGCATCAAACTCTGATGAATGTACTGATGCTTTTAGTGCAGTGAACACACCCATTCCCTGCTGAAAAAAGCTGCATGTGTTTTGGATGCTAGTCTTCAGCATGGGATGCTAACCAGGCATCTTAACCAGCAACACAATCTAGACCTGGAGCAAATTAGCATAAACCAGCCTTCTGGAGTCTTCAGTAGAAATTAATTGAATATAATCAAATTAGATTGAAGTATGTTTTAATCTAGAGCTGAATAAATTACACAAAACATAAATCTGTACCGGAGCTTTGAAAAGGTATTTTTAGTTTGTTTTTTGTTTTTTTGTGATTGTAAGGGTCCTGTCTGCCATTTGTCTACAAGTCTTGTAATTGTGAGTGAACATGTTGTAACACAAGACAAATTTCAGACTTTGTCTGACAATAAAGTTGTATCGTGTCATATCGTATCGTATCGTATCGTATGATTCTGCATCTGAACAGTGTACACTTTTGTCAGCATGTCAAAATGGTAGTGGTCTTCTATGGTGCCAAGTCAAATTTTTAATTCAATCAACAGTTAATTCATTTAAATACTGTACCTACAGTGTATGTAAATTAAACAGATGCCACAAATGACATATGCCTGCTAATGCGACGACTGACATGAAATACCCAGCAGTTTATCAGCAAAATAAGAGATTTTCTCTTCTCCCACTGCTAACCTCAGCAGAATGAATGAAAGTACTCAATATCTTTTCTGACAAGCATGTACAAAGCATGTACATGCTTGCTGATCATATAATTTTATGCAAAATACTCAAACACAAGGTGTAAATGGATATGATAGGGAATGAGTGCAGGTCAAACCCAAAATCATTGAGATACAAAGCTCTAATTTGATACAGATAGAAAATTATAGCAATATAAACAGTATGCTTCTTGATGTGATGCAATATCTAGTTTATATTACAATATCAATGTGTTAAAAGATAATATTATTAATAAAACATACAAAATACTGTAATTCAAAGACAGATGGCAAGGAGTGCATTTCAAAAGACCTCCAGTCTAATTTTAGAGTTAATGACATTGGGTGAGATAATTACCAGTTGATGAGCGTTTCAGCCCGTGCAGAGATGTTTTCACATATCTGGCAAGCACACTGTTGCCATGGTGACAGTGCTCTCTAGACATATGCTCCCATGTGCTAGACAACACACACACTGGCAACTTGCACAAAATCCTGGCCGAAGCTTCAAATTTCCTTCTCTTTCACATAGATCCACATATGCACAGGAAGTCTATTAGCACATATAAAAACCCATTTATTTTGTGGTATGGGAAAATAAAACACTGATTTATTTCTGAAAAGTCTGCAGAGGAAATTAGGTGGAACGCTGTATCATCAAGCTTATGCTTCTCTCGGGGGTTTTAAAAAACTAAGAATGGGTTTTCCACATCCTAGTCTTTTATATTTTAAACTATCCTCTAGATGGTGGAAAAAACTATATAATACATCTCTGTTAATTTAATCTTATTGAACATTTTTTATTAATGCTACCGAGACAGGGGTAATTGCATATTCCAGCAGTAAATTTAAAATGCAGTAAATGAAAATAATCAGCATAAGAATCTGCAGATGCTGCAGGACAATATATCTAGTAAACAAGTAAACATCTGCAATAAATGAGTTGTAACATAATGTGAAAAGCTAAAGGAGACAGAAGACATGAGGGATTTGTTGGTGAATTCGTCTGCTTGGAGACAGCCAGGCTTGTCCGGCACAGAACAGCACTGCTGGGTTCCAGCCACAGACACTGCTGTGAGTGTGACAACCCACAATGCTGTTCAAACAAAGCTAACCTGAACCAAAAGGACAGCTATTAGTCTGTCAGAGAGGGGAGTGAAACAGAAAACAGCTCTAAACACACATCTGATAATAATGGTGTTAACATAACACTAACCCAATACTCCAGCAGATCATATTATGTGCATCTTCTAAAATTCTAATTGTAAGCATAACCGAACTTCAAATGGGCTTAAGAAAAAAGCATCTTGGTATAAAAAATAAAAAAAAGGTTGTGATATGCTCATTTTTATGCCAGAGGGTACAATGTGTACTAGAGATTGAGGTAATGACAGAGGTTGACCAGTAGAGGGAGACAAATGCTGTGCTCCAACTGGAATACTAGCATTCTGCCAACTGGTGTGTACATGTTATACCAGGGATCCTCAAATCTGGCCCACGAGATCCACTTTCCTGCAGAGTTTAGCTCTAACCCTAATCAAACACACCTGAGCATGCTAATCAGAGTCTTCAAGATCATTAGAAAATCACAGGTAGGTGAGTTTGATCAGGGTTGGAGCTAAACTCTGGAGCAGATTGGCCCTCCAGGGAAAGATTTGAGGAACCCTGTGTTATACTATGGCAATTGTAAATAGTATGCTAATATGTCATTTCAAGCATTGACCCAGTTTCCAATCCTAAAGTACCTATAGTAAACTTGAATACATTTTTTCATCCAAAGTCTGGAGAGAATATACACATATCTCAAAATTACCAATGGCTATCACAGTGTTTTATGAGGTAATCACTCCTTTTGGCAGTTTTACACCTAGAATTTATTCAACACTTTATTCATCTCTATATAAACTGATTAAACGGTTAAATCACAGAGATATAGCGGCATAATCCCAGGCAGCTCAAGTTTTCCCAGCGAATTTTCCCAGTCTTGATTATCAGTGATTCAGTTCCACATAAGATGTGAAGTTAACATCACGCTAACTATACAATATGTTAATTAGTAATAATAACATTTCAAGCCACAAAACAGTGCATATAAACTACAGGACTAAGGTTCCTCAGCAAAGAACTGCTTCCTCTCTGGAGCGATGCAGCAATGCTCCAGCTTTCACTACCAGAACTATCAAATAATTTAGGCATACTCTCAATATTTTATGTGTGCTAGATTTCCTGCAGCACTGAGCTTATTTAATAGTCTCAGAGGCTTTAAGGAGTGATGGGAGACAAGGAGAATAGCTACTGGTCATATGCATCACCAAACCGGACATCTCAAAGCTGATTCCCCACATGTTGATCTAGTGGATGTCTTATGGACTCATGGTGACATCACACAGTGAGAATACCGCTGGAACAAAAGGACACATGACCGCTGGATGCCCCTATGTCAGCCCTATTGTAACATGTCATGACACTGCATGAATACCAGAATGGTCCTCACAACACAATAGCAAACTCCAGATAATCTGGAAGTCACAGAAGCGGTGGTTAGCCAATAGTAGGCTACATGCCGAAATATGTATGTGCAAGTCAAACAGTTGCAAAGTTGAAAGAAAGTGCAGGTCACATGATTACAGCCTTCATAGTTAGCTTACAAATTAATGCTTAGCAGTGCGTGAAATCTCCTGCAGTCTACATGATTTCCAGTAGATCTGAATGTCAGTGCTCATGATATGGCATCAGTATTCTAAAGTGGGTAAGTGCTAGTGACACTGACGTCAGAACTGGAATATAAATATAGAGCTTTTCATTAAACGCCTGAGGAACATCACAGTGTAACGATACAGATATTGTTCACATTGGAATGCGTTTCATTTAGATATTTTGCCACTAAACTGATATGAAAAATGGAAAAGAAACAGGGAATTATGGGGTAAAAGAAAGACAAAATAGTATTAATAAATAAATAAATCCCAGAAGCCAGATTTGAATGTGTGTTTCCTGAGCACCACAGTTCAACTCAAATCGGGCTGAAGTACTACCATCTAAAAAGTTTGGGGTCGGTTTGTTTTTTGTTTTTTTAAAGAAATTAATACTTTTATTTAGCAAGGGTGCATTAAATTGCTAAAATGTCAGCTTTGCCATCACAGGAATAAATTACTTTTTAAAATATTTATTTAAAAAAAAAAAAAAAAAAAAAAAACCATTTCAGATTTTAATAATATTTTACAATTTAACAGTTTTATCATATTTCTGATCAAATGTCTAAATGCAGTCTAGATGAACATAAGCAAAATGTTTTTTTGGAAAACATTTTATAAAATCATACTGACCCCAAATTTTGTATAATGATGTTTATAAAATATTAACATTTATTATTTATATCCAGTTTTATGGTTTTTAATATATAAAATATATTAAAACATATTTACTTAAAAATACATTCAAAATATATATTAATTATATACATTAATAATGATGATGGGATAGAAGTGCATCAAGTGCATTACAGTGCTTATGCAGAGGTGAAGCCAACTCTTGACAAATGCCAAAAAAATTATGTCAAAATAAAGGCTTGTATAGGAAATTAAAATATTGGATTATGAATGCAATATTTTATAAAAGGCAATGCTAAAAGCTTCTTTCACCAGATTCCATTCTGTCATGATGAGTCTACTTGTACAGTAGATGAACTAAATGACAAATCTAATAATACAAAGCTTTTAGAGTTGAGGTTCAAACTCCCACATAAACTATGCAGGTACTGTTATATAATAATTCTCAAAAGGGGATTGCATAAGCCAAACTTTAGACGCTAAAAGCTATGTTAGTCATGGCTGAATGAGCAGCACTGTATGGTGCTACAATACTTTTACTTAAAGCACAGACCTCAAGAGCAGGTTCAAACTTTCCCATCATCCCCTGCTGTGTTGCCTAGAGCAAGAAGTTCCAGGTTTTGTTTTTTTTTTGAACAAAGGTCAGTTACAGCAGTAAAATAACCATTGTGGCCAATAGGATGAGGATTAAATACAGTAGAATACCTTAGATGTTAGAATGTGCTTATAAACAAAGACACACAATTGGTTAATACACTATTTTAAAGGAATAGTTGCAATTACCCTCATTTTGTTTTCAACTTGTATGGGTTTATTTCTTAAGTGGAACACAAAATGAGCAGAATGACTGAATTGCTCTTTTCCATACAATAAAAGTAGATAGTGACCAGGGTCTCTCAAGCTCCAAAAAAAGGTCAAAAGAGGACCATAAATGCATAATAAAACTAGTCAATATGACTTGCACACTATATTTAAAATCTACTTAAGCAATATGAAGGCTTTGTACAGACTGACTGAAATTTAAGTCATTATTTACTAAATATTTGGCCTTGATAATCAGAGCTCATCATTTACATTCATATGGAAAACAGCAGCTTAAGCACTCTACTAAATATCTTGTTCCACAGAAGAAAGAAATAATGTGTTTTTCTACTGCAAATGACGGCAGAATGTTCATTTGGGTGAATTATTCCTTTAGATTTACAGCAGACGTATCCCAGAAACCAATAAGGATATATAAACACCACTCCACCTACACAAAATGTTTGTCATGATCAATGCCATTCTGCTTTTCTGAATGTCTACAACATAAATAGCCTCTCTCTCTCTCTCTCTCTCTCTCCCCTCCCCTTTTCTCCAACACATCTCAGTGTTCTATTTCAGCAGCATCTCTCTCATTCTCTCAATGCTGCAGCATTAGCCTCCATCCCCCACAAAAACACACATCTCTCTCCTATTAAATACAGCCATTACTCCCGCGTCCAGACGTCTGCAAGCCCGCCAGACTGGAACGCACACGTCAATATGCAAAAACGCATACAGAGCCTTACTACCTCCACTCAACGGCTAATGTAAATAAACATCATGTCTGATTGTGACATCACAAAGACACAATAACAATCCCCTCCTCCTTTGAGATTGTAGTTTCTCTGACAAATACTATACTTATTACTTATTTCTCACAGCACAGGCATCGCTGAAGGAATACTCACATGCAGACTCAAACCATGTGAGCAAATCAGGTGCTTGAAAACAACAGCACCACCAACAACAACAACGACGACGACAATGAAGTCGCCAAGAACCTTCCTATCTGCTCCTCTGGTTCTTACTCACATGCTCTCGGGACGCTCCTGAGAGGGACAGGGGGGCTGTCCGTTCTCAGCGGACTCCACAGCTCCCATCCTCTGCTATATGTTCTCCACTGGCACCCGTCTCCCTCCTCCTCCCCCCAACCTGCGCCTCCTGTTCCTCCACGTCTCTCGTCCTGAGGGCCCTCGGGCTGGCGTCAGACACACGCTGCTTTGCTGCAGTAGATCTGGAGCAGATGGCATCAGGGGCATACAAGCGCCCCACACTCAGCTCTCAGCATCCCTTCCTTTCGCTCTCTCTGACTCCTTCTCCGTCTCTGTCTACACTGCATCAGGGGAAGGCTGTATCTCTCTCTGTATCCTTGACAACAATAGAACAGGACTGCTAAGCCTTATGGGTAGAGATGTGGAAGGATGCGAAGAGCAAGAGAAGAGGGAGGGAATAAGCGATGCTTCTGCTCTCTAGCCTTCAACTCGGTCTTCTCATTGGCTTGTTGTGGTGTTTGGTGAAGCGGCTGCTGGTTTTCTCCATAACCCCTCCCTCTCTAACTCTCTCACTCTCTTTCTCGCTCTCTCTCTCTCCCCCCAGGGAACGGAGTGCTTTAAAAGATGAGCAGCTTTTCCCTGTCGATTTGAAGTCTCTTGTGCCGATCAGCACAGCGAATGCAAACAATAGCCAACCCCACGTCAAGCTGAAAGACACAGGTCTCTTTTTTACACACCGAGACACAGAAACGGAGGCATGCGGTCACTCCTGTCTTTTGTTATGTAACACCTTTTATAGTTTCTCTGTGTTTTTATTATTCTTTTATTGCCCTAATATCACACCACCAACTCTCCACTGTGAAAGTGGAGTGACATTTCAGGTTTCTCACATTACAGAAACTTAACTGGATCAGAAACTTAACCCTAATGGTCTGTTTGGGGTCTGAGAGACCCTAGGGCATTTTGTCTCTTGAAAAATATACTCTACAAAATGAAGAAGAAAATGAAAATTGACATTATTTACTCACCCATATGCTGTTCCAAACCTTTTTGACTTTATTTCTTCTGCAGAACATAAAAGAAGATATTTTGAAGAACGTTGGGTCCAAACATCATCGGAACCCACTGACTTTTATTGTATTGCTCACAAATCAATGAGATTTCTCAAGATATCTTCTTGTTCCACAGAAGAAAGAAATTCATACAAGTTTGGAACAACATGATGTTGAGTAAATGCTAAAAGAATTTTCATTTTTGGGTAAACTATCCCTTTAATACAATTTGTCATGATTTTTAATCATCTAATGAAAAACTGATTACAGTATACACAATTTCAGCTTGATAATATGCATCAAACATGAATAATGTTACATTACTTCTGTACATAATTAAAAATGCAACAAATTTTTACATGCTAAGATTCTTTGATTCTAGAAAGTGCATTTCTACATAGTGAGGGATAAAGCTTTAAAAATGTCTGTCAAATGGGTTTTGATGGGGTCAGAGGAACATATTAAAATAAATGCCCATCATGAAATCAACAGCAACATCCAAACAAATCTACTAATAAAGTTTGAATAAAATAATTGCATGTACATCAGACTTGAGGACTCTCTGATTTACAACTGCTGTTCTTTCATAGGTTTCAGATCTATCGGTTTGCTCAGGTCAAACTCATGATATATCAACCCCCCGAAAACAAAAAGACATAATGGCAGAAAGCAGCCATCAGTCCCAATGTCCTCAAATGACAGATATATTCAAAATCGCAATGAATATGTTATGAAAGGGTCTGTAGGTATGATCTCGAAAAATGAAAATGAGAATGAGAATGAAAACGAGACAACTCAAAGAAAAGAGATTACGAGCCTGAAGGGGAGCAGTAGCGATTCACACAGGTCGAGCTAATCCATATTGATTTACAGCATTAGACAGCAGCAGTTGTGGGAAATTGGGACATTGGTGGGGGCATCTGAAACATGAGGATTATAAAGCTATTGTTCACTCATGAGAAAGCAGAACAAAGAACTTTTCGCACAGATCTGCCTATTCACTTACAGTATAGAGCCTGAGGACTGTACACAGTGTAGGGAAAGTCTTCATGCCCCAAAGTTAACTGAAGCTTTGTTGTGTTCCTGTGTTTGTATATGACATGGATATGAACCACTAAAGAAACAGAGATTAGCTAAATTAAAATGAACCTGAAACACTGAGCAACAGGCCTTTTCACAAAAAAAGGAAAAATGGGCAGTGACTCTTCAAGAAAAAAAAAAAAAAATGAAGAAATTATTGACTGCACAAAAAAAAAACATTATAAAATACAAGATAAAATATTTCATAAAGCATTAATTTTTTTAACAGCAACACTATCCAGCAAACAACAGCAGTGGATAAGGTTTCAGAGAGATGGAATGTGGCTCCTTAATGCTCATTGAATTTTCATTGAGCTTCAGTGGCGTGGTGTGAATGTGAGGGAGTAGTGGTGAAAACTCCAACAAGCCTCAGATGAACTGCTTCGTTATCTGAGAATTTGTTGACTAATGGTCCAAAAAGAAGGTGGCAGTTAATAACTAATTACAAGTCAAACAAAGTGTAGTAAAAAAAAAAAAATCAAGACATGCATTTTTTTTTAATGTAGGCTACCATTTCTTCTACAAGTCCACTGCCTGCCATTACCAAAACTTTTTGAAAATAAAAATAAAAAGCAGAAAGCAAAAACATGCACCAGTACACAAAGGGTGATAATACTGTAGCTTGAGGGTGTTCACACAAATGAGATTCAATGGCATGTTCAAGGCTCTAGTCTAGGCTATAGTCAAGGTCACTGGTTCTGTAGCCAACTATCCTAATGCTGGAGACCGCTAATCTGTTCAAACCTCTCATCATATTATGACTTCCCTTCTCTCAGCTCAGCGATTTAAGGACACATGCTTTATTACTTCTAGAAAATTCAGTGCCAGCAGAGGCACTCAGTGTTCTACAGCATCTATATGCAGCTTTTGTTTTCTTCTCAAGAGAAGCCAGGGGCTACTTTTCTCTCACTCTGATTTTTAAAAGCAAAAGTGATGAAAAAAACAGCCGTCCATGATAAATTATAGCAACAGTAAAAGGGGTTTTTAAAGACCTGTCACCAATTTAATGGCTGTCTGTGTCAGACAGCTGGAAGACATGTGACAACTCATTATTTTACAATGAAAGACTTTTACAACAATGCTGTCACATGCAGAGCGAGAGTGTATACTGACAACTTCATCCTATGCTCAGATGCAGGAAATTGAAAATTAAATTTTCAAGTGGTGCAGCCACTGAAAGATATTGCAAAGGCAGTTTTTTTTTTTTTAAAGATTCATAACATGGGCTTTTAGTATCTAAGTTGAACTAACAAGTCAAACATGGAATATGAGTAAAGAGAGCATATTTAGTTATTTCTTTTTGGTCTGGGAACCATATTCATATTTGCAATGAATTATGAATCAATCAGTTGTTTTTTTATTCATTCGCTAATGAATAAGTAAAGTTAAAAGACCATAAAACCCTTCAGTTTGCCACCAATAGAGCTACATTTTGCCAAGACAAAAGTGTAAATGTTTACCTGAACATGTCCTAAAAACTGAACTGTACTGTGTTCAAACACTGGCAACTTATACATACAGTAGTGAATACAAAATCATACATTCCAAAGAGAAAGAAAGAGAAAAAAATGTGAGAGTGTGAGAGAAATGATAAAGACGGAATGCCCTTGGTAGTTGTTTGCAGAGGGGACAGGCTTCATTCCCCTAATGGATGTTTTATGTTGAGATGCATGAAGCTGGTGCCCCAGGTCATCAGTTTATATTTGGCTGGATGGTGGTGCACTTCTGAAATAAATCTTATTATGCAAATGCTGTGTTTTACATGTGAGATTTTAGGATTAGTTTCTTGCATCTGCATTTTGCATCCCTTTATGGGTGAATACAAAGGTGTACTTCTGAGGGTATATAGCGTATATGCACCAGCTACAAACTAAAGGTACAATTTTTCCTGACAGTGTAGATCAGTTTTTAGGCTGTATGCCTGTTTTGATGCGTGTTTACAAGCTGTGTGCTGCAGTGGGCAGCAGAGTTCAGTTCCAACGCTGAAAGAAACACATACACACTTTCTCGCCCTCTGCTGTCTGATAGAAGAAATGCAAGCTGAGCTCATCGCCTGACAACGTGGCTGAGTCATCCTGCTCTCTATCCACACACTGCAAACCTCTGATTGATGTAAAAACCTTTACAACAATGTGCACAAATGGAAATGAGTCACCAGCAACATAGAGAAGTGACTTCAACCACTAAAATCACCTTGAAACAGTGAGTTAAAATGAAAAATATCTAAAAAATGGAATTTAGGCCTGAGAAAAGGTCTAGAAACATTTGCTCACACATGACACTTGGTTTGACATTTTGTTGTATAACAAGTGGATGTAATGACTTTCATACATTTTAAGCATGAATTAAAAATGTCTATATACAGTGCTGTAAAGATGCATACAAAGCCTGGTGCCAATAGTCATTATGGTAAATTAATTTCTGGGTGCTTAAATTCTTTCAGACACAGAGGAAACAGGGTGTTATGATAAGGTACTCTGTGTACAGTTCTGTACATACAGTACATAAAGTGTATGGCACAAATCCCTCAGGATCATCACTGCTATTATTATTTTCAGCAGCAGTCAACAAAACAAAACAGTCAGATTGATTTAATTATATCTAATCAGTATTCATGAATTCTCACCAGTTTCATAGTTAAAAAGAAACTAGATGGATGAAGAGCATTTGAAAGCAGCCTTGTGATGTGAACTGTACTGCCCACGCAGGGAGGGCATATGAGTGGCAAAATCATCCAAGGTTCTTAAAATAACCACAAAGCAAAAATAATACAAACTAAATTTGAGCGTACAGTACATCTCTACACTTGTGGCATCCTCACAATCTTCTAAAGAAGACAAAACTGTACACTGTTAAACAATCAGTTAGCACACTCAGCAAATGATCATATCCTACCTTGCTGAAGGCTCAGAGTGCTGGAGCTGTTGGATTTGAGGAGGCACAGGGGCAGCAGGGGGAGCCTCTGGTAGACCAGAAGGAGTAGGAGGAAGGGTCTGAGGCTCAGGGGGAGCCCTGTCCGGAGGGGTAGGGGGCGGTGTGGGGAACTCAACTGTGTCCTGGAGCAGGTGGGCAGGGAGGGCAGGAGCAGTGTCGTGCTGTGGTAGGGGTGATAAGGGAGAGGGGACAGGCTCACTGCTCTCAGCAGCTTCTACCAGAGGAGACCTGCACAACACCACAAATACACAGGCAAACACACAGGGAATGGTGAGGAGAGATGCACTATTGCCTATGAAATCGTTCATATAAGAACCATTATCATAGTTCACAACAGAAATAAGGTTTTTTGCTATCTCAGATTTCAGACATCAACTAAGCAAGATATTTATTCCATTTATTTATTTATTATTATTATTATTATTATTATTAATCGACAATTCTCACAACTAAGCAAAATAAATACATAGACTGCCATTCAAAAGTTTGGATTTTTTTAAATAAATTAATTTTCATAATATTTCATAATAATACTTTTTACTGTATTTTATTTTTAACATACTCAAATAAATACAATAATAATGAGCACAAGAGTCTTTTTTTAAAAACAAAACAAAAAAAAACAAATTAAAAAAATTACCAATCCTAAACTTTTTAATGGTAGTGGATTCATATTTGCTATGAATTATAAATCAATCAGTTGTTCTTTTTTATTTGTTCGCTAATGAACCACATAAAACTTACAACTTTAATCAGTACCTATCAAATTTCTCATACAATAATAAATCACAATGATATACTTATAATTCCTACCATCCCTACTCCACTCTCAGCAGGGAAAAAAATGGCAATAGCTGAGCAGCATCAGACAAAACCTAATCCAACAGGCAGAACAGAAGACAGCCCTTCAGCTGCTCCTGTCAAGGGGTGTGCCTCATATCACATACTAAAAATACAACTCACTCCACCACACAGCCTAAACAACTGTACATAGCACTGCTCTATCTCATAAGAAACAGTTGTAGACAGTCGCAGAATTGCCCTCTAATCAGGTCTATGCACACATCAAAGTATTGCGATACTCTCCTTCCTTCACTTTAGCCGGATAGTGGGAGATTGCATGTTAGACATAACCACAAACCACAACTTTAATGAACACAACAAGGTTTCTAATGCACCAGAGTTAATGGGAAGAGCACAAACACAAAATCTAATCTCCCAGGAGCAGCTGTGTCCATAGGAATGAGTCCAGACATGGTTTTTAATAGCAAACAGACTGCACTAAATAAAGGCAGCAGTGGGGAGCTGGAGTGTTAGCAGTCATAAAAATAACGACGTCACTACTGTTAGCACACCCGCCGTACAGCTTTTTCACAGTCCTAATCTGACTGACAGCAATATTTAAGGCATAATTAGATAAGTACAGTGTGGTCAGCTTTGAGCTAAGAGGGGCTGCGTCATACTGTTATCTTTATAATAAATGCAATTATTAAGGCCTATTGTCTCGTTTTATAATGTAAAATTGAAAACAATTTTGAGTAAGAGTCCCTTTTCAAAGCGTCACTAACATAATTGTGTTCCATTAACACAAAATAATTGCAATGGCTAATAATTGTTGCCATGGTAACTGTTGCTTAGCTCTTGTCATGCATCACAAGGTTTCCAAACCACCTCTCTCTCTCTCTCTCTCTCTCACACACACACACACCCACATCCACACAGGAGCCATTGCATCCACACAGTTTCATTTGTTCATAAAATCACACGTAGATTTATAAAGCAGACTGAAATGAAAAACAAATGTGGAATAAGCTAGCTAAATGACATGGAATAGTTTGGAAATGACATATTCATCTGCCCTACATAAAATGTGTGAAAGTTGAGAACACAGAAGCCTGTTGTATGTGACCTATTTAGTAACTGTGGTAGGCACTATAAAAATTAGCACGAGCTCTCAAATTTAACATTGCTGTGTTTTCATCCAGCTGTTGTGGGTGAGGCGCTAACAGCAAGAATTTATAAGTAAATTTGCAACTTCCTAAATAACCACAGAAAATAAACATATTCTCTAGTTTCCACTGAAGGGTAAACTAAGGCATTTTATAAGCTTTTATTAAAATCTGCACAGTTATCTTAACAAGATAATATTAGCTTGTACATGTGGAAAGTTGGTAGCTAGCCTAAAACATCTGACTAAAACCATCAGACTATCGTTTTGCACTGTATTTCATTTATATACACAAAGCCTCAAAAGCCACATAGTTCAAAACACCATCTCCAAAATAAAATAAAGTAAATTCACATGCCACAAACTATATGTAATCACAGGATTTTATGGGTTCATGTCTAAAAGCGGGTTTAGTACAGCAACACAAGCTGTCTACAGAGGTGTTTATCGCACATTACCAAGAGCAAAGGTATCTTAACTGCACCCATAAAGTCCTGTGTAATCTACTTCATTCCTTACAATAACGGAATTTAACCTTCTGTCAACACAGAGCAAATCATTATCATCAGGTGTCTGACACTGTCAAAACAAACAGAGTGAGCAAGCTAGCAAATTTGAAAGAATGAGAGACAGACTTCACAACACACTTCCTTCTTCCCTCCCTGTCTTCCTAGTGTCCCTCCCCCCATCTATCCAGTGAGATCATCACAAACCATCTGTAATTAACATCTCTCCAAATATCCACAAGGCTGTATTCTCCAGCAGTTCACACTTTTAGCAAAATTCGAAAGAGAAAAAAAATGTAATTTTAAACAGCAAAGGAGGTATAGTAGAACTCACCCGAGATCAGTACCCAGAGCATAGTGTGTGACTATTCTTTTAGGCAAGCCACTCAAAATTCCTCAGGCAGCCACTTCACACTACCTCTCTCTTTTATTTCTCCATATCTCTCTCTTTCTCGCTTGACTGCATCTGTGTATCTACACACACAGAGTAATATTCTCAACTGGAGCGGCCCTGAACTATGGCTTTTGTTCCACACTGACAGACCTCTTGGTATGACCTCATGTGAGGGCGTTGGTGCAAATAGCAAACACATATGCATGCTTAAGCAAGACACGTGCACACACACACACACACACACACACACACACACACACACACACATACTGACAGATACATGCAAAATTCCTTTAGTCCACATCTGTGGCAAGCAACAAAGAGTGGGCCGTTCAGGGATACTGGGACAAATGCACACAGTCAATGTTTCTCTCTTTTTTCCCCTCATTCTCGCTCCCTATCACTTTATCCACCACTCTCTCTTTCCTTTTATCTTTCTTTCTCTCTGGCTCCGGCATGTCTTTCTAAATGAAAAACCTCTGACTGACAAGCACCAAGTGCTCCACTTTCATCTGTTGTGGCTGCTGCAACAGAGCAGATATAGACTCATGAGAGGGAGCGGGGAGTAATGACAAAACGAGAGAGAATAAGAAAGTCCCCAAAAGGAAGCCAAGTGTACATTGTAATGCTCCAAAATTCAACAAAAAAGTCTTTGAACACCCATGTAGCAATTTGGTTCATTTAAGCAATGAAACGAACAAAATCCATTACCCAATACCTATTCAGCCAATCATAAGCATGATGCAATGCAGGACCCTTCTATCAATTATGTTGTTCCCTGGACCTAAACACAACTATTTTGGGATTCTGTAGTCTAAATGAAGGGGGATTTCTTTGTGGAAAGTAGGGTCACACTTTATATTAGGTGGCTTTAAATACTATGTGTTCATATCGTATTGCAAAACACTTTTGCTGCTATTGAGGTGGGATACAGGTAAGGTTAGGGACAGGTTTGGTGGTATGGGTTGGCTGGGTTAAGGTATAAGGGATGGGTCAACAGTGTAATTATAAATGTAATTACAGAAATTAATTACAGATGTAATTACATATAGGTATTTTTTAAAAATATTAGTACAAATGTAAAAACCATGTATGAACACAATAAGTGCATTGTACCAAATGATTAATTTAAATGTTAGTACACAGTAGTTAAGGCCACCTAATATAAAGTGGGACCGAAAGTAGCAGCTAACTCAATAACAAACCAAGGAAGTGGTAAATAATTTCATGAAAGTGCATAAGGAGCATTTAGGAGGTCTCACCTGCAGTCTGGTGGTTCTTCTGGCTGCTTAGTAATGGGGGTAAAACTCTCCTCGGGTGCAGGGGGGAAATTCTCCTCGGGTGCCGGGGGGAAACTCTCCTCGGGTGCCGGGGGGAAACTCTCCTCGGGTGCCGGGGGGAAACTCTCCTCGGGTGCCGGGGGGAAACTCGCCTCAGGAGCAGGAGGAAAACTTTCCTCAGGTGCCGGGGGAAAACTCTCCTCAGGTGCTGGGAGAAAACTCTCCTCAGGAGCAGGAGGAAAATATTCTTCAGTTGGGGTTTGGAATTCTAGATCAGTCTGAGGCGAAAGGAAGGTCTCAAATGGTCTAGAGAGAAAATAAACAAGAAATTTTGCTCACATTTGTTTGTCTCAATGAAAACTCCTTGCATGCAAGTGTGGCGCTCAAATATGTGAAGCCAAGTGTGTGTTTGTGCGTGGGTATGAAAGGATTCTTTCTTGCCCTAAAGGGCATGAGTTGATGTCACTGTTGAGGTCACCCTCAGGAGATAATGGGCTGTAGTACTTGTACTTGGCTCCATTTTCACTCAAAACGTCACATGAGAATAAAACATACTTTTTTGTAAATGTGCCAATGAAAAGCACTACATTTCTTTTGACATATCTGTGAGTGCAACAAAGTCAATTTCCCTCACAAGCTCTCATTTTAAAAACAAACATCAAATGAAATGTACCTGTTTTCTGTAGATCCACAGGTAGACTCATCTCTGTGCTCTGGAATGATCTGAGACATGGAGGCTGCCTCCTTCAGAGCTCTGAGCCAATCAGAACCTTCAGAGGAGTTGACTGCATCTGACTTCTCAGGTACAAAGACTGCACTGAGGACTGGGCTGTCTAAACTGCCGATAACCTGTGATACCTGCTCTGTTCTTGTGCCTGAACCCAGCAACACATCTGCAGCTTTTGACACCTTGCTGACTTCATCTTCAATAGCTTCCCTGTCATCTTTCTCTATTGTTTTTTTTATTAGAAGGGATTCTATGTCTCCAGGAGAGTTATCTGCAATGTCAGGACTTTGCTCACTGCTACTTTCAACTGTCTTAGTAGTGGCGTTTTCATGTAAGGTTTGAATAAAAGACTTAGTGGGCTGCTGACTAGACTGCTGATTGACTGCAGGAGGTGACTGGAGGGAATCCTGGGGGTCAGTCAATAAGCAGACAGAGGTCTCAGGGTATAACATTGGTACAGCCTCTTTCATTTCTGTCTGTGATCCATTAGAAACTTCTTCAATTTGCTGGTCTACATTATCGACTATTGCTTCATCAGGGGAAAATAAAGACTGCTCCTCCAACTTGCTTTGGTTTTCTTTGGAGATGCTTTCTTCGATTATAGACTGTGAAGACTTAGGTTCAGCCCCTTTGGAAATTTCTATGTGATCCTTTGCAATGGCCTTGTTCTTTTCTTCATGCGCCATCTGTTTACTTGACTTTTCTTGAATTCCTTCTCGCTGTTGTACATAATTTGAAATGGTGTCTTCTTTCATAGAACTGGTTGTGTTTTCAGTGTCCAAACAAGTTCTTACATGTTGTAACTGCTGTTCAGAACACTGTGTGTTCTGCTCCTCTGTGTTTTGTGCACCGTCTGGGAATTGCTCTGACAAATGCTTATTAAGCTGCTCCATCCTCCAGGCGGCTGTCTCAGAATGGGGAGTGGAAATAGGAGTGTTAGGTTCTAGTGCATCTGTAGGGGCCTGATCCACACTTATCTCTTTTTCCTCTTTAATACTTTTTTGGAGTACAGAAGCAGAGGATGTGGTGGTGGAGAGCTGGCAATCGGAGGACTGAAAAATGAATTCTTTCTCTTGCTGAATTTGGGAAGGTTCTGCTGTAAACATCTGTGCAACATCACTCATTGAATCAGAACGGATCTCAGTGTTTCCAGTGGTAACAGAGTCTAAACATTTCTCTTCTGTTTTTAGCCCTGCTTCATGGTGTGAGAGGGTGGGAATCACAGAGAACCCACTTGAGTGATTTACAGGAAATTCTGAGCCTTTCTTGGTGTCAGGGATTTCGTTCCACACATTCCCATGTTCATCCGCACTGACCTGTGATTTGATACAATCTGCATGTTTACTCACACTTTCCTGTGATGCTGAGATGGCAGGCTCTTTTGCCTCTGTAGCCTCTATAACCAGTTTGACTTCTAAAGTTTCAGAAGCTGACGATGCTGTTACAGACATGTTTGGAGCTGACTGAGTTTGGATTTCATTTGAATTATTTTCACCACAAACAGGAAATTTCCCACCATTTAGATCTATTGTTTGTATTGTCTTCTTTTCATTCTCTGGACATATATTGAACTCGGCAAAATCTTTGTCATAGCCCTCTGTCATGGCACTCTCTGATGTGCTGTTTAGGGATCTTGGAGCCTCTGCACTACAGTGCATCACCACCTTCTCTTGCTTTTCACTTGCCTCAGCATTTGCATGACTATTGGTCTCAGCATTTTCTAAAACGTTGCCTTTACTCACACTTAACATTTCTTCTGGGGCACTCATAAACTTCTGTTGCAGCTGGAGCTCTTGGGATTGTGAAAATGCCAAATCTGGCTGGCTCAAACACCTTGGATCTTGTGTGTGGTCTCTCTCAGGAGAAGTATTCACCAATGTAGACAGGGTGTGATCAACGACTGGAGGAGATTTGTCAGTTAGTGCCCCTCTACAACCCAGAGCCTCTTCTATAATCCCTTCAGAGGATAAACCAGGATCAGGCATAGGGCTAGACTGCAATTTTCCTCTTGGAATGGTTTCATCTAATAGTTTTTTTTCTCCTGATAGATCGAAGAGGTTTATTAATGTCTGATTTTCTCCTTGTGTTTGATCAGCTTTTTCTTTTGCAGCAGTCTCTTTCTGTTCTTGGGAGGTATTTGTACTTTTTTTGCTGTCCTTTTCTGCAATGAATTTTAAATTTTGTACCTCATTTTCTTGCACAAACTCCCTGTTTAGCTTTCCTCCCTTCACCTGACTCGATCCTTTTGATACACTTTTATTAATTTTTACATTGTCAGATACATGTTGAACAGGCTCCTCAGTCAGAAGTGTAACGACGAGATTGTCTTCCAAGTGCATCAGGAGTGAATCACATTTGATTTCATCATTAGGACTGGGTTGCATTGTCAAAGCAGGTTGAGAATTAAGCATTTCATCAGCACAGGATGTTTCACAGGAATTTGTCTCTTCTCTATTATGCTTCTGCTCCTTAATATGCATTACTACTTGTTCCTTCCTCGTTCCTTTGTTCCTCTGCTTTCCATTTTTTTGTTCATTCCCTTCTTCCTGAGAGGCACTAGTTTCATTTTTTGCATTGGATTTTTCTTTAGTTTCCTTGTTGTCCTCTCCCCCCTTCAAATGCTTGAATTCTTCAGACGTGTCTTTATTAATTACCTCATTTTCTGTAGTAGCATTTGTAGGGGCATTGCATAAATCATTATCATGTACAGAATTTAAATGTCCTTCACTCTTCTCTTTTCTAACAACCTCCAATTCTCCAACACCCTTATATCGGTCATTCTGTTTCATCTTTGCATTTACAACAATATCTGGGTTCTTTAACATTAGCGGTGAATCACCTGCCTGTACTGGTCTGTCAGTTGTAAGCAAATGGTTCCCAGATGATGCTGCAATTTCCTGTGTGGAGACACCAACAGAGTAAAGCAGATCATCTGCATTTTGAGATCTTAACATCTCTTCATTCACATCCAGTTGTTGATTAGATTTGTCTGTAATATTTATTGCAATCTCTGTGTCAGAATCACACACACAGTTCACACTGCAATCCTCCCCGGGTCCTGCTACAGCAATATCACAGTCATTAACGGACTCACAGTGACTCAGCATTGGGCCTGGAGCCTTTAGTACAATGACGGACACATCCCTGGCATCACTGTTAGTGCTTTGTGTGGTAGCTGAGGAAAGATCCCTTTGTGCTGGTACTGTAGTCTCCGCTGCAGGAAGAGAAGGGACAGTTTTGTCCCCAGCATCCGCTGCATCATTTTTCATCATTTCATTACTGAACTGTGATTCAGTCTGATAGGGCAGCATGTCGTCACACTTATCTGCTTTTGACAGAAATTGCATCTCTGAGATTGTAGTAAGCTGCTCAGTGTTGGATTTCTTGTCTGGTTGAGTGCAGTGGCACATGCTGTCTATGTATGGGGCTGCTGCTGGAGACATGGAGCTGGTTTTTACCTTTGACTCAACTTCACGTGTATATTTTTCTGGATTTGACTCATGCTCTCGACTGTCATTCACAAGATTCTCTGAATTACCTGGACATGTTAGTTCTATATCACCTGCTTCAGGCAACCCACATCCCTTTGATTCATCAGTCTCTTCATCCAGCTTTTTCTTGGTGGCAAGAAGAATTTCTGTATGTCTTTGTTCAACTCCTTCAGACACAGTCATATCAGCCTGCTCACCATCCACAGCAGGGCTGCTGTTACGACCCCCTTGTGGAGATACATCCGGTAATAAAACGCTGTTCTTCTCAGTGGATGCTGACTCATTGGTATTATTTGTAGTGGTCTGAGTAGCATTCAAATATTCTTTATTTTCTTGCTTCTCTTTACTTACTTCAATTGCTTCCAGAGTTTCATTAACCACATCTTTATCTTCAGTAATACAGGTGGTCTCACCTGCAGCTGACAGTGATGAAACAGGATTTCTCTTACTGACATCAGGATTTTCATCTGTCACTTTTCCGTCGTCTTCACAGCTACTTATATTTACATTAACATTTTCTCCAAGTTTTACAGTAGTCGCACCCTGCATTTGAGATGTACTGGTCATTTCTCTGCAGTCCTTTGACTCATTAAATGTAATTTCCACATTTTCTCTCTGCTTTCCATTTTTTTCTTTACCTTCTTCTTCAGAGGCAGTAGGTTCATTTTCTGCTCCATCCAGGTCAGTATTTCTCTGGCCAGTGGTCAGTTCTGTCTGAGGAGGAAGTGCTGGTTTACTGATGCTGAGAAAACCTTTAAAGTTGAAGCTAGCCTCTTTTACTGGATGATGTAGACTTTCAAATACCATCAATGGGGGCAGAGAAGCACATTCAGTCATTTGGCATTTCAGGGTTGTATCATTTTGGTTCTCAAAAGAGCTCTGCATACCTTTTGGAGACCCTTCCATTTTGGTACAACTTGCGGCGATATCCCTCATGTTTATTTGAAGCTTAGTTGATCGAGATGTATCTTCACTTGTAGGAGTTATTTCTTGTTTTTGTTGCTGTGTCTCTGTCTTGACGGATGTGTCACAGCTTGCGGTTCTAGTCTGTGAAGAGCACTGTACCTGTTGATCGTTGGCTTGCTCAGAGAGACATTCGTTTTCTAAAGAAGCTGCTGGTGGAAGTGATCTATCACTGCCTGGCAGGTCTGCTCCTGATGCAATTGGGCTCCGATTCAGATTAGCTTCTTCCTCTCTCTGCGCTTCTGTCTTTGTAGAGTTTATGTGGGAAAGAGGAGGGGGTGGGCTGATGGAGTCGCAGTCGTTTATTCTGTTGATGGTCAGAGGAAATGGGGCTGTGCCTGCTGTGACCGGATGGATGAGGTCACTCTGGTCTTGTGTTGCCATTGGTGATGCTGTGATGCGATGGGATGGACACGTCTCGGTCGCTGCCTCTGTCTGTGACACCCTGCCAGCATGTGCTGCGTTCTGTGCTCCGCCTTCGCTTGCCTTTTTCCCCTCCTCTTCGCTCTCTCCTTTTCTCTCCTTTGATCGGGAAGTCTCCACCTTCCAGTCACATGTTCCAAGGACGCCTGGAGAGGAATAGGTGACCAGAGCTTTGTCCTCTGTGCCGACCGTGCCTGTATCCTTGTCTCCGGCTGGGGAGAGTGCGATCTGTAGACCCCCTCCTTTCCCCTCACTCTCCGTCGAGTTGCCACAGCTCTCCTCAGTCGCCTCCTCTTTCTGAACAGGTGAGCACTTAATGTCTGGAAAAATTACTGAGGTGCATTCTTGTCCCTTTTCAGCTATAAATTCACTTAATGTTTCCTCTGAGCTCGGAGACTCATTCGCTTCCAGCACTGCCGATTCTCTCTCTGCTGCTTGTAATATTATTGCGGCACTTTGGAACGCTTCACCTCTCTTCTTCTCTCCCTCGCTTTCTATCATTTCTGGCATCATGGGTGTTATTTGTAGCAATGTGGAGGCAGTGGACTCTGCTGAAGCCCATTCAAGGGCACTCTCTTCCTCCTCCTCCTCTTCTGCACCGGCTCGGCTCAAAGCGTGCGAATTCCCCCACAGTGGTGCGAGTGCGCCAGCTCCACCGCCTAAAGGAGGTCCATTCTCCTGCTCCAGTGGATATGTCTCTAAGTCACATCTCCCTATGGGCTCATGTTCAGGGGCTGTTGTAGCTTGGCAGAAATCAATCACAACAGCAGACACATTTTTCTCATGTTTGACTTCCCCTGTTGTACAGTGGTTGTGGTGTATGGTTTCACCTTCTGATATTGATTTGCAGGGTCCATCTGTCTGATTCTGGTTATCATTTTGCTCAGGCCCCTCTGGAGAGTCCAGTAACAATGCAGGTGGAGCCTCAGCCAGGGAAAGATGAGCTTCGCGTTCTGGAGGTGGGGAGCAGATCAATTGTTTACCCTCAGGACTCAGCTGTTCTGGGAGTCCTAATTCCTGTCTTTGATGGTCAAGGCTTGATCCTACTTTTGTGTTTGTTTCTATCGGTCCACTTATCTGCTGATGTGTCCCTGACTCCACCTGTTTCTGTATGTTTGGCTGTATGCTTATTTTAGCTTCTAAATGCAACGTGTGACCAGAATGTTTAGCCGTTTGTGTGGATGGGCATGCCAGTAAATCACTAATTAACTGACTGTGTGTCTCTATTTTTATTTCATCCGAGTTCTGAATCATCTGTGCAGCTTTTTCAGAACTTCTGACTTCTTCATTCGAAGGATTTGTCTCTTGAATTATTCCTGTTTCTCTCTGGGTTGCTATAACATTTATTCCGTCTTCATCTTGTGAACTCTCACCCTCCAGGGTGTTTTTCAAAGAGCAGATGTCTTGTATTGATTGATCCTGGGTAAGTGTTTCCTTTTCCGCATCAATCTCTGATGTTGTTTGTGTACCTGTCCATATGGTATGTGTCTTTTGTTGACCAGCTATGTTCTCAGCTGTGTCTATTTTTGTCTCTATCTCTGACTTTTTTTGCTGTTCTGCCTTTGACAGCTGGCTTGCTTCTTCAGTGTGGTTTTCTGTTATATCCTCAATGTTTTTGACATCCTCAGCTCCAGCTGCACATGTATTACTTTGCTTTCTTCCTAGAAGATAATCTCTGAAGCTAAACACCCCCTCTTCACCCGCTGTGGAGTCATTTGTGTGCGCTCCTTCATTTCCATGGCAACCTTCATGAAATTCGGCAGGTTTATGTGAAGATGAACCAAAATCCTTTTCGACTTCAGCTTTCTCGGTTTGATTTTTATCATCACTTACAGAATAAAACCTGTCCAGATCACCTGCAGTCCATGTGTCTGCATGGGAGGATATGCCAAGAGCAGCCATTTCATCTTCACATTCCCTTAAAGCTTCCTGGAGTTCATAATCCATCTGGGCAGCCAAAGGACTGAGGGATGGAACATGTTGCTGAGATTCGCTAGACAAGTGGGCTTGGGCCAGTGATGCGGTCTCAGCAGAAACTTCGTCACCATCACAGCTATCAGCGTTCACCAAAAAAGATACATTAGAATAAAACTGCTCTGAGAAACAATCAGTTGTTCATTCCACACCAAGCCAAAGCACTCCACTCCACCTCATGCCAGAGACAGGATGAGAGCTCATGCATAGGCACAACTAAGCACTTTAAATGTGTAAAATTCAAAAACCACACACACACACACACTGCAAAAAATAATAATCATTATTCTTTTTTTTTTTTCAAGAATATATCTAGAATTAAGATTTTTCTTACCTCAGTGACATTTTTTATTTTAAACATATCTAACAAATTTTAGTGAATTAATTTAGCGAATTAATAAACTTTATTCAAGATATATTCAATGAAAATGAGTATTTTCATTATATTCAATTCTGCTTCTCAAGTGATTTTACTTTGTTTCAAGGATGTAATTAAATAAGAAACTAAATAATATTTTTCTTCTGTGTAAAAAAAAAAAAAAGGTTTTACTATACACAGTGCCATGATTTATTTATTTATTTATTTATTTACTTACCCATTGGGTACCACTTCATTTCCTCATTTCAAATTTATGAGTAGTATTTCAAATTTTTAAATCAAATTTTCATTGAGATTAAAATCAAGATGCTAAAATCTTTTTGTAAATTTAAAAAGGTGAAATGAGTGTTTGCCAAGTAAAAGCCTTCATAAAAGACACAGCCTGAAGTCTTATGGACTTATCACATGCTGTTTTAGAGCAAGGTTAATGCTTCAATGCTTTTAGCATCCATTACAGACCCGGTGTTACTGACTACATACATGTATGACAGAACAGCACCAGCCAAAAAAACCTGCTAAATGTTCTAACAACCTTATTACTGCAGACGATATAGAACCTGGTGAATCACTGTGACTCTGCATATCACGTTTCAAGAGCTGAAACACAGTCAGTGACTAACAACCCAATAAAGTAGCTACAGCTGATCTAATATGACAACCATGCTTCCCCCACACTGCCTGTCTCACCTTAGTGTGCTTCTTTCTGTGCCTCCAGGGGTATTAACAGAACAGAGACAGCTTAGCTAACAAATTTTTGCCTGTCATTTTAAACAAAAAATCTATCAATCACCTACACCTCAAATGGAAACAAATGAGAAAGCAGATCCTCATGGGTTTCTCTCTGATTGGACCACAGCACTCATGTGATCTGCCAACTTGCTGATATAGATGACAACAGGCTCAACCATGCAGCCTTTTTCTTTTTTCAGTAAATGATTATGACTGGAAGCTGCCACTCCCATTCAGAGGAGGCAAGAAAAACGTTTATAACCCTTCTCTGGCATAACTGGAAAGTCAGACAGCTGTACTGCAGTTTAAGTTACAGCAATTATGCTTGTATGTGCTAAAACTTACTTGAGGCCTTTTGGCATACTGTATGTCTGAATGAATTACAGAACTGCAGCCACTCCCTACTGCACTGTCAGGCAGAATTTCAATACCCACAATCCTCTGCCCTTCCCTGAGCACTTCTATTGCCCTTCTATCGAAAAACCACAATCTGAAAAGAATACATAAATATTAATAAAAACATAAATAGTATAAAAACAGCTGACTCTGACAGGATTTAGCTGTATTTAGCTGAGAGAAACTAACATGAAGTACACCCTTAAAACATGTCAAGTATGTCACGTATGAATGTAGATCTCATCTGTCTGTGTCCACACAAGTCTATGCAATTGCAACCAGATGTAATAATGTGTTGATAACTCTCTCAACAGGAAAAAAACTGAACGTACACACACTACGACCGCAAATATACACACGCCACACTCAAACATGGCTTCCTGTTAAGGAGGACGCTTCTCACGCTGTACATCGATCTAGTGTGGTAAACCATACACTTTCACCTCATGCGTGTTAAAAAGTCATGTCAGCTGCCCGATCAAAGCACAACCAAAAACAACGCAGGTTTAGTTCACAGCAAACCAACTCAACCAGCTTTAAAGCCAAACGTGTTCAACAGACCACTAACCCAGCAAGCACAAGCGTGTAATTTTTTTTCCAGTTGTGAAAAGGTTGTGAAAACATTTTGATCCTAAATATTTAACATGACAGATAATGTATTCAAGTATGTAAATAAAATGTTTATGTATTTTTTAAAAATTACATTTTGTGTTTACCATTAAAAAGCAATTAAAAAGTGAAAAAAAAAATATTTTCACTAGGGTAGGTACTGTAGATATGTTTATGTTTCTTAAGATATTTTGGCTGTATGAAGCTATGTTTGCAACTTAATTTTTTTCTCTCTCAAAGTTGCAGTTTGGTACTGATCATTTTTTATAATCCAAATACATAAAATACACATCATGATTTGTTTACACTGTTTTTCTCATTTTCCTTTTTACATCTTTGTGTGTATACTGCATAACTTAAATGCCACTAAAATTCAACATATATCGAAATGTAAAAATGTTTTGTTCTTACTGAAGGGAACTCCATTTACACAGCACACAATAAATCGCACCCAAAACACAAAATGGAGCAAGAGAGATCTCACCAAAATATATTACATATGAAAATATGAATACACTTTGGCCGAGTTACCAATGTCTGTCTCTTATGCCGTAACAGACTGGTATCTCTCTGTCTCCATTTTAATCATTCCTCTGTTACCTCTTCATGAGGCCCACTACTGGTGGACTGGCCTCCATGTAGTGCTCTAGGCCTGCCAGCAGAGGGTTGGCAGTGCCACCCAGTGCCACAGCCTCATTCTTCATTTCACCCAAGCTCCCCTGCTCACAACTATACACACACATACACAAATAAATACCCATGAATATGAGCCTCATAACATCTGGACTCATTAACAGGAAGATTCAATTACTAATCAAGCTGTAAAATAAATCTAAGAAGATGGGTTTTATCAAAATAATTTTAGAACTAACATTTTGTCCACGAACAGGCTATGGTAATGCATTATAAGATGTATTTATGTAAAAATCACAACATTCACAGATTTTGTCCTTTTATTCCTAGAACTGACACTTGTCATATGTCTTATTAGGTAGAAACCTAACACAAGAGAAAATAAGATAGGTCTCTTAAAATAAACAACTAATTTGTTTCCTTTTTAGAAAAATGTAAATTTTTATACATTAATTACCATGAAAACTAAACCCATTTAATTGCCAAATTACATTCAAAATGCAAATACAAATATATCAATAAATAAATAAATAAAACAAAAATAGAAAATAAATTAAAATAAAAATACAAAAATCTGGTGTGTGTGTGTGTGTGTGTGTGTGTGTAAAACTTGTTTTTGATATCCTTCATATTCTGTGTGCTGGTCAGTTCACAGCAGTGATAGAAATTAATCTTTTCCAATAAGTTTAAATTGATTTTTACATTTTATGGGAATTTTTACCTTTATAAAGCCTTTTTTTTTTCTAAAAGTGTGCATCATCTTTTGAGTCAAATTCTTACATTTAATCAGTCAATTAGAATAATAAGACATTTGGCTGTTACCAAACCAATGATCATATCAACAAAATTCATCTTTGGAATGCAGAGGAAACTCAGAAACTGCATCTGAAGAGGCATTCAGATGTAGGTCTATTTACATACTATTTAATTCAGCTCAGAGGGACATAAATGCATTTAACCTGCAGTTACAAATGCATGAAAAATTTTTTGTTATTTTAAACATAAAACATTGAAAACTGATATTTAGAAACTTTAAAAATGAAAAGCTACTTTAAATGTGAAATTAAAACCGCCAGTAGGTGGCAGCAAGTCAATAAGTGATTCATTGTGATTGAACCGAATCATTTAAACAGTTGATTCATTCAGGAACACACTGCTATGTTGCTCAGAGACGCAAAATAGCGCTGTGGCTGTTTGAAATTATTTTTGTTGGCGAAATAGAGCAAAAACAGGCAATATGGTGTCTAAAACGCAAGTCTCTTAATATTAACTTCTTGTTTATTTAACTGTTGCATAAAATCAGTATCACCTTTGTAACCATACTGATTTGTAGAGGTGAAAACTGGCACTCTTCGTGTGATACTGACTAACTTTCTTTCTGTGGTATTTTTATGCGTAACTGTATGGGGAGTGTGTGCGTGTCACAGAGAGAGAATGAGACAATCAATATGAATGATGCTTAGTCTTTCACAAAACATAGTTAACTTAAGGACATTATAACCAAAGAGTATAGAAGACCAAGAGACGAAACTCTGGTGCAGCTTTTTGGGGTAGCAGCCACTAGGTGGCGCTTCGGTAGCGCGGCCGCCATTTTGGAGTGAAAATTCCAACTGGACAACAGCACAGGTACAGAAATAGACCAAATAACAACGAAAGAGAAGTCAAAGTGGAATAAAAGAACGCAATGTTGGACAATCCACTGCAAAAACTATCAGTGTGACAGTAAAAATCTTGCCTTTCATCGTTTTCTCAAAGACCCTGACAGGTGATTATTCACAAAAGTGTAAAAATATTGTGTGTTTTGAAGCGGGATGTAGCGCTGTCTTATGCACCTGCTAACTTTAACTGTTTTTAGTCTAGTAGTAAACTTAAATCCTTTTAGGGACTGCAGGTCCTAGCCATAGAAACCATAATAATGATTTATATGGATATGACACTAAGTTAGAATGAGCTTATGCAATTTTACGCATTTACGATTACTATATTATTATTTACTACTTTGTGTGTGTGTGTGTGTGTGTGTGTGTGTGTGTGTGTGTGTGTGTGTGTGTGTGTGTTTTCATAAAGTTTTTTGTTTACAGTCTTCCTTTAACGGACATTAATATAAGACACTACTGCAAAAAGAGTTTACAGTCAAACTGTTATATTGTCCAACATTCCTATTTTTTCTGTCATTAATTTAATTTCATATGTTGGTATTAATTCAGTGTTTATAATGCTAAGCTAACACTTGAACTGAAAATAATTTCAACTGAAACTGAAATTTCTATATATAAATGGTAATGTCTTCAAACAAGCCTTTCATTTTATCTAGCATTACCTCCATAAAATCATGTCAAATAAAAGTCATTGGAGTGTGTCTTGGTTCTACCACCTTAACAGCTGGCAAGGTTTGCAGCTTTTTTGTAGGCCTGCCAATTGTCCATTCAGTCAAGTTTTCCATAGGAATGAGTCAGAGATTAATGGAAATTCATTCTGTGTTTATCCAGCCAAGCAAGTACAAGGAAGGATCTTCGTATAATACGTCCTGTGTTTTGCTTTGATTGTGAAACATAGTAAGACGTGACATAAACGAGTGAGCAAGTATCAGAGTCCAATCTAATCTGTGGCTTCCAGTTTCAAGACTAATATGAACTTGCGCCATTCTTTGTGTCCTCAACTGCCAGGTGAGTTCACAATTTTAAGGCACCTTTCATAGAAATTAAAGTTCTGTCATCATTTACTGACCTTCATGTTGTTTTAAACCTGTTTGAGACATTTTTCAAAATATCTGCTCTTGAAAGTCATTTACGATTGGAATGATATAAGGGTGAGTAAATGATGACAGAAAATCCCTTTTTGAATACCATACCTTTAATTACAGTAGACACATTAACCATTATCACCTTTCAATCTCTCTATTATTGTTTCCATAATGCAAAATAGTTTTTTTGTTTACCGGTATGCAAAACATAACCGAAAGGTGGAAAAATTTGCATCAGATGTGAATCAAAAAGAATTTCAAAAGAATCAGGCATCCTGTTTAAACTTGCCCCTTGCTAAGTGTCAAATGACAGGTCTACTCCTCAGCACACTTCCCTGAGGTAAATCAGTGCGTTTGTATGAGAGAGGGAAATTGTTGAGACCTACCCGAGCGAGGTTCCCCAGGTGAGATTGAGCTCAGTGCTGAGGTCGAGGTCTATGCTGGGCAGCAGATCATGAGGAAACTCTAGCTCCTCTTTATCCTCCTCTTCCTGTCTTCTCAGCTTTTCTTCCTCATCAGCAGACACCTGTGCCTCTGCTTTGACTGAATCAGTGTGGACAGATCCGTTCTCTGCAGTGGCAGACTTCTCCTTCAGTGTGCTCACCTTGTCAGTGTGTACTGCAGCCTGAGAAACACAACAAAAGTAGTTAGAGCACATGCAATCTGTTTTTAATTAGAGATCTGTAAATCACTCAGACCAGCTGCACACACCTAAAATGGCTTACTTGCCACTTTGCAAACAACTTAGTTGTCCAAAACGAGATTACTTTCCTTCAAACATACAGGGTTTGACATTTTACATCAAAGAAAACACACCCACCATGTCAATACAATTAAAATGCTGAGGTGATTTCAGACTAGGCTACACACCCTGATCATTAATCATTGTGCCATCAGCACTTTTTTTTTAGACAAATCTTTAAAGAATAAACATGTTTTCAATGAATCCACCACACCAGCTGGGTCTTAAGGATCAGTTCAGGCATGTTCATATGCCCTTTTGCACACATTGTTTATTAAACAATGTTACATATGGTTGTAAACTAAAAAGGTAATTCTAGGTTCATAGTGAATTTCCAAAGAATTGATTTACTTGTTTCATTGAAAATGAGGCTAAATGAAATGATTGTTCTGACTTTACTGGTTTTACCACTATTCTTTCCAGATGAAACAAGATAACCTCATTCAGCTGAGCTACATTAACCACAGAGAACTTTAAACACAGATTAAATGCATTCTGAAGAATTTTGTAAAAGGCCAGGCCAAACAAACACATGTAAATCCATATACATGGATTATTTACTACATATATAATGTTTAAATGCATTTCAATTCATTTATAAATTTAACTAGGTGATTCAAATGGTGAAAATAAAAAAGGTGACTTAACAGCACTTTCTTTTCCTGCTCACGTTAGGGGTCGCAACAACAGATCATCCACATATAAAGTAAAGTAAATTAAAGTAAAGTAAAATAAAAATTATTGTCAAATATGTTTTAAAATCCTAAACTGGAGAAAACACTGATAACATCATAATTATAAATATTTGATCATTTTAGACTCTCATTTGCATAATAAACACTATGATTTAATATAAGAGAGAATCTTACCCCTCCAAAACAGACACACACACACTCATTTTATTCATACACACACTCATTGATCCAAAAGTATAATTCACAGGCAAGTCTTTGTGCTGCAACAGAGGATCATGTTGCAGGCTCTCTGGAACACAGGCCACATTAGAGATGCATTACCCAGAAGCCTCACATCCATTAACCATTGTTTTTATCATCTTTGACTCCTGTACACACATCACATGCACTTGATACACATGGGTGCATTGCATTCCCACCTCTGCTGTAGGTTACATGTTGTACACTCTCAGAGCTTTAAGACTTTAAGAGTGAATTCATGCATTGATCTACATTCCCAGGCCTGAGTACAAACACCACTCAATTTGAATCAGGTCAGAGTATCAAATGAAATGCCCTGACCTAAGTCCAGACAAACTCAAGGGTTTGGATTCCATTAGCTTATTCAGAGTTTTAATTTGTTAACCAAGCCTGGAATAAACACAAGGGTTTCAAATATCAGTAACATTTAGTAGTGACAGATGGCTGGATTTTCCACAAAAAAAACAGCAAAACCCCTGAAGAACAGGATGCACTTCACACACCGGCGAACAATCACTGTACTGTATCGCTGTATCCTTAAATCTCTTTCCCTCGGCCCTCCCATATAAAAATGACCCAGTGTCTGCTACACTACTCCAAAAGTCCTGTCATCAACCTGAGAATCTGTTTACATGCCCGCAGACAACAAGTCAAGGCCTTATTATGTTATTTGAATGGGGAGACCAATAATAAAAATGCTTGTCAAAAAATCTTTATTTTATTTATCATAAAACAATTTGAATGAAAAAATTTAACTGAACAGTTTACATGAATTTAAAATGTTCCAAAAAGCCTCTTTCAAAAAGCAAAAGAAAAATATTCTTTGGGAAAAGGGGTTAAAGGGGTCAATATCCCAAATTTTCTTACATATCATTACTTTCCTAGAAATATTAAATAATTAATATTTACATTTCAAAATTGTAAACATTTTCAACATTACACAATGACATTTAGAATCTGAGTCTGTATCTATTTTTAACTTTAATAACATTATAAAGCCATAATGCTTTACAAGTACGCCCAAACCATTAGCATACATCAAATACTTAAATCTTTGATCATAAGAAAAGACTTTTTAAACTTCCTAAATCACTGAAATTTTATTCAAGCTGTAAGACCATATTTTTCACACCTACACTTGAGTTTAATAGAATAAGAGCACACTTTGTCTTCTTATGATCTTGTTTCTCACGCTTGGTTTCAAGTTCCACAACTTCCTGTTTCCTGTCTATGCTGTGAACCTATATATGAGCCATAGAAAACTTCATTGAGCACACAGTAACTAAAATAAATCACACTCGCTGAGCTACATTTGTCTGTAGGTTTAGAATTTAAACTGATATAAGCTAAATTGGGGGAAATCTCTTACCCAGATCTGCTGATCCATATATACAGCACACAGGGGCCTTTGGTGAATGAAACAGGTAACCTCAAATCACTGCTGTCTTTTTAAATAAAGGGCCACTGTCTTCCTTTGTCCTTTGACCTACAGCATGAGTGGTCCTGAAAAGCAGACCCCATATGGTCTCTTTTGCCCTGCCCCTTTAACAGACCACATTGTCCTCCACTACAGTAAATCCCTGCTGTTAACTACCATGCGTCCTTGCTGCGCAGTGTTACTGGTTGCCATGACAATTGTATAAGCCCAACACAGCAGACTGACCTCTAAATAGTTGTGGGATACACACACAACCCATAAATTACATGAAATGCAGTCCAGTTTGAGTAACTATATGAAACTGACCAAAGTATTATCCCTATTTAGGAGACACACACTAGTGTATTCAGCTAACACGCAACAGTTCACTCAATACAAAATAAATAAAACTTTTACATCACAAAAACATTAGTTCACGATAAGTTTTTAATCAATCTTTTTCACTTCTTTTCAATTGAATTTTATTTTATTTTTTTCTAAAAAACATAAAAAAAGAAAACTTTTTTACTGCCAGTTCAGTAACACAAAATACATTTGTATTAGAAAAACACATTGGTTACACTTTAGTTTGGGGACCAAATCTCACTATTAACTATCTATTAACACTAACAATAACTAACTATAAACTCATAATTTGCTGCTTATTAATAGTTATTAAGGTAGTTGTTAAGTTTAGGTATGGGGTAGTATTAAGGAATCAAAAATATGGTCATGCAGAATAAGGCATTACAGTATGTGCTTTATAAGTACTAATAAACAGCCATATGTATGCTAATAAGCAACTAGTCAGTAAGAATTGGTGCCTAAACTAAAGTGTTACCTATACATTCTCTTAATAACTCGTGCAGCATTGTAGGATTTGAGAGATTTTAACTGGAAAATAAGAAAAAATATTTATATTTTGCAGTGTATAACTCACATTTGCAGCAAGCCACTAAATAAATCACAAACTCACCTTCTCTAAGGAGGCACACACACATTCGCATGAGACTGCTGCAGTTTGACAGTGCAGCACTCCTGCACTGAACTCCCCGTGAGAGCAAGCAGAGACGTGTGCGTGTTTTGGTTCAGCCGGGCAAAGACACAAACATGCTGCAACACATGCTGCTGGTCGTGCCTATGTTCCAGTCTGTTCCCCAGACTCCTGACTCAGCTCCCTTCACCTCTGCTGCTATAGATCCATGCCCTTCACAGGAGAACTCTGCTAGTCCTTGGAAGTGTGAGACAGACTGTTCCTCCTGAGAAGCTGTACTACGAAATCTCAGGCTAGAACACTCACAGAGCAACTTGAGTATTGATCCCTCCCCCTCCTCTGTGTAACTCTTTGAGCATGACGCTTCTGCCCTCTGATCCCTCCCTCTCGAGCTACCTCCTGCCTCTTATGTCTGCTGCTGTTCTGTCACTTCCTGCTGGGGGACTGAGGACAGCACTCTGATGCACACTCTGCAGGTGAATACTGGGAAATGGGCCAAAGGTCAATCTCAATGTAACCCACAGGGGGAGATCATGTTATACACTAACTTTTGGAGGCTTCTTAACTAGGGTCCCTATAATAATACAAAAATGTTAAAAAAATAAATAAAAATTCTCAAAGTTTCTACCCAATAAAATATTTTAGAGCTTGGGATATCCAGAAAAATGTATATCTAAAAAAAAAAATTTTATAAATTTGTCACACTGCAGGACTATTTAAATGAACAACAAAAAATGTGCTTAAAATGTTGAAAACTCAAAAAGGAAATGGTGATTTACAGTACTTGAAATACTTTACCCATTCATAATCTCACTTTTGCCATTAGGGTTTGCAAAATCTGCATAGTTACAGTATTTTGCAAAGGTTATACAGCCGATTATACGCTCTAAAAAATATTTAACTAAAATATTGATGCTTGGTTAAAATAGAATTGTCAGCGATCTAACTAGGTTTTAAAGTCCGAAACTGGAGCAAAAATAACATCACAATCACAAAAATAAAATAGTTAAAGGATTAAATTTGCCAATATCCCAAATTTTCAACATTTCAAACTTTGTTTCCAGGTTTAACTGACATTTAGTTTGTATCTATTTTTAACTTTTATATTATTATAAAGCCATTATGCTTTACATACTACATAAGAACCCCCTAACTGTGAGCATACATCAAATACTTAAATCTTTGAGCCTAATCATTCCTAATCATTGAAATTTTGTTCAAGCAGTAAGACCACATTTATTGAGCAGGTTAATTAAATAAATTTAAAAAAATAAATAAATATATATACACACACATACACACACACACACACACACACACACACACACACGAATTATTAGGCAAGTTGATATTCTGGTTACATTTTTTTTTTTTTCAAGAACATTTTACCAATTCCAAACCACATCAATCTTAATAACTACTATTGATTTTGTATTTAATCATTTATAAATGATATTTAATTGTTCATGTAGGCTGAAAGTCAAAAACTCAATATTCAGGTGTGCAGAATTATTAGGCAAGTATTCTTTTACAGATAAAATGAGCCAAAAAAGAGATTTAACTCAGCTCTTAAAACTTACTGTCAGATTCTGGAAGATAAATTCTTCAAACAGTGGTACAAGAGGATGTGGTTCTGGTCCTTCAAGAGTCAATCTCAACTTATCCGTCCATAAAGCCTATAAAAAAAATCTGTCTTCATGTATTTCACAACACTTCAGCATGTTATTCTTATTAAGTGAGGGTCATTTTTTAGGATTTTTTACCCAAGCAAAGTCTCTGAGAACCTGACACCTTGTAATTCTGGAAAATGATGGTGCAGGAGACTAAATAGTTCCTGATGGTTTCTCACCTAATTCTTCACCTTAATTCTTATGCAATTAACATGTCTTTTCTTCTCCACCTGTTTTGTCTGACCGTGCTGACCCAATGAGCATTTTGCTGCCCAATGGTCATGCCTTAACTTTGCAAATTCTATTATTGCATTAGTATTGCATCCTTCTCATGGGCATTTAATAATTTGTAACTTTTAGTCTGAGTTAAATCTCTTTTTTGGCTCATTTTATCTGTAAAAGAAAACCTGCCTAATAATTCTGCACACCTGAATATTGAGTTTTTAACTTTCAGCCTTCATGGACAATTATATATCATTTATAAATGATTAAATACAAAATCAATAGTAGTTATTAAGATTGATGTGGTTTGGAATTGGTAAAATGTTCTTGGGAAAAAAAATATAACCAGAATATCAACTTGCCTAATAATTCTGCACGCAGTGTATGTATATATATATATATATATATATAAATGCTTGGTTTGTCTTGTCGCCCCCTAGTGGACCGTTTAGGCCCATTTTTGAGAACCACCTATGCATCCACAGATGTTTGGTTCTGCAAAGTACACACTGCTCTTTAAAAAACATCCTAAAAAAAGACTAGGCTTGTTTATTGATATCCTAGCCTAGCTAGGCTGTTTTATAGGGATTTTGGGCACTTTTCAGCTCGTCTGCTATTGGGGATAAGTTGGTCATCCAGCTAAACAGCTATGCAGGAAGCCTTAGGACCTTAGATCTTAAAGATCTTAAACTTGCTAAAACCAACTTATCTCAGATTAGATTTTTTTTTTTTTTCAGCGGGGTAAGCAAACCATTAAATTTAATTCTCTGCAAATCCATATTTGTTGATATGTTCTCACTAAATATATTTCTGAACCGCAGTTAATGTACCATGCATGCACACTCCCAGTGCAACTTCACACACATGCTGAAACTCTGCAGTACCTCATTTACCATGTCAGACTGCGTTTCTTCTGGAGGAAATAGCACCACGTTATCTGGAGCACCCTCCTGTGGCAAATACAAATGTAAAAGAGCTGAAGAGATGGATACAAGATGTGGTGAAAGCAACAGTCTTTGAAGAGATGCATGACAGATCTGAGTCACTATATGCCTCAATTAGTCTCCGGTGCTGCTGTTGCTGGACGTTCACCAAGAGTAGCCTACTTAAAGTTCGCTCTGGGAACCTACCAAACTGGTTGGAGTCATCCATGAAAAAGCACTGAGCCCGACAGGTTGATCCTATTAAGATAAACCCTGAATTCCAAGTTGAGTAGCCTTTTCAATGTAGCATAACATCGCCCAAATTATTCCTTTCAGGGTCCATTGAATATCAAACAAATATCACAGTTGAATGCACAAATGCATAAATGTCTTGTAAAATCACATCAGCAGCAAAAGGTCATACGCATGCAAAATGGGTAAACTATTTTAAAACTGTTGCATTAACTAATTAGCTATGCTAAGGTTGGAAACAAAAAGTATGGTTACTTAAGGGAGAGATATAGCCTACTTTTATTAATATTTTAAAAATGAGATATTCAGAAATAACATTTATATTAATAACAATTTGGTGACCGTATCAAAAGTAGGCTACAAGTACATTTTAAATACAACAACTAATCTGCGATCCGAGTCAAAAGCAAAGTACTGTATCTATATAGCCCTACGTGAACTCGAAAATGTGAAACTTTTAAGTTTTTATCTTTCAAGTTGCAAGAACAGTCCAAATGATCAAAACTAGAATGAAACTGATCTTGCAGCACTAAATATGAGAAAGGGGAGCTTGACTTTCTTCTTTCAGACGAATCAAATTTAGTGAACAGCATACTGGTTAAGGTTGAAAAACAAAAACCACACAGAATGAGTTCACTGACCATCTGCAGTCTTTCAAAACAAAATTCGGTCAGAATGTTTGACAACACAATGAAAACACAGCACTTGCTCTTTCACTATCTGAGCTGTTATCTCAAGCACAGGTTTGTCGCAGGCAGTATGTCAGTTGATGGGGAATGCTAACAGATGTCACCAAAAGTCATAACAGCTCTAAACAGTAAGTCTAGTTTCAAGGCACACACAAGCATGGTAGTCTAAGCGTTTCAGAAGAGATGAACACTGCGGTGCTGAGTCAGGCAGCAGCTCCCAATTGAAACCGTCTTACCGGAAGCTCCGAAGTGCTGTTCTCATTGCCCATCTTGTTAAGCGGGGCTGGTAGGTGACCCCTTCACATCAGACCAACAATTGCACAGGCCACCTCTGGCAGACTGAGGGACCGATGTAAAGAAAGCAGACACTGTCAAGGAATTACAAACACTATTTCTTCGTCAAACATCCAGAGAAACACTGAGCTTTGAGCGATCAGGGAGTGAAATATGTGTGCAAGTATGTGTCATGTGTTGAGATTAAGAGGCTCTGATGAAAGCAGAACAAAGTGCAGAGATGCTGTCCAGTAGAACAACTTTCTTAGGGTGGTAGGAAAAAAAACTCTTGTTAGAGTCACAGCCTTCAGGCAGTTTCACAGAATTTATATAATGCCTATCACGTAATGGCCCAAATGAATCATACAGCAAGTTTAAAACGCCTCAATATTTAATTTGTACTGAAAACTCTTCAAACTGAAAAAGATCAGATTTCAAGTGCAGATCTGTAATTCAAATGTAAAGATCCCGGACACGAACAGGATAAATCAGATTGAACCGGCCAAAGCAGACAATCCAGGAGAAACAGTAACCATTCAATTTGATTATGAAAAAAAGAGGAACAATATAGCTAAAAAATAAAATAAAATAAAAAAAATAATAAAAAATAAATAAAATAAAAAAATCGCCAGTTAGCCATAACTTAGTATTAGTATTCTGTGATTTTGTTTTAACTTACTGCTCCAGTTTACTGCATTTTATACAAAGTGCTGGTCCGTCAGTACAAAAAGTTAATACTTTTATTAATCATGGGAGCAATAAATTGATCAAAAGTGACAGTAAAGACATTATATGTTATAAAAGATTTCTATTCCAAATAAATGATGTTCTTTTGAACTTTCTATTCATCAAATAATCCTGAAAAAAAAGTATCACACTTCTAAAAATATATAATAAACAGCACAACTGAAGGATCGTTTCCAAAGCATCATGTGACACTAAAGACTGGAATAATGGCTGCAGAAAATTCAGCTTTTTTTTTTTTTTTTTTTTTTTTAAAAATCACAGGAATAAATTACATTTTAAACTATATAAAAACAGAAAACAGTTATTTTAAATTCACAATATTAGTGCTGTACTGTAATCCTGACCAAATAAATGCAGCCTTTTTGAGCATAAGAGACCTCTTATCAAAACGTATATAAATGACCTTTATGAATATATAATTTTAATGCACTTTTTTTTTTGACCATTAAGTCCAGTCATTAAGAATGTGTGTCATTTCTTGATCGCTACTTTTCTGGTGACTTGCAAGCATGAAAACGACATTTTAATAGCATCCTTGATTTAAACTTCCATTATCAAAAAATGGTAAGTTCGATTAACATCCATGAATAATTTCAAACTGTCCACTTTTTTTACCATGCCACATTAAGAGAGCAATGTTTTCAGGCCCATTGCACATTTGGCTTGAGTCGCTCACTGTTTGAAGGTTAGTAAGAGTGAGTGGAGGAGTGTGCCTTATTAGCCCATTAAAAAGCTCCTCTAGATGGGTCTAACAGACCTCTGGCCAGAACCTCTTTTAAGAACACCACAAGCTCATTAGAAACATAAATCAGCTTCCAGGAGCATTTCGCACACACACTGTTGACTTGCAGCCAGCACACTGCAGAAAGTTCCAGGGCCCATCAGTCATGCTGCCGCCCCCTCAAACAACCACAACTACAGCACGCTCTAATGTGGGGAAACTCAGTACGGGATCCCATCTATCTAACCCTTCGGTGAAACACCAATTCAATTCAATTCAAAATGGCTTTATTGGCATGACTGTAAAAAATACAATATTGCCAAAGCTTGAAATATATGTGGAGACATATAACAACAATGAAAATATCAAAATAATAGAATAAAAACATTATAACAATATAAACTTAAATAAACAAAAATGGATGGTGAAACACCATCTATCTACCTAGTGCTGTCAGGATTTATTGAGAGCGTGAGCTGAAATTCAGACAGCCAAAATACTAGTCCTGGATGTATACTTATACTAGATAGTTTTTTTTCCAGTGGGCACAAGAGGTATATTGAGTGGCACAGTTTTACTGTATCATTTAGTAGGAGTCTGTTTTTGACCATTAGCGGTGTTAGTGGGTTAATCTGGTGCAGTAAGCTCATCATTTGACAGATTGTGCTAGTGACTGAGGGTTTGGAGATTACTGCCAAAATCAACTAGTGAACAGCAGTCCGCTTCGCGTCGTGCCTAACAACGCCCCTTTGCTGTTATAAATTCACTGTAAATCACGGCTTCTTGGGGCTTATTGCTTTATTTTGAGAAACAAGTCAAAACTTGGAGATATAAGTCATAGATTAGATATATAAAAATATAATGCCTTAATTACAGGCTTCCATAAGACACAAATGAAATACTAATATATGGTTCACAGAATTATCTCCGACAAACCATGTGAAGAAAGACTGTAAACATGACCTTTATAATCAATATAGCATCTCCAAAACACAAAACCATTGTGTCAAACAATTATACAGATCATCCTGCCAGGCTATATCAGACTGCTTCTGAAGTGTTTGTGTGTCCATGTCACTCTGCTTGGTGATCACTGATCAGTGCCTGCTCTATGTTTTGGCAGGAAGTGCAAACCTGAATACGAAACTTGTTATAAATAGATGCTGTTCCTGTCGGTCACTCGTTATTTAAGTCTTCCCATCCAGTCATGAGTCATGTGCACCAGTTTCCCTTCAAAACAAACTGTGCCATGTAATAAATAGGCTTATACAATGCCTTCCATGCAAATGAAGTCTTAAGAGTCAAGTTTAGATGATCCCAACTTCTCATGGACCCAAACCGAAACAGCTAATCAATAAGATAAACAAGAGAGTAGACAAATGATGGCACTGCCTCTCATGTTTGTGTTTTGTTTGTCATCCAACATAAGAGCCAAAATACATCTAGACTTTTAGATCCAAATACTGCAGACCCATATCTCCCACTAATAATAAACATTAGTACCTTAGTGTGGCTAAATCACTTGCAAACATGACTACATGAATGTCTGCTGAAATAGGAACACTCCTGAAGCGGAACAGGAACATGTCTTCTCTAGACTACCAGCTTATCAGTGAGAGAGAAAATAACAATAATAATAATAATATTTTTATTTTTTTTTATTTTTTTTTTTCACACAGCACAGAATTTGATGTGCTACAATTCTGCATAATAGAACCATAAAACAAATTAAATGTTATTTTTTCCGACTCTTGTAAACCCACACTAACACCTAAAGTGAACCAAATGGAAATCTAAAGTGAAAATCGAAATATTTACTAATACTACATTAGTATCAACTCATTTGAACTCCTTATGGTCATTGTGTTAACTTCAAAGGCAGTAACAACAAAGTAAAGTTAAGCTCGCTCACCCAGCTCACAGACGCAGAAGCAGTTCATTTATCCAAGCTCACAATGCCACACTTAATGTAGAGCTTTAGATTTTGTTTGCAGCTACACCGCAGTTAGCAAGCTTGTCCCCTCTTGAGACGACTGGCACATTGGGTTGCTATATCTGCACAGAGTTTGAGCAGGCGAGAGGGGGTAAGCTGACAGGGAGATCATGGGGGGCCGCACTGATTCTGACATGGTAGAGATGACAGAGTCAGCTGGACGGTGCATGGCCCTTGGTAACACTTGTAAACAAACACAATGCCATAAACTAAGCAGGATTTTACCCTTCCCATAACCTCCTTAGCCTGTCAACAGGGCCCCAAAACAATCACTTTTCTCTGAGCTTTATCCTCCATCTCTTTCTTAAAGGTGCACTCATTCATCGTTTTCTCATTGAAAACAGTTTCATTTTAATACATTTTTTAATTAAAAGACTGGAAGACTTCATTCATAGCAATGGCCTAATAAAAGACGTTTAATTTTTTACATAGAGCAGGTTGCCTCATGGAGGCAGACATATTGTAATGAAATGACCACCAATAATACTTGTTTTCTCAGTAACCTTATTATTGGACACTTTTACTCACAGAATACATTAATAATGAGTGAATATAGCATTTCTACATTGGTATTGATCACTGAAAACTTTTGGGAAATGCTACATTCAGGCTACTTGGTGTCAATATAATGCTCCATTTACATTGACAGCAATTTTACTGGAGGTCACCAAGTCAGTTGATCACTAGTTAGGTATTCACATTGCTGGATGGCCAAATAAAAAGGTAATCAATAGAGTACCCATTAAAATCTATGCAATCCTTACAGAATTACTATGGGGGATAAAATGCAACAAAATAATACAGTGGAACTCTACAAGAAAGAAAGAAAGAAAGAAAGAAAGAAAGAAAGAAGGAAAGAAGGAAAGAAAGAAAGAAAGAAGGAAAGAAAGAAAGAAAGAAAAGAATAGGCTCACTTCTATAGTATAGTAAAGTGCACTAAAATGTGAAAACATTTTTCTATCCAATTTACTTTAGTGTAACCAAAAGCAGTCAGGTTGATCCAGTTGTATTAAATAGCTTTTCTAACTAATAGAACTATTTAGTGAAGCACATTTTTTACAATATAACTTGAAAAAAGGTTAATAGGGCACAAGAATATAACTTACCAAACCAGTGTTTTCAGCTCTGTCGGGCATCCTGCAAGACTGTAACCGTTCTTGCTAAACTGCCTAGACTGATATCTTCCCTTCCAACTCCAACTTCAATTCAAGTTTCCTATTGGAAAACCTTACAGCCCATAATACATATGTGCATTATTTATGTATTATCCATTGTCTGCTACCTGTTCACCTCACCTGTTTACACAAACATGCGCACACACACCCCATACCATTTCACTTAGTCACAAAATAATTATTCTCACCTTTCACTACATAATATTACAGAAACCTGACCTTTTAAATGCATCAAGCACACTAAGTACTTATCATGCAACACACCCCTTCTCCTCCCTAATACCATTATACAGTATTAAAATGTTAACCTTATTATATAACTATTATAATAATGAGATTAACCAAATACTCTCATCCTTAATGCCTATTAAAACAAGTATAAAATGACCGTATCGCTGAATAATAAGATTAATAAATCAGCACTCATTGTCTATGCTCAATCAAGGCTGATTTCCTGTTCAGTTATGGAATAGGACTCATAGGACTCATTTTTCAATCATTTTTTGACTTCCGTATTTCATTCTTTCAAACTATGTCTATTCTCAGCACAATCCAGACTTCATTTGCTTGTTGCCAGTGTCTACTGCCTTTCATTTATCCATGTCTGTCATTCCTTTCCCCTCTCACTGCACAGATATTGTCAGGCATCTTTTTGCACCTCCCCCTCTTTTTTTCCCCTTCCATTCCCGTCTCCTTTCACGCTCTTCATCTCCCAAGCTCCGACCACTACAGGCCAGTATGAGAAGAGACAGCCAAAAATACATGTTTTTTTCTTTCATATCCCCCTGACGTCAGCCCAGTCCAGCACAAATACTCCCCCTCATCCCCTTCTTCTGCCTGCACTGACAACCAGCGAACAGTCGGCGATGTCTTCCCACTCATTCTCATTTTGCCCTTCTGTCTGCAGCGTCTGAGATGCAGTGTTACCTGGCTGCGTGCGACTCCGATGCAGCTTCCCATCCTGTATTCCATGTCCTCCTGAGGAGAGGTGACAGAAGCACTACAAGGCTTGCAAAAATAGTCTCTCCAGGATTGCATCCCCTCTACAAAGAAATGGCATCGCTGAGCAATGCAAGCAGGGTGTGAGCAAGTGAGTGCAAGTGTGCGAGGATACCCTCATATGTGTGTGTGTGAGAGTATGTGTGTGAATAAGCCTCATCTACTGCAATGCCCAGGGTATAACTATGACATACATGCTCGTTCTCTGTTACATAACAACACAATTATATAAATAGCACAGCCAAGGATTCAAAAAAAAGTGTCTTTAGGTTTTTTCCCTCTCTTCCTTCGTTGGCTTTTGCAGCGATGCTACAAGATGCTGCTCTGCAAGTGGGTAAAAAGCCCCTCTGTTATCAACAGCGACCGTCACACAAGCAGGGAGAGGAGGGGGAGGACAGAAAATACAGAAGCCGGATGAGAACGAGAAAATAAAAGAACAGAGCATCTGCAAGTTTAAAAGAGCAACAGCTGCAGGCATGACGACACGGTACTGAGCATCAAAAGAAAATCGCCAGAGGAAAAGTGATGGAGCCACTCAAGTGAAATGGGACAGTGGCAGAAAATAAAAGGAATTTACAAAAGGAGAGTCAGGATGAGATAGATTAAGCTTTATGAAGATCGATGGACTTAATTTAAAATATTCATTCTTTAACTGGCATTAAAGTCAGCATGAAAACAAAATTGCCCATTGTTATTTTCTTAATGCATGTTAGTGGTCAATCTATCAAGAATAATGAGTCCATAAAAATGTCATAACTTGTGCTTATAGAGCCAATCATATTCAGATCTGCCTCCATTCAACACAATCCAATCAACAACCAGTGGATAAGATCTAACCCACCCCACATTTTTTTATTGTTCAATATGCGTTAAACTGTGTCACATGACTTCAGTTTCATGTCGACTCTTTTGCATCACAAACCATCAATGTAAGATATGGATATAATTTGGTCAATACTGGATATTTAATCGTAGATTCATTTCTGCCTGTTTTGTTTTTATTTTAAATGAAATGTTGCCATTATCTAGTGCTAACTTAAAGTGACAGCACTACATAATGACAAAGATTTAACACTTTACTCCTATTAAAGGAATAGTTCACTCAAAAATGAAAATTTATTCACCCTCATTCCGTCTAAGATGTAGATGAGTTAATGAACAAATTTGGTGAAACTTAGCATTATATCACTTCAAAAAGAGTCATTTCCTATAATAATGATAATTATTGGGTCTTCCTCATGAAAAAATATTCAAATTTGAATAGTAACTAATAACTATTCAAGAATAAAATGAATAGTAATGCACGTTTCATACTGTAAATGACAATGCCATGATGCCGAAATGAAGCATAACAACATTGAATGGACATTAAACAAATGATTGATTTTAGTTTTAGCCCATAACTAGTATTTAAGACTAAATAGTATTGAATTTTAATATCACTCATAACATGAAAATAATTATCAGCACTGGCCAGAATTCCACCCCTATGGAATATGAGCTTGGTATGAGCAAATTCTTCAATTTTGCCTTCTCAAATAAACATTTACAGAATACACATGAATTTGTTTTGATGTATATCTTTTTAATTGTATTAACTAAAAATGGACACCAGGAATGATACTGCAGTTCCCTAAAATTAAAGGATAAAGCGTTTTATAAAGACAAACTTAACAATACCTCATAAAAAAGTAAGAACATTTGAGGAAATCTGACAATAAATTTTGTAAATGGCAATTGAAAGCTACATAAGATAATTTTGCTTATGTTGCCATTTCTTAAAAGTTAAACAGGATTTCAGCCACTTTGAAATACAAGGATATAGAATTTACCACCACAGTGACACAAACATTTATGCATAGTGAGACATTAAACAGCACATATCCTGATTAAACAAAGCACACCAAGAGCCTATTAAAAAAATTTGAACCAAGGATCGAAAAATAATATGAAAATATGGAAAACAAAAACAACTGTTGTAAGAAATCAACTAAATCAACAGCTGAAAAACACACTAAAATCACAACTTCAGCCACTGACCTGGATGCAGATTTAAACCACACCATCCAAAAAGTCCCTGCAGCGTAGAGAAGCGTCTTGGGAGCATGAGTGTTACTCTGACAGCAGGCAGATCCCTCCAAAAGGCTTCAGATGTCAGTGGGATCAAACTACAGGGCAGTTAATCCAAGCTTGGACCAATCTGTGCATATGGAGGGCCTCACCACTGCACACATGGACAGCTCTCTATCGCCTCCCTGCATAAGCATTTTACACGACTTCATATGAACATATAACAGACAACAGAGCTCAAGAAAATACAAATATTTCCATATGGTCATGCAAATAAACTTGACTAGAGGCAGCAGTCAAGATTATGTATTCATTAAGAATTTTTAAAGAGTAGTTTTAAATCACATTCATCTCTGTCCAGTAAAAAAAAAAAGGCTATTTCACCACTAGGTGGTAGTGTTCAACTTACTGTAATTACTGACAGGGAAGTCAGGATATGGCAAATTATGAGGTTCCTCTAACTACATACTTTAGTGACCATATTAATGATTACCTGAGGGTTGTATTTTATTCATTATTGTGAAACTTATGTTTAATTTCCAATTACGATTAAGAAATAAAAATTTAAAAAATCCACTATGCAGATATTTGGTTAATCTCCATTAAGTTTCTTATCTATACAAAATCATAGATAGGTTTAATGGAGCAGCTTAGTAAAATGAAAATCTGTAGTATGAGGGCTGTGCAAATGGAGATTTGACTTGCAAATAGTATAATATCTTTACATGATGGTTTACAAAGCAAACCTGTTTTGATATATCGATGCCATGTGTGCAGTGACACATTTTCAAACAGCCAGACACCGTCTATACGCACACAATTGACCTGCTACTCTGAATATTTCAAATTAAGAGAAAGAGAACAGCGATGTACATCTACAGACAGTGAAGAGTTATGAACCTTGCATGTTTCCATCAAATTAAAATATTTCTTTAGTTACTTGGAATCCAACACTTAATATAATGTTAAGTGCACAGTGCACTTTACATTTATTATATTAGACACAATCATTACACTTTATACAGAATTCAAAGACATAACTCTTAAAACTGAGATCCCACATATTAAAAAAATATAAAAAGAAGAAAACAGTATTTTATTTTATAAGCATTTTGGCGGCTGTCGCTAACTATCCTCCAGTTTAGCTTTACTGTGACAAAACGTCTGGAGATGGGATCAAAGCTTCCTTAATATCAAAGGCATCAATGATTTCCTGCAAGACACAGATCATAGATACAAGTTATTTAATGTAAAGAACAGACTGTTCCATGCTAAATAAATATGATCTGAACATGGCAAAGTTGTAAAAAGAAAATGGTCTCAAATAGTTGTTAAAGATACAAGCCTCTGGTAATCCTGAGAAGAAAACTATTTCTATATTATCACCTCGATTAGAATCCAGAAAACACATCTTTTCAACCCCAAACATCTTCTTTAATATTGCAAATATACACCAAATGCAGTCTTAATGTGCTCACCCTCCAGCTTTCGTGGTTGATGGAGATGACACACTGATGTCGGACAGCAGCTCCACCAGGCTCTATCTCACCTTCCTCTACTGGAGCTATAATACACCCATAATACAAATGTGACCCTGAACCACAAAACCAGTCAAACCATACATCAATGGAAAGCTTATTTATTCAGCTTTCAGATGGTGTATAAATCTCAATTTTGAAAAATTGACACTTAAGACTGGTTTTGTGGTCCAGGGTCACATATAATCTCCAAGTACATTCAAACGGTGACCTGTGGATTTGATCTTACCTACACAAGGAAGGTCATCCGTACCCAAGTACATTCTCACCAGACCATCCTGAGGGAAATATTTCATTCATTATTGTGAGACTTATGTTTAATTTGTTAACTTGTTATTTTTAGAGTTATGTTAATCTGTTGTGGCCTCTTAACTCACCCTTATGAGAAAAGACGTGTGGAAGATGTTCTCCACAGTCCGGGAGAAGGAGTTGGGGTCAATGACAAATTCGTAATATGAAATGGGTTCCTCAGCTGTTCCGGAAAAAGTCTTTTTTAATGGTTTTAAAATAGTCCGTTTTGCTTAACTGCAATATGTTATTTTAACAGGCTTACAGTCATCAGCAAAGTAACCTTGCAGACATCCAAGAATTCTTTCAACCTCTTTCTCTGTTGCCTCCTGGTGAGATTCTTCCATTTTCTTCAGCTGTGATGACAAGATATTTTCTTAATTTCTAAAATCAGACAGATTATCAAGAATATTTGCAGAGACTGCCAGCATTTTCAATATAATGAGCACACCTGGGTGGGCATCATTCGTTTTGCCTCTTTGCTGGGGACTTTCCTTTGTCTTTCAACTCTCTGCCGTGGCGGAGGAGGCTCTGCCAAAAATGAGCCTAACCTTGAATTAAACAAAAATGGCAAAGCTTGTAAAGTAAACTGCACATTGTATTCGTAAACTCTCCTAAATAAGGCTATCAGAATGAGTTTTTTTGTAAGCTATAAAACGGCATAATAGCCGTTGTAATCAAACTGATTCAGAGGTTTAGTGTTAAGTAAAAGTGAGTTTATCCAAAAAATATCATGAAAAATGATATTTACTCATTACACAAGCTTACACTAGTTCAAAATTTTGGAATAGTTAAGTTTGTTTTTTTTTTTATGTTGCTGAAGTCTCTTATGCTCATCATTTATTTGAAACATAAGAGTAAATACAGTAATACTGTGAATTATTATTACAATTTAAAATAACAGCATTGTATTTTATTATTTTTTAAATGAAATTTATTTCTGTGAAGGCAATGCTGAATTTTCAACAGCCATTTCTCCAGTCTTAAGTGTCACACATGACACTATCCTTCATTAAAAATCATACTAATATGTTGATTTTGTGCTCAGGAAACTTTCATTATTATCAATGTGGAAAATGTTGTGCAGCTTAATATTTTTGTGGAAACTGTGATACATTTTTTTTTTCAGGATTCCTCCATAAATAGAAAGTTCAAAAGAACAGCATTACTTGAAAGAAATCATTTGTAACATTATAAAAGTCTTCACTGTCATTTTCTATCAATTTAACGTGTCCTTGCTGAGAAAAAAAAAAATCATGAACATTTCTGAGAGATAACAAATTTAGCTTTGAACTGATTCACTTACATCAACAATACATTCATGATCATTTACTACAGAAGTGGGCCACAAAGACATCAGTACATGGGGTGAGAAGGGAATCACAAAACTAGCCTAATAACATATTCTTTAGAAAACTTAATAGCAAAAAAATAATAATAATCACAAAAATCATTGCAATTACCTGCAAAATAATTTCAAGGTTAATGTGAATTTACAATATGTCCCCTTGTCTTAAACACTTACCTAATTACATAAACACCTTTAGTTTCATTTTACTTCCCTTACTACAGACATACTCACATGTAGTGGAATGAAGGGGCTGTTTTGAAGCAGTACTCAGATCTCTTTGCAAGCCTCTGCCAGGCGTCTTGTGGTAAATATCCCTCCAAGTTCCCATCCTGACCACTTTCATCCTCCAAACGATTCAGACCCATGAAGGACAACTAGAATGATCAATATGAGAAATCAATCGAGTAGAAAACATATTTCACAGTGGATCTGAACATCATTTTCTCTTAAATACAAGATCTGGGCTGCATTTCTCAAAAGCATTGTGAGCTAAGCTGACCGCAGAGACCACTGTTGGCAATGGTTCTATGATCTACTTAGGCTTACGATACTTTTAGGAAATGCAGCCATTGCCTTTCCTCTCACAGTAAATTACCAAATGTTCTGCAAATGCAGACGGGTCAAATGCAGAGCCTTCAGCATGTAGCTGACTGGCCTTTTCCTTCCCTAGATCGGTGGCTAGTACCAGGAGTTGAGCATCCAGCGCTGCTTCACGAGCCTGCCTCACTGAAAGTAGACACAGGCCATAACAAACCAGATCGTGAAGACGTAATACATAAAAGTATGTGTGCAGAGCTCTGTCAGACCATGCATCCTACTAATTGACTGAATTGCATTAGTGCTGTAGGTAGGTACCAGGATATGTAGTGTAGAAAAAATAATACCATTGGCAAATAGTTTGTTGGCCTCTTCTAAAACATCAGTGAGTTTATTGTTAGCTGGGTTCAGCATGTCCTCACGATTTTCTGTGAACAAAAAAAAGCATACTCAACAATATACTTACAATACTTTATAACCGAAACAGCAAACTGTATCATTGAAGCCAACTTTAACATTATCAGTACTCACGCTGGACTTGATTGATCAGATCCCGGTACTTGCTCCTGATCTCTCTCCTGCGTGTTGGATCATCTTCTTCCTCATTAATACCTGAGGGTCCCGCACCAATATCATCTTCATCACCCATATCACCAGGTCTCTCTGGCCTGTTCCGCCCACCCAATCCATTGGATGTTCCTGCAGACTCCTCTTGATTCCCTCTAGACTTTCTCCTCGAATCAGACATCTTCAATGTTTCTTCTTGATTTTCTATTCAGAGAAACACATATGTCCGAATAATAGTATTACAGAAACTTAAATACCTAGATCTATAAAGTCATTGTAACAAACATTGAACACTGGGATGTGTTTTAAAAAGTTATGTAGGTTTCACCCAAGTATTTTAAAATAACATTTAACAAAACATAATAAAATATTTCATGCAGCATATTTTGTTAAAGCATCACAAGGCAGTTTCCTGCTAATCACATGGTTAGTAAACACAGTACACAAACTGGTACACAAACAGATTCTAGTGAGACTATTTTTAAAATAAAGTTTGTTTTCAAAACAATTCCATCCTGTGTGCAAGCAATCCATGAAAATATAACTGTTAGACATTGTATTTACACATAAATATTTCCTGACAGTGATCATATTTACGATCCGCAGCAGCTGACCTACAAATGCGATGAGACATCGGAAAATGAAAACAGAGAATAATTAATAAACACTGATGTACAAAAAACTAGCAAATTAGAATGTATTATGAAAACTTACAAACTTCAAAACCAGCACGGTTCATTTCTGTCATTTGCGTCAACGGTGAAATCTTCGCGGTAGTAGAAGGAAGTGTGTTTACTGGCCTTACGTCATTTCCGACGCATTCTATGACGAAACTTAGTATCATAATTGTATTTTATATTATTTTATTCATTAGTTCTTCCCCTGGTTTATATTTTATACTATGTGTACAATATTGTTTAAGCATTAACAACTGCTATTTACGAACTACAATTTCTGTCCGATTTGTCACTCACGTAATCTCACATCCTTGTGGTAGTTGTAGTCTTTATTAAGCAACTTGTCAGCAATTTACCTTAAAAAAAAAAAACACGTACACACACAGTATGTAATCTAAATTTTTAAACAAGCCTGAAAGCATCGAAAACCATTCTAATAACCCAGATTAAATTTCTATGGCGAATTAGCCTCCTTGTTAGCCTACAAATTGATGTCATCAGGGTTCCGATCATATATATTTTAGGTTTTTACCATAGACTGTAGAACAAAAATTCAGTTACGAGATTGTATTTTTCAAATTATTATAAATATATTTAGATAATTGTTGTGTATTTAGGTGTAAATTGTATTTATGTAAAAGTTGTGTCTGATATAATAGGTTAGAGAACCGAGTAATGAATTAAATCCCTCCTTCCAACGGAGCAAAAAAAAAACCTAAAAACACCGCACAGGGTGTGTTTCGAAACTCAGTAAACTGCCTACCTAGACAGGATTTCTGGCTGCCATAGTGGCGAGTGTTGTTTCACAATACTGCTCTCTGAGTGCGAGTCTCAGTGGGTGTTGAGACACAGCCAGTAGAATCCGGAAATTAACAAACTCGTGATGTCAGGAGGAGTGGGAGAGAAACAGACAGCACAGGAGAAATGTACGTGTATTTCCTAGGATTTATGGACTGTAGAGATATGACATCGTTATATGATGGAGCGAACGCGTGAAAAGAGCACTGGACATGTTTCAGGGAGATTGTGGATGATCGCTGGTCTAAACTGAAAGTGGTTTCACGCGCATCGTGTGCTTCCTATTCCAGATCGACTTTTCAGCAAACATGACGCGACTCGCATTAGAACAAGTGACTGATTTCGGCGATTTCACGAAAGGAAAGGATCTAAAAGAGTTTTTCAAGCAGGCATACTCCAACAACATCTCATCTGAAAACTGCCTGTCTGATGTGCGTCTGAGTCCAGATGGACGTCACATTCATATCATTGTGCGTCAGCCCAAGAGTGGTCTTATGACACATGACAAATATCAGCGACCTCATCTCATGCAATGCCAGAAACACGTTGATTTAGTGCTAACTGGAAATGTGCCTATAGTGGATGTCATTTATATCCCTCAAAGCAAACCAGAAGATGGAGCCTCTGTGCTGGGAGTAATATTTGAGAATGGAAGAGGGGAATTCTGGAAATTCCTAGAGTGCAGATCAGGCTGGCATTTACTCCAGACTGTGGATCTGTGTAACAGCCCTCGTGCTAAAGTCATTTCTGTGTCCGTGTGTCAGAATTTCATTATATGGTGTGAGGAGCGACCGCCATCTGAGAACTCCAATAGTGTGTGCAGCAACTTCAGGTTCTGCATCTGCAAAAAGACTATAGATGTTAATGAGGGAGGTGTCAATTTGGGAAACGTGAAAATCGCATTGCACAATAATCCTCGATACACAACCGTCAGTTCTGGGGATTTGGTCTATCTGCTCCCAGACATGAGGGAAAACTCTTCCATGGGTGTTTCGAAAGTGTTTCTTGCATGGTCTCCTGAACATGACACCTTTAAAGTGCATAGTGCCTGTAGTTGCACACTTATGAAAAGCTCAAGCAAGGAATCTGACTTCAAGAGACTTGTTGCAGACTGCATTGGCCTTCTATCTACCATAAATCCTCCTGATATCTGTGGATTCTCTCCCACTGGATGTGGAGACCTCCTCTTCCTTCTCAGCACTGGTTGGGTATGCATTATGAAGAGGGATGGCGGTCTTCGCAACATATACAAACTTCCTGATAATTGCCTAAGTGCTAGTGGGACTCAAAATTGCCTGAAGATATATAATGAAATCCTGGCACTAACAATAGGCAGGACCCTCTTCTTAATTGACACCAAATGTGGTCTGGAATTAGAAAGAATAAGTCTGAAATCAGAAGGTCTTCTCTTCGTAAACACTTTGGACAGTCACTCTCCACAAATGCTGTCAGAAACCGGGCTGTTTGTGGTCACGCAAAAACCGAAGCCTTCTCCGACGCTTTCAGAAGACTTGAGTGCACTCTTAGTTGAGGCTGTCTTTGAGGAGGCATGCAAATACTATCAGCAAAGAAGTCTAAGCAGCACAGCTCACGGTGGAGAAGCTCAAAAAAGGTGGGATGTTTCAAGCACCCATATCGCTGGCTGCCATCCTCAGGGATTACCTCAGCAGCCAGAAGACCAAAACTGGTGAGAAACATTCCACAGGTCAAGAAAGGCTCATGAGCTCACTCGAATCAGAGCTTAGGAGTCTCGTTCTGTTGGAGGACATCAAAACATCAATGGTGAAGGCTTCGGAGAAAGATCTAGGGAACTATTGTGAAAGCTTGGTGCAGCAGGAGATCTGCCGGCTGCTTAGCGGTGAGCTAGAGAGGGAGAATCTTCAGTATCTAAACAGCATCTTCCATCTCTTTCCCACTTACTCCTGGCACGCCATTCAAGCGGTTCTGCATCTGAGGTGCAACGGTGAGGGTTTGTTGTCGTCTAAAGCTCCTGCTGAGTTATGGAAAATCATCCTCAGCCCTGTGCAACCCACAGCAAACTTTGCTCACTGCAACGGTCAGCAGAAACACACTACGATGCCTGTTTTTGAGCTCTTGTGCCACTCTATCTTCAAATTCCAGCCCAGCTGGCTCCCCAGGTTTCTCGAACTGGCACAACAACAATCCGGCGGGTCCTCCAAGTCTTCGTGGGGTTACAGCATGAAGGAGAGCTCTGAGAGCTTGCCGCTCTATAAACGGGCCTTGACAGTGCTCCCTTGCAAAGGGACCTACCAACACCTGGAAGTGGAGCTGCTTTTGTGCAGCGAGCGGCCTAAAGCGATAATGCAAGCGTTGAGGATTCTCATCAAGCAAGGGCAGTGGGAACGGGTTGCGCAAGTAGCTGAGAGGTTCTGCCGGCAGAGCCCGCTTCTGAACAAAGAGATTTTCAGTGCTCTGCTGTGTGAAGTGTCCCAACATAGAGACCTGGACCCTTATTTGGACCTGCTGTGGACTCTTTGTCCAGAGGACATGACTGTGACGAGCATACTTAATATTGTATTGAAAAACCTGTCTGATTCGACGCAGAACTCTGGACCTTTCGAGGCTCATGGCAGCCAGGTCACCATCGGGCTTTTGAAACCACTGCTCAGAAAAGTTCTCCAAAGGGAGACCAAACCGAGCCAAAGGTACGCAGATATCCTTCAGTCGCCCACAGTTCCTCCGCTCACTCCTCCACGGCAGCCGAAGGGACTGTTCAGAGATGCGGAGCAGCAGGAAACCAAGCAGAGGACTTCCTCTGGATCTCAAGTGACATCTCAAGCCAAGCTGGTCTGACTTTCCCACTCTCAAATCATGTCTGACCCTTGACATGATTTGACCCTTTGAGACTGTTTTAAAAGGGTGTCAGAGGTACAGGTTAACCCAAAATTAAATTCTGTCATCATTTACTCACTTTTATGTCATTCCAAACCTTTGGAGCACTTAAGAATAGATTCTGATAAACAATTTAACAGTTTTTACCCATACAATAAAAGAAAATTTAATCCATGGACCCCATTGACTTTCACTGTATTGCCTGTATTTTCTGTTCTACAAAACAAAGTAAGCCACACAGGTTTGGAACAACATGAGGCTGAATAAATAATGACACAATTTCATTTTTGGGTCAGCTGTCCCTTTTAGAAGTACTATTTACCTTGCATGGTCTGAATAAAATTACGGAGCTTCGGATCGAACAATATTTCATTAATTATTAAAATAGTAAAGTAATAACTCGCACTGCTTAATTATTCCTAATATAGAATAGAATGTAATGTGTTGTTTTTATGTTTACTTGGTTTGCTGCATTTCATCTTATGTGTTTTTGGTGTCTTTTAAACTGCTATCACCCTGATCCTAGTGCAAGGTCAGAGATGACTAAGCACATTTCATGTTCTAGATCATTTATTGTATAAACTCTTAGAATAACAATGTCTGTTTTCTGTCGACACTACAGTTTATCATTATATGCTGGTGTAATTATTATTTTAAGAAAATACACGTGGAAGATGTAAGCTAAGAACTGTATTAGTCATTAATAAAAATGTACAGTAATATAAAATGTGCATGCTGATGCATTGGACATTTCAGATTTATATATGCCTTATATATTTCATGGATTGCTCTTGTGTTTAGTGCTATCACAGGGATTTTAACACTGTAAAAAGAAATTAAATATGACTTTCATGTACTGCTGCCACTTATTTTCAAGTCTCTTTTTGAACTGAAGTGTCACAGCCGTCATTAGTGATTTCTGGTTTTGTGGTCAGAGAGGGGAATTCTGATGTGTTTCCAATGCAAAGCTTTATAAACTCACTAGGTCTGTACAGCCCCACCCTTTGCATTCCTACTGAGCTCAGCAGCAGCATTCACAGCACTGCTTTAAATTCAATTACACTAAATTCTATTATACAGTGACCAGCTTCAAACTCAATCACATTGGACAGGCTTGTGTTGCCCTGAATTGACTCGTCATAGCTAATTGTATTTGTAGAGCTGAAACACTTCTATTTTCTCTTTGTGATGCAAGTGTTTACCAAGTACTGGTTTGACTGAGTATTCTGCACAATGTATTTGAAATTTTATTTTATGATCTAAAGTAATTAACTAAAGGCACTAAAAATGTACATTTAAAAAACATTTAGTAAAAATGTAGACAAATCTGTGCCGCATTGTGTCTGCTGAGGAAAAAGTGAATTGTTTGACACTGATACTGGCATGTTTGCGGATTCTTGAGACATGGGACAAAACATTCATTTAAAAAAAAAAAAAAAAACATTTCCAGTTTGATTATTAGAGAAGATTGCAAGAATGGGTTTACACAAATGTAAATCTTATTTATTTACATCTTATTTATTTTTGATAATTTGCCTAATTTTAAGTGGTGTTGTTCTGCTTGCAACACTACAAAAACAAAATGCCTACAGAATACAAAAAACAAAATACTTTTTGACAAATAAATAGATGGAGCTGAAAATCAATTTTTAAAAAGTATATATATATATATATATATATAATTCAAAATAACAGCAGTTAAATATATTTTATAACATTCTAAATGTCTTTCTTTTCTATCACTTTTGATCCATTTAATTTCTTTAAAAAATTATTGACCCCAAACCTTTGAATGGTAGTGTACACATAACATGAATGTGCATAAGTCTTAGATTTATATGATTCCAAGACCAGTTGCATGTCTATTAAGTATCTATGGTATTTAGTAATCCGAATGCTAAGTGGTAGCTCTAATATGGAGAAATGGGCTAGTATACTTTTCAATTAATATTTTTCCTGCTGTATAATCTCAGTGCTCTTGAAAAGTGCTATGTTACAATATTTTCTGGATATTTAATGTTTTGGTCGGAATAGTGCATAAATCTTGTTTTTCTGGTTTTTCTCTCTCTCTCTCTCTCTCTCTCTCTCTCGCTAAGCAGCACATATATGTGTGGAATGTGTGCTCCACTGCTCTAGTGCTTCATCCTGATTGGCACACTGTTGCAATGGCAGTTGTACCATGAGGCCTCAGTCACAGGATGTAGTGTGTACTGGGGGGAGGGTTTCTCGACAGGTCATCTGGACAGACTGTGGCAAGCAATTCTTTACACCAAACAAACAGGTTCAGCATGGTAGTGTCAGCACCTTTTATTATGATTGTAATTAATACATGACACAAGATAGAAATGTTTAACAGGTCTCAGATTCTACCTATCAGACCACACCGTTTCAAAAAGAGGGCACTTCTTGTTGGTTTATAAAATCACAGTCTCCACAGTTATTCATGAGCTAATTTCATTATTAAAACTTAATAGAAATGTTTTTTTTTTTTAAATAAAATATATGTCGTATATCTATAACAGCATATCCATATTTCTTATTGAAAAAATGGCATAAATAAATCTAAATGCCTACAGGACTACATAAAGTGCGTTCTAAAGCTTCAACTCCCATAATGCCTCATAACAGAAAAACATATTACAGTTGTAACAGTAAAGTTGTGCTTTTAATTTAAATATTGTGCTGAAATCATTTGACAAAATAAAGAAAAAGGTACTTTGGCATTATTTTTACTACAATCATTATCTACTTGTCAATTCATTGATCTGTGGGTCAGTGTGTAACTTAACAGTCATTTTTAATTATGTGCTTATGAAAAAGGTGGTTGTTTGCCATTTTCCAATAATTCAGGTTTGAGGTGGGCCTTTGGGAAAGGACTCATCGTGAAGTTATTGTTCCTTTAAAGAGAGAAATCAGAAGGAAACCAATTGAATTGATCCATGACAGTATGTAAACAGTAGACTTTTCCATGATCTGCTTCTACATTTAGAAAACAAACAAGATAAATTACTCATAAACATCTGAATACTTCATCCTGCGGTAGTACTTGGCCAGTTTAACTGAGAAAATGATGCTGGGGATCAGGAACATCATACACCAGCCCAAACTCAACCAAAAGGCGTTCTGGGGAACAGACAGGATATTATGTTTTATTAGATGGGAACCATGTGCACTTACAAATCTCTCAGCGCTGTAATAAGGGGGAAAAAAGCAGCTAGAGCTAACGATGGATTCTTACCAAAGATTCTATCAAGTGTTTACAGACAAGCTCCTCTGATCTGTCTACTGCTGCAGCTGCAGGCCCACAACGACCCACCTTCTCTGTGATCTGATACAGAATGCAACAGCATTATATTAATAATCCACCATTAAGATAGTCGGCACCTTGAATATAAATAAAGACATACACATACCGTTTGATTTACCCAGTGCAGAAATGTCTGAAAGACTTTTAGCTGACAGTCTATGAAAACCCTGCTCTCCTGCAGAAAACAAGCATACAGTTACTATAAAATGCACAGTAGATTTTTCATCGCTGTAATACAGAAATCATCCTGACAGATAATTTATCTAAATATAGCACTGATTGTGCAACACTCACAGTTTTCACTATTTGTGATATGTTGTAGTTCAGGACGTCCTGAGCATAGCCAACTTTTTGGAAAACATTTTCCACAGCTGCCTATAAAATGAATAAATGTGATGAACAGAAAGCTCAAAAGAACAGCATTTATTTGAAACAGAAATTCTGGTAACAATATAAAAGTCTTTACTGTCACTTTTGGACAGTATCAGTTTAATGCATTCTGGCTGAATGGTACTGTATGCTGGTGAATCTTTACACAATGACAATATTTCAAATGCTCCCTAATACCACCTGCAATAACTGCACGTAGCAAATCATAATTCATGAGATCTATAATTCAATTCTTTTAAAAACTGATATACTGTAATTTAGGCTACAGTATTATATATACGGATACTCTCATGCAATTATGATGGCTAGTGTTTACTTACAGTGATTTGTGATGCTACTACACTGAGATTCTTAACAGTGGTGTTCAGTTCCAGCTGCAAAGAGGAAAAGGATGCAGATCATAGTAAACCAAACTGATACAAATTAGTCAAGAACACTTTGTGATTAATATTCATTCAATGAATATGATAATGATAATGTCACATTCAGTTGAAATTTTTATTCTGAGTACTGTCTTTTGTGTTGTGTTGACACACCAGCAAAGGCATAATTTGAGACGTGATTTTAGTCTGGATGTCTCGCAGATCGTTTGCTTCCCCATGCAGTTCATCTTTTATAGCTTGGTTACTCTGAAAGACACAAATAAGTGTACATGATCCATCTCAGTCATTCACTAGAGCAGGGAGTGTTAATAAGACAACAAGTAAACAAGAGTAACTTTCACCTGTTTGCCAGCCAAGATATCCAGACTTTCTGCTACTGAGTTCAGATTAGTTCCCGACACGTCATTAATCTGAAATCCAAAAAAGGAATCACTAATATAGATTTTAAAATATATTCATATAAATATATTCTCAATAAGTACTTCTTCATATATTTTTGCCATTTTGCCAGAAATATGTTTTCAATACAAATATATTTATATTGTCCATTAATATATTTTAAAGAATACATTTTGCATTTGCCTAAACATATACATGTTCAGGGAAAAAAAAAGAAAGATAAAAAAAAAAAAATATATATATATATATATATAGGCTAAGGACTTTACCTGGACAACCTTAAAGGTGATTTTCTCAATATTTTTTTTTTTTTTTTTTGCACCCTCAGATTCCAGAATTTCAAATAGTTGTACCTCGGCCAAATATTGTCCTATCCTCCATACATCAATGAAAAGCTTATTTATTCAGTTTTCAGATGATGTATAAATCGCAATTTCCAAAAATTGACCCTTATGGCTGGTTTTACGGTCCTGGGTCACACACACACACACACATACATACATACATACATACATACATATATATATATATATATATATATATATATATATATATATACATACATACATATATACACACACACACACACACACACATACATACATGCATACAGTAGTGGTCAGAATTATTGGTACCCTTGGTAAATATGATCAAAGAAGGCTGTGAAAATTAATCTGTATTGTTAATCCTTTTGATCTTTTATTAAAAAAATTCACAAAAATCTAACCTTTCATTGGATAATAAGAATTTAAAATGGGGGGACATATCATTATGAAATAAATGTTTTTCTCTAATACACATTGGCCACAATTAACGGCACCCTTTTATTCAATACTTTTTGAAACCTACTTTTTGAAAATTTGCCAGTTTAACAGCTCTAAACTTTCTCCTATAATGCCTGATGAGGTTAGAGAACACCTGACAAGAGATCAGAGACCATTCCTTCATCCAGAATCACTCCTGACCCTTTAGATTCACAGCTCCATGTTGGTGCTTCTTCTCTTCAGTTCACCACTCATTTTCTATAGGGTTCAGATCAGAGGACTGGAATGGACATAGCAGAAGCTTGGTTTTGTGCTCAGTGACCCATTTTTGTGTTGTTTTTGAGGTTTGTGTTTGGATTATTGCACAGTTGGAAGATCCAAACATGGCCCATTATAAGATTTCTAACAGAGTCAGTCACTTATTGATTTTTTATCTGTTGGTATTTGATAGAATCCATGATGCCATGTGTCTAAACAAGATGTCCAGGACCTCCAGCAGAAATATAGGCCCACAACATCAAAAATTTTTACTTTTTATCCCTGTATTCACCAAACCCATCTTGAGTGTTTGCTGCTAAAAAGCTAAATTATTTTAGTTTCATCTGACCATAGAAGCCAGTCCCATTTGAAGTTCCAGTCATGTCTGATAACTGAATATACTGGAGTTTGATTTTGGATGAGCGAGGAGAATTTTTCTTGAAACCCTCCCAAACAACATGTGATGATGTAGGTGCTGTTTGACCATTTTTTTTTAAGGTTTTCTGACCCCCGAGACTCAACTATTTTCTGCAATTCTCCAGCTGTGGTCCTTGGAGAGTCTTTAGCCACTCAAACTCTCCTTCTCACCGTGCATTAGGACGATATAGACACACGTCCTCTTTCAGGCAGTTTCGTAACATTTTATGTTGACTGGAAATTTGAATGGGAATATACTTCAGAGATATTTTACTCGTGCATAACGTGTATTTGAGAAAAACATTTATTTCATAATGATATTGGGTGCCCAAGGGTGCCAATAATTCTGACCACTACTGTATATATATATATATATATATATATATATGATTATTATTCTTTTTTTGGCCATATGGATAATGCTCATATGTACGGTTATTAAATTATACGTCATTTGATTTCACAAACAGTATGTGCTAGTGTACTTTTGAGAATGAAGTATACAGTGTACCTGCTGTATGATGTTGCTGAAGTTCATACTGGCGCTGCTGGAGAAGTTGTTTAGCTGGGATTTTACCTCTGGACTGAGGATGGTGATGTTTGCTATGTTGATTTGTACCTCCTCAAAGGTCTGATCAATCTCATGGGTGTACTGTTGAGAGAATCAGCCATTAGTGTCCAATAAGCGATGCGTCAATCATAGGAAAGTAAAGAAAGAGTAATAATATATCACCTGTGAAACATCTAATTTACTATTTAGGTCAAAGATCTCATTCAGATGAAATGTAGTCCACAAGGGCTTATTCTTTCGACAGTCACTAGAAATAATAAAAAGTGGATTTACTGATTTATTTTGGATGTAAATAATGTAAATATGACAGCCATCATCATGCTGTCTTGTGTGTGACGTACCTGTACACATTACCAATACTCAGGTTTGTATTCAGATTCAGAGCCCTTGACAGGTTGAAATCTGGAATCAGCCCTGGAGTGTCAATAAGCTATGAAACACAATATGATAATCAAATATACTGGCAATAATTGATGCAAAAATTTACATTTACTGGAAACTAGTAACTAGTCAAGGTCATGCGATTAAACACAATGAGTCAGTGTTAATGGAAATACCTGGATGAGTTCCTTGTTTTGCCATGGTTTACAGACCAGGGTATAAGTATTTCCTCCCACTATGAAAAGTATCAACACTATTAACATGAAGATCCAGGAGACCAGGAAGCTGAAACCTACTCCTCTAAAATGACACAAGAGGAAGTAATTACTGCACGTACAGTTTTATTGTACCATATATAACAATGCACACTGACAGTTTTCAGTTACACAAGCACAAAACAAAAGGGGAATTTAAACTCACGCCATGAAAAATATTCCTCCACAGTTGGATGTGCCGGAACGTTCAGTGGGATTGTCTTTAGGATTTAGTCCAGCTACACCCAGCAGCAGACCCATAAAATTACAGATCACCACCAGCAAAATCAGACAGCTCAGGACCAATCCAACAGCCCAACTATTACAAAAAATAAAAGAGAGATTATTTGAGATTATTATAAAATACATTGTATTTCAACACAGAGAATTGTGGTTAATTAGAACAAGATGTGTTTAGTTACCTGATTTGACTTGATCTCTCTATGTAAGGAGAAATATCTTTGATCGATTTCTGCACGTCCGTTACTGGTGCTGAGATAGTCTTCAATACATCAAGAGGAAGGCCTTTGGTCACACCTGAGATCTCAGTTTTTAATGTTTCAAGCTGCAATAAAGCCACTTTAAAGGACACAAGGCACAACATCACTTAACAACTAGACTGATCAGTAACTTCAAGTACAACACACTACTTAACCCTTAAGTGAACAAACTTTTGAGAATTAAGATAATCTGATCAAATGATTCCCAAGAAAGAGGACCCATTAAGGACACTTAACAACACAAACTTACCCTGCACACTTAGTCTGGTCTCATTTTTCACTTTATCTGGAATGCTGTCAAAAAAGTTTCTCCCCTGGGATTCAAACATGTACAATGAACATCATTCATTCACAACGATTAAATATATATGTAGATATAGGATAAATAGGATACTGTTATGAATGTTTTCTTTTTCTTTTTCAAGAAATTAACTTTTTACCCAGCAAGGATATAAAAATGGCAGGAAAGACATTTAAAGTCTTACCAAAAAATAAATAAATAAATAATCAAATAATTGCTATTCATTTGACCTTTCTATTCACCAAAATATCCTGACAAAAATCAATCATGGTTTCCCACAAAATATTAAGCAGCACAACTGTTTTGAAAATTGATAATACTAAGACTTGTTTCTTGATCACCAAATCAGAGAGAGAGAGAGAAAAAAAATGTACTGAAGTGAAATTTTATAGCTGTGAAATACAGCACTAACCTTATTTGCCTGTCCAATGACATCCGCATTTATAGCCTTGTCTACAGCAGACCTCAGGTCGTTTTGATCAGGAAACTACCAAATTGTGACACAGACAAAGCACATGCAAAGGTTTTTTTTTTTCATTATAAACTATATTTTAAGCATTAAAAAAATTATTTTCGGTATGTCTCCTTTTGCTTTCATGACAGCAGCACTCTAGAATGAACTCCACACGTTAAAGTCAATAAGACAAAATGAGTAGTTTTCATACAGTCATGTGAACTCAGCCCCTATTTTTAAACTACTTATATAACTGTATTCTGAATATGAATTATTTGTAATATAATTTTCAAAAACACTTTTAATCTTTATGGGCTAAACCATTTAATGAGAAGTGCATCTTTAATATTTATTATAAATATTATGCATTAGTATAATTATTTTTTAAAACAATTATAAATATTTATTATAAATATTCGAATTTAGATTATAAATAATTCTTATAATTAGCATTTTAAATACATATTTAGTTTTTTAATGTTTTAATCCTATATTTTCAGTGTGGTTTCAGACACCATTGTAAATTTCAGCAGAGCACCACATTTAACACTAGAGGGCAGTACTAGCTGTACATCAATGCTCTACATGCAGACATCCACATGCACAATGACAGTGACACATTCTTATTTTTCTATACAACAACCAGTATTTATAGAAATGTCTTTCAACCAGGTAAGAGTCAGGTTTCCAAGAGAAGGCGCTTGCAAGCATTGACATGTTAACAATAACTTCTTGCGTTACTCCTTATTGTTTGCACCTTTGTTGCTGTCTCCCTGCTTTCCTTCAATGACAAGTGTTTGAGCCTTTGTGTGCACAGAAGCCTGGTAACACAACTTGGTCTTGTGTACTTCTAGAGAAATGTTGTATAATAGTCATGTAATCTAAGCCAAAACATTGTTGTGTGGGTATTATAGTAATGCCTGTTCTCCCCAGAAGATTGATGCAGAATTCGCTCTGCTCCAATCACTGACCTGAGACAACCACAACCACAAAATGTCTAGAGCTTCAAATGAATGACTGTGTAATGATCCACCCACATTTTTCAGGTATTTTCTCTTAATACTCAACCTGAAACTACCACAAAGCCTAAAGTGGAATCAGGATATAATCAGGACTCCATATGCTTCACTGAACAGCCATAACACAATTCCCCAATGAGTTTTTGACTGGTTTGTCTCCATGACAGCTCTGGTTTAGCTTACGTCAAGGCTTCCTTCCAGTGATAGTTTGTCCAGTTCTGGCAGCTGGGAAGTGCAGTTTACACAGTCTGGCATATGCAAAGTGTTGTTAATCCGCTGCCTCACAGCAGATAAATTAGCTTTCAGCACATCCAACTTTGGTTTCAACAGCTCCAAAGTTTTATTAAGCTTAAGCAGTTCGTTGCTGGTGCTGTTTATCACTGTAACACACATAAAGAACAACATTTATTTAAAATCAATGGATTCATTAATGCTGCAAAGGTGAGTCAACGAGCAAAGGTTTGATCACAGAGCTAGTTTCCCAAAGAAAGGGGCTACTTTATCACTTGATGAGTAAATGCATACATACCTTGGGCTACTTCAGTAATGGAGTTGAATGCTGGGTCAAGGGAACCTTTAAGACCATTTTGGATTAATTTACCAAGCAGAGGCCCTATTTCTATGAGACAAACAGGAATTCAGTGTGAGATTAAAAGAAAAACAAATGGATCAAAAAAGAAATTAACTTTTTATTGTGGCAACATTCATGGTTGCAATCTTTAGATAACTATATTAAATGTTACAAAAAGGAAAATGTTTTTTCCCCTTGCAAATTCGAATTTGAGTGCAATTTTTGTCTCTTTCAATGGTTTTGCCTCCTTTAATTTGTGAACCTTGTCTTAAGAGATACGAGATGGACGTACCATTTAAGTTGTCTCTGACGATATCCACAGTCGCTCCGCTCTCATTCACAACTTGAATGATTTGCTGTTGAGAAATAAAAAGTTTTTTTTCCCCTTATGTATCAGCTATATTCAGTTTAATTCAGTATTGTTATCATTTGATTTGATTTCAGTTGTTGATATAAATCAACCTTGCACAGAGTTTAAACACAAGACTTCAAAAGATTTATATTTTAAATAAGTAATGTTCTTTTTATATTTCTATTCATCAAGAATCCTGAAATAAATCACGGCTTTCACAGAAATATTAAGCAGCACAACTGTTTTTTAACACTGATAATAATAAAAGATGTTTCTCAAGACTGGAAAAATTCAGCTTCGTATCACAGGAATAAATTACATTTTAAAATAATATAGTAAAATAGTAAACAGTTATTTTACATTGTAATATTTCAAAATAATTCTGTTCTTACTGTCTTTTTGATCAAAAACCTGCTAAACATTTGAAACGCATGAGGTTTTAATCTCACTTATTCTCTCTGAATAGTGTACCTCAGTAATAGTGTTAATATAGCCTTTGACATTCTCCAAGATGTCGGTGAGTTCTGAGGGCTGCGCACCACAGTCTCTGAAGTGTTTGTACTGCTCAGGAACATGCAAATATTCCCTGCCCTGCACAGCAATTGATATTAATTTAGCTAACTATATAAATATAAAATGTCAAAAATATCATTACAATAAGATTACACTCAAACCGGTGCTCACAGAATTAATACAGTGATGAGAAATGTGGCCAAGAAAAAGCTTCTTCGCTTGCATTGGATGTTCGTTGTTTGCTTCTGCTGCATGCGGCCCCCGCAGTTACCACAGCAACGACAGCAGGCAAAGATTAGGCCAATTAGAGGCATCAGGACAATATAGAGGATCCCAATGGCCACGCAGACCAGGAACCCTATCTCATATTGCAAAACCTGGTCAAAAGTGAAAGAGGATAGACAGGTTGGTTGCTGTGGGTATAGCTAAATTAAACAGTAAAGATGTTTTAAAAAAAAAAAAAAAAGTCTTGATGACATTATATAGGTGTACTTATGCGTGTCCATGTGCTCTTCTCAACTGTGTATCCAAAACATGTTTGACACTGTGTAATCAGATCAGCCAATCGAAACAGGCAAATAGTCAGTGTTTATACAACAAAATATTGGTGATGGCATGATTCACTTATGGTAAAAAAAATTTATAAAAATCCGGAAAAACTTGTCCTACCACACACACACATGTTCATTTATATCTGGATGACGCTGTATCAAGTACATTCTTCTTTATAGAAAAGTAAAATATCTATCGCAAAAAATCTGACCAAGGTGCTATTTTATTATCAAACCATTAATTTACCTGCAGGTGTGACATACCTTTTTAACCGTCTCTGTGTTGAAATCCTTATCTTTGATCATTCTAATCAGCAGATCTACAGGAAAAACATGCCAAGACATTCTATATTCTTTTTAATATCCATTTACACAACACAAAATTACATTATAACCAGTGTCCCAGCATTCTGCTTGTGCTAAAACAGTCTTGTGAGGAATACGGTGATGAAGTGGCCAAGGTCAAAGCTGTAACAACTCTCTGCTGTATGATTTTTCATACTTTTTTTTTTTCTAAATAGCCACTGATGTCAGCAAGTAGGTATTATACCAAAAGAGTCAAAGTAGAAAGGACTATACACAATACTCTATTGATGGGTGATGACGAATTGAATTCCGTCATTGTAACCTGAACAACTTCATGAGGTTTCAATGGAGTTATATTTCTGTAAAGCTTCATTCTATTGTTAGATTAAGTGTGACCCTGGACCACAAAACCAGTCTTAAGTCGCTGGGGTATATTTGTAGCAATAGCCAAAAATACAATGTATGGGTCAAAATTATAGATTTTTCTTTTATGGCAAATATCATTAGGACATTAAGTAAAGATCATGTTCCATGAAGATATTTTGTAACTTTCCTACTGTAAATATATCAAAACTTAATTTTTGATTAGTAATATGCATTGCTAAGAACTTCATTTGGGCAACTTTAAAGGCGATTTTCTCAATATTCTGATTTTTTTTCAGACTCGGAAGCGTTCACTCGGATGAGAGCGCAAAAGCACAGCACAAAAACGAATCAAACAGATCGCTGCAGCTTGAGACAGACAGGCTGTTCAAAAACACGCCGCATTAAAAACGTGAAGCTGAGCGCCAGTCAAAGTCGCGACAAAAAGAGTGTGCTTGCTTATTATGATTATTATATGGTAATCTGCAGAAGCGCAGTGAATTTATCAGTGCATCATGTTTTCACTCAGATAAAGACTGTCATTTTCTTCTTAAGAAAAAAATTAAGATGTTCTTAAGAATATATTTGAGAACTTATTAAGAATTTTTCAAGAATTGCACTTACGGACATTCTTACGAACTTCGTGGAATTTATCTTAAGAAATTTCTTAACTTATTTCTTAAGAAGATTTTCGTGAATCCGGCCCCAGATTCTCAAATAGTTGTATCTCGGTAAAATATTGCCCGATCCTAACAAACCATGCATCAATGGAAAGCTTATTTATTCAGCTTTCAGATGATGTATAAATCACAATTTCGAAAAATTGACTCTTATAACTGGTTTTGTGGTCCAGGGTCGCAAAATAATAATTGTCTGCAGGAAGAGATGTATAAACGTAATAGTTCATGTTTGATCCAATAATTATAGATCAAAGGGACATTGTTAACATTTCATGAACAGCTTTGAACTTTATGAGATCAGTAATTTTCTTTAAGCACACAATGAATATGCAGGTAATAATTAACTTTAAAGTTTGCCTTTCCATTTGTGATGCAGACTGCAACTATACAGGCTGATTGAAGAGTACAGCAATAAACATATTTTTGTGGTAAACAAAGCTCTTGGAAAGGGAGGGGAGATGATTCAAATCTCATGGACATTTGCATGGTTATTTTCACAGTGGTTTTGCTTCTGATAATTAACTGAGTACATTTATCCCAACTGAATAAGCACCATCTAACCATGTGCACAACAAGCCCAGCCTAATAACATCCTCTAATGAGTCTAATACAGCCATTACAGTCTCAGCTCAAGTTAGATTCATCTGTGCCACATATAGCATGTTGTTTACTTAGGTAAACCCATTGTAATCAAACTGTTAAATTAGTCAGTATCAAATTAACTTTTTCTGTTTGTGCTGAATACGCCTTTGTCAAACACAGAGATCAAAACGACATAACATAAACTCACCTTTAGGGAATGATTTGGGCTGGACAGAGTCCAGGAATGAATGTACAATTGGAGACATAAAGGCACTGTTGAAGGTCAGCTTGGTTGGTATTTCATATGGAGTTAGTAGCTCTGTTCTGTTGGCCTTGATAGGGCAGAACGGTTGTCCGCTTACACATGTCCAGAGAAACAGCGGCAAAATGCCACTCCAAAAAACACCTTTCATTCTGGACCTCATGTTCAGCATTAGTCAGTGGGTTTTTAGGTCATGTCTCGATTCTTATGAGCATCAAACGTCACCTATGGCATGATAGATGTCAATAATTAGTCTAATCTTCTTTAGAACATAATACAGTCAGCGTATGACTATTGTTTTATAATTGCAGCGATTATTGTGATAATTAGAGAAAAAGGAACTGTAGGCTACTTACGTCCTAAAACGCATCTTCCTGACTAAAATATATAAACAAAAACACTGTCAGGAATGAAAACGCTCTGAAAGCTAAAAAAAAAAAAAAAAAATTTAGATTAATAAAATCATCTTGCAATTCTATTGTTGTACAATTTCTTACATATTAACACCGACTGAAGTAAAACTCGATCTTCTTGTGTCAGACGAGTTTAAATAAACAGGTTGACATTAAACGTAACCGCGTTAGGCAGAAACTACTGAACTGTTTACCTAAAACAGTAACCTGAGAACTAAGCACGAAAAGGAGAAGCTAGAAAGACAGCACTTTAACCGCTAAGGGCAAAGTCATAAACAGCACTACAATAGTAGCCTACCTGTTTTCATTTAAATTCCTCCAGCTATTGTTGAGCGTGTTCCTCTTAGTTCAGTTTAAATGACCGATGTCTTTATCCCTCTGAGAGAAACCTGATGTCAACACTGAAGTTTAGCTGCATTGAGTGAAGCAATAAAAGATTGAATTGCCAGTTAAAGAATGAAAGACTAGGACAAACTGAAATGGGAGGGAGAGAAAGAGGGAGGGAGGCTCTGAGTTTATAAAGACTGGTCAGTTTTCAGAAATTAATCTATTTAAAACTGAGGGTGAACGCATTTTTCTATTGCTGTTGTTTCTAAAAGTATATTTAAATTAATATGTTTAATTTTTTTTCAATTTACATAAAACAATTATCAAAGAACATTGTATAAAATTACTAGGCTATTAATGACAACGGACACTGGTCAATTATAAAAAATAAAATAAAATAAATTACAATAACAAAATTACAACAAAAAAAATTATATTTCGTCGACTGATTAAATTATAGCCCTACAGTTTTATTAAAAATAAGAGAAAGAAAGAAAGAAATCCCCTGTCTTTTATGTTTTACAAAAGAAAGACGTTTGGAACAACATGAGAATGAGTAAAGTGACAGAATTTTCATATTTGTGTGAACTAACAATTCAAGAAAATCCAATAACTTTTGATTTATTAATTGAAAACATTAGTGGGTGCATTTAAATTATTTTTGGTTAGAAATGCATTTATTAATGTCATAATAGATCTGAACAAAGTGAGAGTCAATTATTTTACCCAAAACATTTAACAGCAGATGAATAAGCACGTGTGGATGCTTAACGAAAATATAAGTTAGATTTAAAACTAATATTGCTAAGCACTCCAAATATTTAATAGCAATGTTCCTGTTTTAACTTATTCAAAGAACAAATTTTTTTTTTAAATAGTTTCCTTATTGTTCCTGTTAACTGCCGTAGCAATTTAACAGTTCTGTCAAAAAGTAGGACATGAATGCTTCCTGGTGGCCTTTGATTTATCATTTACAAACGACCAGGTAAGCAAACACAGCACTAACCGTAAAGTACAACAAAAACACTTCCAGATCTGGATCTGTTTGCAGAGTATCTACCTGGAAATATGACGTGTCAATGACACTCTACTATTGGGCTATTAAGAGTTGTTCACATTTCTTATCAGAAACCCAGTGTTGAGGAAGCCTCTCATAGTTTTTAATGTACTATTGATGTGTGTATTTTAACCACATACCAGGCATGATAGCTTGTGAAAATGTGTTTTATTGGTACCATATATCAACTGTCAATGGCAGACACGAGGCAAAAATATCTCTGTAAAACAACCACAAAGGTGCTCTGAAAACAGAAAAGAGCACCCCTGCTTTATGGCCGATTTGAGAAATGAACCGGAAACACTGTATTTCACAAATGACATTGAAGAAAAAATAATTTGGGATTTGTATGCCTTAGAATGGTTACATTTAACTGTAATTTAGTCTTAGACCATTTTATAAATCAGTGGAACAATGGAGTGCCCTCTGGTGTTTTTAAAACCTAATACACTAACCTCAAAGGGGCTTCTTGGGATTATTGACCTGATTGTGTTTAATTATGCAAATTTGATTAAGAATTCTTATGGATTCATTCAATGACTTATATATCATCTTAGCTTAAGGAAAAAAAAAACAAAGTGAAATAATGTACAAAGGCAACATCAAATACACAGCAACATGTATCGTCTCGATATATAATGCAATGGCAAAGACTTTAAAAAAATAAATACATTGTAGATTGACTTAAAAACTATAATCTACCTTCTCGTGTAAAAGGTAGTTGTACCTTTAATGCATCTAGAAACAATTTAAAAATGAGAGGTTCAGCTTTACTTTTGACATATGAAGGGGTGAAGGGCACAGGGGTCCTAAGAAGAGTAAATAGAATTACACTTATACAGAACTTGGCTACAATCTTAAATATACAATCACAAATACACAAACAAAATGATGAAAAAAAACAAAAACATTATATAAATGTGTCGATTAAAGGATCTTGCTCCTTGGTCTGTAGCATCGGGTAAGAAAAAACAATGGCTGGCATACTAATTTGATGTTTTCTCTAGACTTTCAAAGCAAACTAATAATCAGTGTGAATGACAGGCATTGAGCTCGGCCTGTTCTTTTCAATAGGCTAAAATCTCCATGAAACAAAATGTTTATAGCTACGGTCTCTGGACAAAATGTGCCACCAGCCGTTGTACTAACAGTGTAGGATTTAGATCCTGCAAACAATGAGACTGTTACAGCTGCGATAGCTAATGTCTGACACATGCAGTTCCCAGACATACATGCTATGATCATGTAATCTCATTATCAAAGATGATTAAAACAGAAACAGAAAGACAGATAGGTGTAAAGCTTAGAGCAAAGTAGCTTCTACTTACAATAATATTGATAACAGTAACAATACAAAATTTGTTATTTTACATTGAGATTGACAGCGTTTTCCAGTTAAAGATTATCAATTTTTGTTTTAATAAGAACAAAATTCATCATAATCATTTTTTAAGAAAAATAGCTCCAAAATACAGTGACAAGAGTGCAAAGGATATTTAGAGTTTTTGTTTGCTTGCTTATTTTTTCACTTTAGAAATCGTTATAAAAAATAAAAAAAGAACAAGAAACTAAACAGAATGCAAACAATTAAAAAAAAAGAAAAAAAAAAAGAAAGAAAACACTTCTTTTGAGTCTGGCGTAATGGTCAGGCAAGCTCTCAGTGACCATTTCGGGCATGACCAAACTCAAGAACCTCGATGCTTTACACTTTATTTAGTTTTACTTAAAGGACTTTACGTAGTGGTTCTCAACTCCGGTCCTCAAGCTCCGGAACTGTACAGGTTTTTGTTCCAACCAGGTCCTACAAAACAAATAATTGAGTTTTTAAAAATGGAGCTTTGGGTTTGAATCTGAGGTGCACACAATGGTCATATCACTAAACGGTCAGATAAAAAGTGATCCTTTCCTGTCAAGTGAGCACAACAGAAACGGCCATGCGTGTCAAAGCACAGCACGCACAGAGAGACCCGAGGTTGGAACAATAACCCACAGCCTGATCGCTAAGCCTGATCGAGACAGAAACGGACGGTGTTGGAAAACGACTCTCAAAGAAACAAAAGAATCAACAAAACGGAATGTCTGACGGCAAAAGAGGAGGAGGAGGATGAGGAGAGCCAATTTCTCGCATGGCCAATTACGGACTCATCAAGGCAGAAGTCAAGGACCGGGTCTTGCGAGCGAGGGGTCCTCGAGCCTTTCGCTAGCCCCTAACACTTCTACTGCGATGACTGTGAGGTGGGGTTGTCATTTTTGCTCTCCTGGCTGGAGGGAGCTTTGCTGTTCCAGGGGCTGTTGGTGCCCAGGGCGGGGGAACTGTTGAAACTGTCCTCGTCGTCGATGCCATTGGCCGCATCAAACTGTGTGTTCTCCAGCCGCGTGATGAGCCGCTCATCCTCGTCCCCGAACTCCCCTCCCATCAGAGTGGGCTCTCCCACCATCATCACATCCTGCAGGGGACAGGAAGGGGCGCAAACATTATCCCCACAACCCGGGGGTGCTCCGTAGGGGGACGCGGTGGCTTTCTACACCACATCGCAACGGCAGAAGGCACTGAGGAACTACACCTCCACTATTCTGCCCACTACAAGCCCAAATCAGCAAGGGAACTTAAACCAGCAGTGCTGTATGTGAAAAGGCTATGTTCACCATGCTGAACACTAAATAGCTCTGCCATGGTGGGCATCCCGGATCCTTGAGTGCTGCACGGGTTCATTCCACCTCGGGTCTCTAGTGTTGGCTGCGTCTCTGGAGCTCAAAACACCCAACAGACTAACAAAAAGCACAAAAAACCCACAGACCTGCGGCCCTAAAGGACCAGGGACTGCCCAGCATTGGATCATGTCCACTTGTCTCTATGTTGGGTCTGTCTTCCTAATATGAGGCATAACTTGAATACAAGCATTGGTCCACCCTCATCCCGGCTAACCCGACTCCCATAGCTCAAAATGGACATCAAAATGAGATGCTTACAGGTACCTGGCTGGAGAGCGCAAAACTGCTGGCTGGACTTTTCTTTTTACTGTTGCTGTTGTTGTTGTTGTTGCCCCCTCCGGAACTCATCGTGCTGCCGCCGGACATTTTTCGTTTCCTTCGCTTGTTGGGGGCTTGTCTTGCTGGCTCAGCTGGACAAAGAGCAAAGGGAGATATCTGAGACTCGGGTGGGACACTGCTGGACGTTTGGCTTTGAGATGAAAGTCGCCCGATTCTCACCTGGTGGTGCCACCATCCGCTGCCATTTCTGAAACAGACAGGTTTTGAGACAGTCTCGTGGGCTGAGACTGTACGTCTTGTGTCTGGACATCAGCTCCTGCATGGGCTCCAGGATTACACAAAGCTGTGGGAGAGAAAAAACCTGTTAGTAATGTTTTTTTTTTTAAATTCATATCAACCGTTCTGCAGACTGATGGAAATTAACTTACTCGGAGGTAGTTCAGCGTAGAGTTAGATAAGCCACATCTTGTGATGTTTTTTGATAGCTGGTCAAGCATTTGGGGGTCTTGGGCCTGTTGAGGAAGAAATTTAGTAAATCAACAAAATTTGTGTGTAGTCACAAATTATGCTAATAACATCTATTGAAACTATAAGGTGGGTCATTTTGTTTTACAAAACTTAAAAAGAAAAGAAAGCAAACAGTTAAAAGGCAAGAAATCTTTCCTTAAAATGTCTTTACAATTATAAAGTTAAAACAAAACAAAACAAAACAGCACATAGCTGAAATTATCTAGAAAAGGAAACCAGAAAATGGCCTGAATTAATGGCAAAAGTTTTGTTTAACAGTTTCTTCTTAACCTATGCTGCATGACTTAATTAAAAACACTAAAACCAATAATATTGTGAATATAATTACAAATTAAAAAAAAAAGTTTTTAATATATTTTAAAATATAATTTATTCATGTGGTGGTAAAGCTGAATTTTTAGCAGCTATTACTCCAGTCTTTAGTGTCACATGATTCTTCAGAAATCATTCTAATATGCTAATTTGGTGCTCATGAAACATTATCATCAATATAGAAAACAATTGTGCTGCTTAATATTTTTGTGGAAACCATGATACCTTTTTTATCAGGGTTTCTTGATTAATTGAAACAGAATTTATTAGAACTATTAGAAAGAATAAATTATTTGTAGCATTATTGAATGTTTACCGTTAATTTTGATCAATTTAATGTGTCCTTGGTGAATAAACATTAATTTCTTTCAAAAAAAAAACAAAAAAACTCCTGACCCCCGAAATATACACTTGGGTAGGGGGTCTAGGACAAATCCATAAGGATTATAAATATTGAAAGTACTATAATGATGTGAATAGATGCTATAGCAACAATGGATTGAAAACAGTACAAATAAATATCCCAAACTCACATGCATTGCCAGGATGCTCCTCGGCACGACCTCTCTGTGCTGTCTGATGCTGAAGTGCCACGTCTTTATACGCATCATGTCATCAAACATAAACTCGAGGTACAGTCTGCCCTCCACACACACCTGAGGAGATGAAAGGACTTCTCAGTTACATCAAAAGGCAATGGTGGAGGTGGCCTGCTATGAACTCAATTGTTATGTTCTTATTGCAGAGCTTATTTAATGGATGTACTCTGAAATCCATTTAGGATCACAACAAGAGTTAATGTACGCCTTCTCTGACACCACATTCACTTGAAAAGGAAATGAACGGGCAACACGTGAAGGCTATTTTTAGGACTTATTTCTGATAACAATCTTTGCATAAAGTGTGGTGTGGTGTACAACTGCGTTCATACCAAAGGATATGCTAAGTTAATGTTTTAAAACTGTGGCAATAAACGCAAAGGAAAATGATACCTGTGTGAACATGGGTTTGCCGTTCTGTGTAACCATGGTGCACTGATCGCAGTCCAGGGACACAAAGTTATTGTGGAAAGACTCCTTGGGATGTTTCAGCACATAGAAGAGTTCAGTGGCTCCGCCCTCAAAAATACTCCTGAAGTACCGAGGGATCAACGTCCTACCAATAGCTGGAAATAGGATTAAAATTTTGGATTCAGATACAGTGGGGAAAACCAGAATATGAATGCATTTTCTCATGTCTCTGTCTATATTTGATTATTCAGGGTCAAATTCAAACACAAACATTAAAATCATCGAAGTGACTTTACAAAACAGGATATTACTATATCGTTTGGGCCCATCTTCCAGACAGAAAGTGATCGTCAGCATTGCATCGTCTTCGAAAAACTCTGTAGTGAATGCATCCCACCACAAATTGTCACAGTCCTGCTGTGAAAGCACAAAAAACACTGTTCACCTATAATCTTAATTAAAATAAATTTACATTTGCTAAACAAGCAGCATTTAAATCCCATGATTTGCATGCATGCCAACAACTTACTGTTTCCATTTCAACAAATGAAAATAAGATTTTTGTTACTCTCTTTTTAAATTTGTGTACCATGAATGTTGATGAATGCGATTTCTTTTTACCTCTGTCCAATTCTGTAGTCTTTTGTTGAGCTCAAATATTCTGTAGTCTGTTTGATTTCCATACGGTGTGTGCCTCCTGTAACATGACATTATTATGAAGCTATTGAGCATACACCACTACTCAAAAGTTTGGGGTCAGAAAGATTTTATTTTTCACAGAAATTAATACTTTTATTCAGCAAGACTGATAAGAAATGTTTCTTGAGCAGCAAAGAAAAAATGTCAGTTGACAAAAATGTCAACGGCCAGATAAGTACTTACCCTATTCCAGGCTCCATGTAAGATGGGGGATACATCGGTGTCGGACTGCAATATAAAGAGCATTATGAAGACCTTAAAATGAGCAACTTTCATATTAAATATCTAGTGTATTATCAGTTTACTTTAGATAGATGTTAGCTAGATGCCAAACAACCACTACTTTAAAACTAGTAAATGGTCACACACACTAGACAAACACATATTATATCTTCTTCACCATGTAAAACAATAATCACAAGTCTCACCCCACATCTCTATCCAGCATTGCGCCTGGGTGAAATGGAGGGAAGGCACTACCGTTGGGGGGCTCCTTTGGGGAGTACAGCTTGAATGACTTGGACGAACAGCCTAGATAATGAGAGAGAGAACACCATTCAGACATAACAGACTTAGAGTCCATACACAGAATACACAGACAGGCCTACAAACACATCCAGTAGAATCCTGATGCATTTAGTGCAGCTGTAGGTAAATAAGACATGTCTATTTTTGGCCTGACTAATATATAAGGCGGCTTGAGTTATTCATGTCCACTGTCTAGCCTTGCAATTAGCTTAGTGAAATGCATGATCTGAGACTGAAGTAATGGTACCTTTAATATTTAATATCTCTCTGAAATAATAAATATATATATTTTAAGACTGATAGTCTCCCCACACCCTGGTCAGCAAACACCATTATGTGATCACGTGACGTGATGATTTCCCTGTAGCTTATGACAGCCCATCCCCCATCCCGTATGGAGGATTCACGTAACTCCAGTTAGCCCTGCTGTGTAATTCGTTTAAACTGAAACAGCAAGCTAAAAGCAACAACCCAAAAACATGCCAAACAAAGACTAATCTAATGCAATGCACAGTCAATTATTACAATGCAACATTATCCATAAAGTGCACTTCATGATTCGTGCACATTTGTGTCACAATATATAAACGCTAGCCTATACAATAAAAGTAAAAAGGAATGTAATTACTAAAGAATAATTAAATTAATTGAATTAGCATAACAACAAACATGTATATTCACTATAGAAATATCCATAACTTCTCACAATATTACATTCCCCTGATATTTCAAAATTTTGCATCACAGTCAACCAGAAACACTGGAAAAATGATGCATAGTCACACAGATCTGCCATTCTACTTGTCTGATGCACCATCCTGTCAATGTTGTGTTTCTGTTTCAGTTTTAGAAATCAGCATAGTTAAAATAAACTAAGACATGTCATGCACATTCTTTTCAACTAACGTTACTCTCTTTACATCAGAGCTGCATTTTATAGTGTATCGAAGAAACTTAATTAATTAATTCATGTCATGTTAAATCATAAATCAAGTCATGTTCTAAGAATTGCACACACTGAATTTACCAGAAAAACGTATTATAATGCTATTTACACACAAAGTAAAAAATAAATCAATTTTAATCCCAAATGATTATAATTCAAAACAACTAAAACTCATGATATTGCAAAGTACTACATTAAATACATTTTCTCACAGATTAATAGCAACCACTTCATCCTCCTCTCTCTGTTGTTGGGGAAAACATTTGTGCTAAGCTACTACTAAATTGTAGCCACACTACTTAATACATTTCATAATAAAGTGCACCGAACTACTTTTAAAAGACACATCATTTAATTCAAAACACGTATCGCTGCTTTATTTTTAGCAAATGCTTTCTAGCGAGTTGCGATATTTGTGTACTATAACGACAAACTTGATAGCCTAGCTTAGCCAGGCCTGGCTCGGAACACAGGCGAGGCCCTCACAGGTTCGCTGATTATCCCAACAGCGTAAACAGCATCACCATGGCGACGCAATTCAACGCATTTATTTTCATGTTTTCTTGCTTTAAAACGAAACGTTGCTCTGAAGAAACGTTGCACTGAAGCTCAAGCGCACCTGCAGGAATTCAAGTTGGACTTCGACGCTCTCTCTCCCCGGTGCTCCCTGATTATAATCCCGCTCTGTCGGTCGCTGTTCTTAAAGCGAGGTGAGCTGAAACATCAGCCCGGTCAAACCATGGTGGTGTGCAAAAAGCAGTTACAAAATGCAGCTTCAGCGCTGGTAGTTGTAGACCGTGTTAAACGGGAACCGGACTCAAAGGGGTAACGAGGAAAAGTGCCCGTGCGACCCTTTGTTCCTGCTCATGAACAATGGTACAGGCCCTTCTTTCTCTCCGTGCAACCCCCCTCAACACTCCCAGCTCTTGTGGAGCATCAACCCCTCGCGTTCCCCTCCAATCAAACCCACCCCTCCCCCAGACACACTCTACTACTGCCTGCGTCCTCATCCTGCATACACTTCACGTCGATGTAAATACTGTAAATGTGTCGAAAGAGAATCAAGAAAACACTTTAGAGTTGACTGCAGTTAAACTTTAATAAATAAATAAGTAAATATCTAGCATATGACTTCAATGGATGCTGTGTGCATTGTTTACAGCAGCTACACATCTTTTGAAGCCCCTGCTGGTGATATGCTCTCTAAAATCATTTATTTAAAGTTAGTTTGTAACACTTAAACTAGTAACTTTGATTTAAAAAAAGTAAATAAACAAACAAGATTGCATAAAAACATCTGAATCTTTGCAAGTTAAAAAAAAAAAGTATATATGTATATAATACGCAATAAAAAAAAATTAAACACTAAAAACATCAGAATATAGCTATATTTAAATATTTTATAAAATATACAAGAAACATTCATTTTACATACATGACATACATTAGTATATTTAAATTTATATGTAAAATAATTATGCAAATCTGTCTTATATTTATATTTTTTTATTTGCCCATGACAATTTAATTTCTTAAATGTCACAACTGAAGTCATTTGGACCTTTCAGTAAAATCGAGAGCTGTGAATCTGTCACAAAACCTAATTGTCAGAATTTATGAGGTTTAATTTATTTGCGACAATAAACTATTATAACCAAAATTTGACTGTGAAATCACTACAGGCTTCATCAAATTACTGTAACTACAAAATAACGAGCTCATGCTGAAATGTGGGACAGTGGAAATACCCATAATCCCTTGTGTTTGAATAATTATGTATGCTCTGACAAAGAATTGGAGACTTACAGAATGTGTAGGAAACTTGTTATTTAGAATTAATAGATGTTTAAGGTGTGTGTGTGCGCACTGGTTTGGGTGGGTTACGAGGACACAAATTTGTATAATGATATATGACAGAGTTATTACAATGTGAAAGAGGTTTATGAGGACACTGCCTATGTCCCCATAATTCAAAAGGCTTAAACAACATAAATGGTGTTTTTCTGAAAATCTAAAAATGTACAAAGTTTACTGTAGGGGGTAGGTTTAGGTGTAGGGCGATAGAAAATACAGTTTGTACATTATAAAAACCATTACATCTATGGGGAGTCCCCGTAAACCACCCACGTGTGTGTGTGTGTGTGTGACCACGTTTTTGTGACAAATGAGGACATAAATTTGTATAATGACAAGGGTATGACATAGGTATTACAAGGAGAAGTGACTTTTCAGGACATTACCCCATGTCCCCACTTTTCAAAACGCTTATAAAATCACACAGAATGGAGTGTATTGAAAATCTGGAATAGCACAAAGTTTCCTGTAAGGGGTAGGGTTAGGTGTAGGGTTGGTGTAGGGCAATAGCACATACAGTTTGTACAGTATAAAAACCATTACGCTTATGGGATGTCCCCACTTTTCACAAAAACAAATGTGTGTGTGTGTGTGTGTGTGTGTGTGTATTTTAAAGTCAAAATTATGATGATTAGTGAGAGCTAAGATCTAGACTTTATTTGATTTTATTAATTTAAGAGTTATATGGAATATAAGGGAAAGATGACTGGCTCAGTTTGATCAAAACTTGCAATCTATAAATGCCAATACTATGTGACAGAGTGATGGTGTTGATTAAAGCAAAAGATCTGGCCTGGAAACTGTCTAAAAGGCAGCTGGCTCAGTTGTGGAGATCCAGTTCCAACTCTAATTAAACATTCAAAACTACAGACAGGTGTTCGAGTGGTTATGGAAATAAACTCTGCAGAGAGGGATCTCCAGGAACAGCATTAAGCACCTTTGCTGCAAAAGGATTGTTCCTGTAATTTGGCGCTACTGGTTGGCGATGTCACGAAAACAAATTCCACTGTCCTGTCTTCACAGACAATATAAATATGCAAATAAATATGCAAATTCTATCATGCTGAACATTTGACTTGTGATATCAGTACTTTCTCAGAAAAAGGTCAGCATGTTTTTAAAATGAGGAGCATAAACATAATTAAATACTGATAAGGCTGCACTCTAAAAAAAAAGTTGGTTCTTTATAGGTTCTTTATCCATTTCGAACCATAGCATGCTGAAGAATCCTTTCATGGTGAAATGGTTCTTTTTGTTAGAGTTCAGGGTTCTTTATTCCCACCTTTTTGTTTTTCAAATCTGCAACTGTCAAAGCACCTCATTACTGATTTTCTGGAGTTCAGTAATCCAACTCCTCAGACTGTCAACTCACTTTCAACAGGTAAATGATTTCATTTTAAAATTTAAATACAAATTTAACTTTAAAATTATAACAGGTTTTCAAACAAACATATTTTCTCTTTTTAGTTTTTTGTAAGTGTGAGCAGCTCTGTTAAGCCGAGTATACATTTCTCCTCTTCTCCACTAAGTAACTTAAGTAACAGAGACATTGAATTTATAATCCATATTGTTAGAATTTAAATTATTACTTGGGTTTATGCATAAACATACCCAGTCACAAAAAATATAGCACAAATATTTTGAATATTTTGTTACATTACACACGAAATCAATCAAATAAAATTCATAATTTTTTCATTTCATTTTTCATTAATTTTTTCCTAATTATATAAAAACGAGGTCACTGGGATCAAAATGCTAGTTTTTTTTAAAGGAAGAACTTTGAGTTTCATTGTAACATTTTTCACAATATCATCTTTTATGTTCCACAAAAGAAAGAAAGGCATACAAGTTTAGAACGACATGTGGCTGAGTAAATGATTACATCAAATTCATTTTTGGGTCAACTGTCTCTTTCAGAATGATAAAGAGCATTCAAGCCAGAGACTTTACTAAAGAATCTACTGTATATTAAACTGGCTGTGGGTCAAATCAGCACATAATAAATTCCTGTGGGTCACATAAGCACGTGTGATGGGTCAGACTCCCTCAGATAGAACAACATCGCCACCTAGTGTCACGAACGCGCATAAACTCCAAATCTTCTGAAGTCCAAGGACTATAGCACAAATTTAGCAAAGAAACTACGGGCCAACTTCACAATTACACATGAGTGTTAAGTGAGCCAATGAAGATTATATAAATTAGCGTGCGAAATCAGGATGACAGGTGGGTCTGATAACTTATGGATCTAATAAGCTGCTTGGTTAAATGGCACATCCAGACACGCTGAACAAGAAAACGATTATAGCTAAACTTCCACTGGGGGCTCTAGCTGAATTCATTTATGAGCTTTATGAAGCTTTATGAACGTCCTTCATCTGCAGCAGTGAAGCTGTTCCCATTTTAACTCCTCTGGTTTAAATGAAGGATTGCCTCTGTGGGAAAAACTCCATCCTCCACCGACATGGCTGACAAAATCTCTCTCCCTGATGAGGCCTCTGCTTGCCTCTCAGTGCTCCAGGGGCTCTTTGTTATGCCACTGCCTCATCTCTCCCAAACACAAGCACAGGAGGAGCCATGTGCCTCACGCTCACCCAGGCTGCTCACAGCTACACGGCTGGCAGAGCGCGATAATGCTCTGGCGACAGACGACATATGTGAGGGCCATACTAACTACTGTGGGGGAATGACTGCAGTACAAATCATATCTAATGTCTGTCCTCCACTCGGAGGAATGTGCAGGAGAGGAATCTCATGTGCTGTTCACAAAAGATGGTCTACACTTTTTTCATCAATTCTTCATGAAATCGGTGTAATAAATCCCTAGATCCAGATTCAGCATTTATATACCGCATGCATGAATATTTTGTTTAGGTCTTGGAAAACCTGTAGATTTAGGGAATTTTAAAAATGTGATTGGAAATTAATGAAATATTAAACAGTCATGAAAATTTCTCATGTCTTTCTATAGTCAGTAGAAATATTTTATATTTTGATTTCTTTTGCTAAATACTCTTTGTGAGATTGCTACTGTTATCCTGTCATCACAAACTGGAAAAGTCATGGTAAAATCATTAGTGAGAATGAGAGTATAAACTGTACATGCTATTATCTTGGTAAAATCTGGATTTGTTTTTTGTTTTTTTTGACATATTTCAGTACAATATAACAGGAGGAAAATTCTGATTATCTTTAAATGTTTAAATATTTTATTCAATAAAACACTACATTTATTTTATTAAATACATTAACAACAGTAATATTGTGAAATATTATTACAATTTAAAATTACTCTTTTCTATTTAACTATGTTTTAAAATATAGTTTATTCCCGTGATGGTTATTACTCCAGTCAGAAATCATTCTATGCTTATTTGGTCTTCATTTCTTATTATCAATGTTGAAAAGAGTTATGCTGCTTCATATTTTGGATGAATAAAAAGCTCAAAATAGCTGCATTTATTTGAAATAAAAAATCTTTTGCAGAATGTGTTTACTGTCACTTCTGATCAGTTTAATGCACCCTTTATTGAATAAAAGTAATAATTTATTTTATTTTATTTTTTATTTTTTTTAAACATAAAAAATCTTACTGACCCCAATCACTAGCAACGGACACACTTTAAAAGCCTGCCTCTAGTTTTCCAGATGATAATGCTCTGATGACCCAGCAGGGATGAAAGTCTCGCAGGCTGTTCTAAAGCTTGTGCTCTACAGGTGATTCCTTTCTTTTCATGCCAAACCACTCATTACCACCTAAAAGTCTTACACGCATTTGATTGCCAGAGATGTATGCAAAGCTAAGTGAACCCACTGGTGGATTAAATTGACCGGCTTTTTTTGTTGCAAGCATCTCTTTAAGCCGTTAAATCACTCGGAAACATGCGTTGCGCTGCTGTGAGAGGAAATAAGATGAGGGCTCTGAAATGCCCACGCTTAACAAATACACTGTGAATATTCTGCCTCCTGCTGCACTGCAGTGGCGGCTTAGTGGTTAAAGATGTGGCAAAGCACTTAACCTCAGGTCACTCCATGGGGACTGGCCCTGTGTTAAATATGCTGTAAGTCACTTTGGATATGAAAGCGTCTGATAAATGACTAATAAGTAACTGTGGTGTTTGTTGACTTTGTTGGCAAACACTCTATGCCATCAAACACCAGTGTCAGACCTCAAAAAGCAGCGGGAGAAATACTTGATGAGAATGCTGAGAAAAATCAATGAGCAGTAAAACATACTGAGGAAAACACATTTGCTGTCATTGGGAATAAATCAGATCTAGCACTTTAGGTGTTCCCTACATAAAACACACACTTCAGGTATACAGAGAGAGTGTAGGGTCTAATCATACTCTGTGTGTTTCCATTGGCAACAGCAGCTGCAGGGTCGGGTCATGAGAGTTTATTGAGGTCTCAGGGCAGGAGCCACTGAGCTGGAAATCATAGAGAAGCAAACAGCTGATCCTCATCACTCTACAAGATACAGATGCCTTTGCTTACTTCTCATTTTATTACTGCAGTTCCACAATACACTCAGTCTTACATTTACAATTGCTAATCTATACAATTATTCGGGTCCAACTAAAGCAGCTGCTCTTTATCATGATTGCAAAATTACATTCTAACACTTTCTGAACAAAGCATTTGCCCATGCAAAAGTCATCACCATGAAGTCAGGGTGTTGCTATGCAGTTCCTAGAACGTTTTGGGTAGATGCAAAGCAGTTTATTGGCCCAAGTAAAGAGTCAGTCCCTAGCAAAAAGTCTCCATTATATTCTGGTTTCTAGATTGTTTCTAGTCTAATGAAACGATTTCTTAACCCAATCACTCATACTATAAATGACTTAATGATTACACCAGCAGGTGGCGACAAGTGACTGTCTGTTTAAGTGAGTCATTTGATTATCTATTAAATCATTTGTTCAAAAACACGATTCAATCAAGAATGAGTCACGGAATATAGTGCACTATTTCGAATTCAAGTGTTTTCAGGAGTCATTGATTCATTCACTCAAACGATTCGTTCAAAAACATTGATTCATTCAGGAAGGAAACAATCCTACTGTGTTTCTGACTTCGTTTGGCTAGTATGGCGGCACAATTGTAGCCAAAGTTATATTGTCTAAAAGGTAAGTTACTCAATATTTTATCTTTTAAAAACTAATTTTTTTTAACTGTTTATTAAACTAGCAGCTTATGTAATAGCAATATCACATTTACGTGGCGAACTGGGGTGTGATTACCTGCAGAAGAATTTCAAAGTTGTAGCCCATTTAAACTGTGTGAGAAAAGTTGACTTGACTTTGTTTTTACTAAGAAACTACAAAAGTGCTGATTTTGACTGCCCTAAAATGACATTTTGTATTAACCGTGTCAAATTCTGTAAATGTGGTAAAAATGATTCCATATGTGTTTATATTGCAGACCCCTAGCAGCCTTTTGTGGCCCTGTGGTCCCTAAAAGAATGACAGTTTGAAAACACATGAAAAATTAACAGCACACCTTTCATCATCAATCCGCACAATTTAAGGAATCATTCATATCCACAGCACAAACAGTGAGTCACATGCCAAATCTTAATACAAATAGAGGTACAAATATAAGCAATAGCAATAGTGTTGCTTATCCTACCAAGCACCACTAATAAATCTTCATTCAGTCTGTAAAATCATGTGTCCTTTTTGTTCAGACAGCGCATTGATTCTTGATGTGGCGGAGTCGTGCAGCTGGCAAATGCCAGCTCTCATCTAATATTCCCTCACCATCGCTGACACGTGACATAACGAGTTCTAACATCCCCATCTAACACTGACAAGTTGAGGGGAGCTGATTTTCTGCACAGGAAGCCATTTTGTTCTAGCTCTGTGTAATGAGACAGATCCGTGAGCCACGGGCTTGGAGAGGGGGGAGATGTTGCACACGCGCACACAAATGCACGCTAAACGCACCATGCACAGACACTGCCAATCCAGCAGGGAGACAGTAAATCAGCACAGCTTCTCCTAACTTGACAGGCACACCCTAACCCTTTCGTCGTTGTGCAACTTAACACAAGCTTGCTTTGTGACCGAGGTTGCTATTTTAGCTTTGCTTAAAGTCATTTCCTTCTAATCAAGGGGCCATGTGACTTTCTGCATGAGGTAACAGGACACATGCTGATATCGAGTGCCTGTGGGTGAGAGGTAGAGAGTCGAATGGCAGAAAGCAGCTGGATGGAGCTTAGTATCATTTAAAAGCGTCGGTATGGGTTGTTATCTAGCTCAAACAAAGCTATAAAAAGGCCATTAAAAGCGCGCAATCCATGCTCAGCGATATATCCGCGAATCCAGACAGGAAGATCACGGCGGCCCACTGTACGTGCAGCCCACATGAGCATTGGAATGTAAACAAACCAGACTTCAAACGAAACCTGTGTTGAGGGGAGGGGCGTGCGCTGTAAGCACAGATTGCATCGTGTTTCTGACAGAGGTGAACATCACACGCAGTTTTTTTTTACGGTGCTCTTCTGCCTTTTATGAAACGGCGCAGTGGGACCCCACACAAAAGCAAGAAAGAGCCGTCTCTCGTGCTCCAAGCCTCTGTTTCAGTCTCGCCTCGTCGTCTCCTTTCTTCTTTTCGCCCTCTTTCCCGCCTCTCTCTTCACAAAAAAAGGAAAGCAATCAGACAGGACACATGTCTGTGGAAATTTCCATGACTACGCTTGTAAAAATGTACCCTTGTGACTTGATTTTAAACAAATGCAACGTGCCAAATTTGGGCTTGTTTATCAATGGGGTTGCCAGAGAGGCTTTTGTGGCTGCCTCTTGTGCTGAGATAAAAATCTGAATTGAGAACGTCTGAAGAAACTGCTTGCCTTGTGTTTATGGCACAGAAACGATCCCCACACTGGTCCAAACTTGCCTTGATGCCATTCACCATGTTTTTAATCTTTATAACAGTGAGGGAGAGGACAGACGTTATGTGCCTTGTAATAGTGATTGTCTTTCCATGATGCCACAGATCTTAAGAACATGAAGTTTGGTACTTGGAAACTCCTATAGACTGAACATATGGACTCGATTAAAAACGTATTTAAGTGATTTAGAGACTAGAACTTGTGAGAGAAAAAGACTGGGTTAGAAACAAGGGTGCCTTGTGTCTAGTGGTGTAAATTTGTCCTCTCTGTTTAGGTGATGGCGCACACTGGGCTGCACAGAAAAGTCAACATATGCTACATCACTGCTTCCAGCATATTTGACCACACTCAAACCAACTACGCTCTTTCATTATAGGGCCAACAGGTAACATTCAGGCACTAAGATTTCCAAATCTTAGCAGCTTTATATCATCACTGTGTCACTTAACACATTTACAAACGGTGTATGGCCAAACATTTCATGCAATGCAAGTGAGTAAATACTAATATTATATTATATATATATATATATATATATATATATATATATATATATATAACAAAACATTTAAATATATACGAATAAATAAAAATATGGAGATTTATAAATATAAATATTTTTACAAATATGAATAGATGTAAACAATGTAAATATTTAAAAATATAAATAACTGAATTCATACAGAAATGAACAGAGATTATTGGTAAGCATAACAAACAAGCAATAATTAAAATAAGTATTTATAAACAAATGATAAATATATAAAAGTATTATTTATGAATATGAATAAATCAATATGAATTGGTATGCATTATAAATGTAAGTAACAATACTAAACTATAAATATTTATAAAAGTTAACAAATGTAAAATAAGGCTAATTTGTATACAAAGTTTACAGTGATTTATGCTTGTGACTGATTGCGCAATTCCTATATAAATTAGTCAAGACAGATGTTTAAGATGTCTCTATTCAACTGTCTCAAAGCAAGAACAGCTGCCAAAAAAGTTAATGCCTTTGATTTCAAATGCCTTCAACATGTGAAAAATGTTTGCAATGCAGATGAACGAATTTGTGTCAGAAGTTTTTTCTTTATATTATTTCCTGCCATTGGCACAAATGACCAACCAACACCTAAAATTGTTGTCAGAACATGATTCATGAAGGAAAAACAAAGAGAATATGTTTTTCATAACCGTCAGAAGTTAAACTGCCAGTGCCCTGCTCAATCAAAAGCCTTTACTTGTTTCTCTATGCAAAGCACTTTAAGATGTGAGCGATGGCTTACGTCATTTGACAAAAGGACAGCACTCCACGCAACTATACACACCAGTCAGAGAGGCTAGTAAAGTCACAGCAATGTCCAGGAAGTCTCTGCTCCGAGATCACGAACAAATTTCTTGCACAAACAAATGCTTGGCATTACGTACAGAAATAAATAATGCAAATGAACTTCTAAAACAAATGTCACCTTACAGGAATGCTGATTTATTTAATGCTCCTTTCCAGTTCAAATAAACAGGCCATAGATACAGTGCACAATGCAACATATGACCTAAGTGGCCCACAGTAATGGAGCAAGAGATGTGAAATCTTCCAGGTATAGTGCTCTTCCTTTCATTCCCAAAAACCCCATGCTGTTTCGCAACTCCTGCCTGAAGCTGTCCATGCAGAAGAGAAGGAATTAAAGCTCTTACCTGGGCAAGCACAACCTCCAACAGACATCTTCTCACATGTTTGGCACTGCTCTTAATGAAATGGTGTTGTTCAGTCCACGCACTGTTAGCATGGGCTTCTTCTGAGAAATAGAAACAGGCAGAAAGGGGTGGGGAGTCAGCAGGAGGAGGGCACAAAAAAAAATCAAAATGTAGAAACAAGAGCTCAGCGAGAAACAGGAAGTAGGAATTACACTCCTGCTCGACACTGCGCCCAGGTTCATTAATATGCAAATTGCAATACTTGTGGGAGGGAGAAAATATGAGAGTGAGAGAGAGTGTGTGTGTGTGACACAGGAGAGGATCAGAGAGGGAGGGAGAGGGAAAGCGAGAGCCAACATTGTCAAAGTGACCTGTGAGGCACATTTTAGAGCACACTGGCCATGTGATGCTGTTCTTTTTTTCTCTCCATGTATTGCCTATTTTTGCCTTGTGCTGCTAACGGAGATAAACAGAGGCAGCCAGAGCCCAGAGGCATGGAGTCATTACCGCCTAGTGGAGCTACGACACACTGCATAAACACACACACACACACACACACACACACGTACAGCCTGCCCTCCTGATGCTCCCTGGGGTCTGCTGTACAGCTCACCCCTGCCAGAGTGAGACACACACACTCTATCTGCTGCATGACTGATCTGCCTTTTCCTCATACAGGCGTCCTTCTGCTCTTTCCATGGTCTGTACATTTTAGTAAGCTATGCATTATTCACTCTTTGATACATCCACAAAAAAGTATACTGTGGGGGAGACATGCACAATATATTGGTACCATATCAGTTATTAGCCAAAAAACATATTAGGAGACACTTTTTAAAAACATTTATCAGTATCAATAAATTAGATATTCAGTTGTTCCCCTTTTTTCATTTAAATTACCTTTGCCATCATTTAACAAATGTTAATTTTTGTACAATATATATTATTATACAAATTTTTTATAGTAAATATTTACCTAGAAGTTATTAGCAAACAGCAAATATAAAGTAATATTAATATAGTAAATATTAATATAAAAGACACTTATTTAATAATGTTAATCAATTAAATCTTAAACTGCTTAAATTTACATGCTTAAATTCACATGTAAAATTTAAAATAACTGATTATAGTTTGTTTTATTTTTATTTGTAATATTATATCGGTAAATATATATTATTGTAATTTTTAATATCTATAATTTTAATATCAGCGCCTGTGAGAGAACAATGATTAGATGGAGAAACAACTTTTTATGGTCCAAAAAAAAAAAACATGCTTTTGCAAGTACAATAACTGTGGTTTATTCATAGTGACAACAACAAAATCAATGGTTATAATATCATTATTATCTACCTGGTACATCAAGTTATCTTGGCATTTCCCATTATACATGGTAACTTTTTCTGTCAGTATAATAACTGTGATTTATTCATAATGACAAGATAATGGTACTGTTAATGCTTACTATATTCATATAGCATTGCATTTTACTTGTTACTTCTAAGAATACTATGGTCAGAAACACAGTAATATCTTTTTTTTCAGTGAGTATAGTAATGATTCTTAATGATTTTGTTACCATATTCATATAGCACGATGTCTAAATGGTACATCAAAGTACTTTTAAGAATACCATGGTATTTCCATGCAACCTGTCCAAAAACATAGAAATACCTTGTTCTATAAATGTGGCAACTGCCATTTATTTGTACAGACAAGAAAATGGTTCAGTTAATGGCTACAGACAGTTTAGATTAAAAATGCAAAACGTACCTGGAGTACTGGGACATTGGAGAAACAGCCTCCTTAGAGTGTGCTAAGGTGTCTAATTTCTTCAAGGAATCAGTATCTAAAACCGGCTGAGCACTCACACCAAACAATACAGCGTAGAAGTTATTCACTTTGCAAGTATAAAAAGCTCAGCATTCATCTTTGTCTTAAGTGCACATTCACATCTTCAGCCCTCCCTGTTTTAAAGACTCATTGGCTTTCTCTTAGTCCCAAAGGACAGACAGAGGTCCCTGTCCACATGGCACCCGCTCCGTGTCAGTCCCGCGATCGATCCAACGCCTCCCTCGCTCTCCCTTCTCAAAGCCTCTCCCTCCAGTGGGCTGTGCTTCTAACTATCGAATCTCACACACCACTGGTCCTTTACGTCCCCCGTCAAAGCCGCCTGACAACTCCAGAGAGGGGGGAGTGAGAGAGCACTCAGCAACCTCTTGATTTCACAGACTCTCATCCGGCGTATCTAGGGAACAGGGCACTGCTTTCATCGCACCGCTGTTATTACATGTCACCTGTCATTCAAAATCAATATGCTGACACAGAGAAAACACTCTCAATCCCACGCGCGCACGAACGAACCGCCAGTCAGATGTAAAATCAGACGAGTCCCTGCTATTACTTACTCCTAAAATGCCTTTAATGAACTCATCTGATTTACTTTCTGCAGCCGAGAGGAGCTGCGGTCCAAAACACAGCGAGCAAAGAACAAAGAGAACCACTCCACTGAGAATAATTTCACACTGAAGGGTTTCTTTGCGCTGCTGTAGGAAATGGCTTTTTGTTTTCAGAGCCACAGATTGGCTTTGAAGCCTTGAGCCTCGGGAGATGCTCTTCGCCACAGACTGCACAATCAGGTCCCGCTCTCCCCTCCCTCTCCTTCGTCCTCAGTCACACGCTCTCACACTCCGACTCTGCTGAAAACAAAGATGATCCCTCCTCTGTCTTTCCTCTGACACCACCATTGTGGAAGCTTAGATGTTTACCTGTGTGCGCTGACACTCACTCACCTTCCCTCGCAGTCACGCTGGTGTTCCTGGACGCGCTGTCGAGAAACAGAGAAGAAGGATCTACAATCAACTCTTGATTCAATTAAGTGCATGAAAACGACACAAAATGCAGTGTGTTTATTACACTAAAACAGCTTGAGTTCAATAAAAGCAATTGAATCTAATCAAGTTCCACATTGTTTGCCTCACCACATTTTACCTTTTTGGAGTCTGTGCTGTTTGTGGTAGTCGAAGCTCGGCGTATTGATGATCTGGAGCTGGGTCAATTAGCCCTAAAAAGCATGGACAGAGAGAAAGAGAGAGAGAGAACGTAGAGGAGAGCAAAAGGAGGAGGCGGGAGAGAGCGCACGGATCCACTGGAATAAATATGACGCAGAGCCAGAGCAACTTCTCCAGCCCGCTGTACCCAGCGAGGGCACTGTCACCATGGCAACGGCAGAGCAGTGATAGCTCGCCGGGGCACACAAGGCACGGCATTATTCTGTCTCTCGCTCGCTGCAAATACACAGTTCCACTCAGGCGGCGAGCATGTAGGCAGGCGGACGGGCGCCTTGTGTTCAATTAACTCTATCGTTCGGGGCCCCAGGAGCCCAGCCACCTATGACCTAAGATGAGGACGGACGCTGCTTAATGTGAAGGTTATTTGAGAACACGCCAAATGGGTTACAAATCAACGCTTGGAGACAGATCCTTACAGACACGGTGTTAAACGAAGCAAAGAGTCTGCCTAGTTAAACTGAATGGGAAGAGTTTATATGGCGTTGTGAATAAGAAAGGTTTATTGGCTTGCTGAAAAAAAACTTGGGGGACGTTTATATGACAACAATGTACAAAAAACGGAGAAGTTTCTTCTTTGTGTTTATAAAAATTTTCCATACAGACGATCTCTGTTCTCACTGATCTACGAAAACGATTAAAAATGCTGTAATAAGCATGTCAGGCCAGTAGATGGCAAAGTCACTTTGTAATTTTTGTAGTTTACATGAAGACGATAAAGGTAACTTGAACTTTGAAACACATTTTCAATAGTTTTCGTCTTCAGGCAAACAAAACACTGTTTTCGTGTAAATGAACAGCCAAAACTCATGAAATGTTTTCAGTTTTTAGTTGAAAGCTGTTGTGTAAACGCCCCCTTGGTTTGTTAGTCTGAGCTGGTTTAAGGTGGATTCCCAGCTATTTTTAGCTGAATGGACAGCTGGTCTTCAGGCCTAACCAGCTGAAAAGTGCCTGAAACCCCTCTAAAACCTGCCAGAAATCATCTCCAGACTGACCTGGAGACTGGTTTTAAAGTGGTTTTAGCTCTCTTAAACTGGTTAGGCTGGGACAGCTACTTAAGCTCAGAATAGTTTAAGAGGGGGTTTTTCCCCCAGCAGATTTACTAAATGTCTGGTGAAAAAGTTAGTTTGCGGGTCTTAGATGGTTTAAACTGGTCCCCAGCCTGGCTAGGCTGTTTTTAGCTGGACGAACAACAGGTCTCCTGGCCTTCTTTAAACAAGCCAGTAAAACATTGTTACATCTTAAAACCAGCCTAATCTGGTTTGCTGATCTCCCAGCGTGGCCTGGTGACTAGTTTTAAAGAGTTTGGGGCACTTTTTAGGTGGTCAGGCTGGCAGACTTGCTGAAGAACAGGTTGACCAGACTGGGAGACAAGCCCAAACCAGCTAAGACCAACTTAAACCAGCTTAGGGTAGTTAAAGCAGGTTTATTCAGTAGAGAATAAAGAGATTCAAGAGATTAATTATCCTATTGAAAAAACCTAATGTGGTTTAATCTGGTCCTGCCCAAGATGTTTTTAGCTGGCGCCCAACCTGACCAACCTGGAAGACAAGCAAACCAGTTTAGGCTGGTTAAAGCAAGCTTTTTTAGCAAGGTAGTTATTTGAGAATGCCAAAATCAGCCGATATTCTTGCATTGAACTTCCACTACCATTCATGTCAAGATTGAGACATTATTCAAATGATTTGACTCAAGCTGAAATCAAAAGCAATTTGTTTTATTAGCAATGGAAAGCTGAAGTAGTCAGGAAAAATGGTAATGTCCAGACAGTCAAAAATATAATAAGCTTTATCTTAATGAGCTGTCAAGCTGTGTTAAAGAAAATTCCACCCAGTGGGCCGAGGAACTGGGTGATCCCTTCACCATAATTTGCTTGCTTAGGAAAATACGGTATGTTTTATAAACAACAGCTCTGGCCAACAAGGATATGAGATTTTTCTTCTGTCTTTTTATGCTTTGAGTGGTGTCTGCTGCTTGCCAAGAGCAAAGCTGAGTAATGAGACAGGATGGAGAGGAATGGAGAGTGCCAAGTGACTCCAGTCTCAACCAGTCTTAGCAGAACCGTTCTAATGATGAGAGCCACACAATGGAAGGTGACCCACTTATTGTGCCGCTTCCCTCTGTGATTCGCCGTCTCCAAAGACACCCTGGCCCAATTTCAACGTGTACACATTGTGTGCGATTATGTATTTGCTTGTGTGTTATGGGTGGGCGGGTATTTGGTTGAATATAGCTCAAGATGATCTACTGCAGATGTTGTGCCCAACCATAACATTATGCCAAAATGTGACTAAGTGCACCTGGAAAAGGCAGAATGAAAGTACGGAAATAGCAAAGAACTTCTCCTGTCGAGCTCAACAAAAGGAATTAGATGCAAAATGAAGTATCTAGATCGTGCATAAATCAGGATGAACTCCATCAGGTGCTCTGGTGTTTGTATCATCCAGTGAGAAAAAAAACAGGATTTCATGCATAATGTTTTCATTGTGCTGACTCCAGCCCTCATTGTGCCAAACATTGCCCTACAGCCCAAACGTAAAGCTACTTTAGACGCATATGCCTCTGGCAACAGCAGCATATGCTGGACATTAGCTCTTGTAATTCAGTCAGCATGTTTGTATGCAACTCAAAGCAGACAGGAACCTCAGCATGTGCACTTTAGAAGCACTGATAGCAAATAATCATTACATGTCTATGAGGGATGATCTGCATAAAAATATAGGGCTTCTGAAGATGAAAAACTTTCCAAGCAAGTACTAAAAAAAACAACTCTCACTGAGTTCACTGAACTGAACACAAAGGCAAATTTTCAGGTCACTGCCACGATGAAAGGAAAATGCCTCTATAGTACTGCATTATTTAGCCCTACTGGCACAACGAGATGTTTAAACAGTGTCAAGAGGAGTACGTCTAATTAATCTAAGTACATTTCTGAAGACTGAATTGATTGCCTCTATCACCATTCCTTCCAAGATACGGCATTTGATTTCATTGATAGAGAGCAGAGCTGGCTGGCAAATTAAAACTAGACAATGCTTAGCCCTTTTTTTCTTAAGTGGAAACTATGAAGATGGGTGATCCAAAAGAAACGGAAACAAAAATCTAGTATATGCATGCAAAGAATGATGACCTGACCAGAAACATTACATTGTTATTCTAACAGTTTTGCTGTCTTACTAGGTTAAAAATCGGAGTACGAGCAATGGTGGGTGGTCAAACCGACTAACTGGATTCAATACAATTCACAAAAAAAAAAAATCATACTGTAAAAAACTAACCTGGTAAAAACAGCAAAAATTTAACATTCATATTTCTCAAATTACAACAATGATAATAATAATAATAGAAAAAAACAACTTTTTAAATGTTAAACATTAAAAAAAAACATTTTAACATTTAAAAAAGGATGGGGAAGCACTTTTGTGTGCTTTCCTGAAGCTAGAACAGAGCATGGCACTAGCAATGCCAAGATCATGAGTTTGATTCCTAGCAGACTGAACATGCATTAACTAATAAAAATGTACACCTTCAATGCAGTGTAGGTTTCTTCAGATAAAAGCATCAGCCAAATAAACCAAAACCAAACCTGCTAGGGTAGTCAAGAAATTAAACAAAATCAAACTGTCAAATATAATCAAATTAGTCAAACTGTCTAAATATCATAATTGTAATAGAAATTTTGTATGCACATTCGACAGACATGTCTAGACATGTCCATGACCCTAAATGAGAATAAGTCACAAAATTTCAAGAAAAACATTAAAGGTCAAGATTAAATTCTGACAACTTAAAGATTAAAGTGTATTAAATTGATACAATTTAGATTTTATTTTATTTAAATTACGATTTTAAAGAATATAAACACTCATAGTGCTTTGTTCAGATGTTCACTACAGAGATGAAAATTCATAGACAACAGGTCATTTTGTCAACAGCAAAAGTTTAATATACATGGAAAAACATAAATATGTCACAAAATATGTTGTGTGAAATATGTGACTTGCATTTTTATGTTTTGTTATAGCTGGACATCTCAAACAAAACAGATTAACTTGGCTAAAACGAAACAAATAAACTTGAATGTCAAGAAATATCCAGAATGCTCTTACGGCCTTAAGTTGCTCACTGGAATTTGTATGAATTCACACTTGTGAAAGGAGTTCTTTAGCTAAAGCTTTAAAAGCTATGTACAGTGTCAGCAAACCAATCCCATGACTTCGTTCAAAGCTATAGGATGAGTGTGACTGGCCTTATTTTCTTCCATCTAGTCCATTTCTGCCGCATCAAGCTCTGTGAGAAACTTCTGGCACTTAGAGATGAGGACTTTAATGGCCTCAGTAACCAGGACATCGGCAGAGAGGATCCCCGTGGACTCAACTGAGACTAAAGAGACGACACAGAAGGGAGATTTGACAATGCATTTGGTAAATCATCAAACAAACTTAACTCAATGCGTTTAGTTGCAAACGTACATATGAAATGATCCCGCACTCTGCCCAGTTTCACCAAGTTCTTCAAGTCATCATGCCGAAGAACTTCTCTGCTGCATGTGTCTAAACGACTGTTGATAACTTTAGCCACCTTCCTCCCTGAAATTCATCATCATTACATCATAATACAACAACAAAAGTACCAAATATCAAGACTAAACATGAATACAGCGAAACAGTCCTACCGTTCACATTCTGTATCTCAATAACTCCTGGTGAGAAGCAGCGCTTTAGCCTCTCTGCTTGTTCTCCCTCAATGGTCTGTAATAATGTGATTTCAGGAAGAAGTCTGTAGCTTGCAGTGGCCACAGGAGAAAACTTGGCATGATCTTTGCCTGTGATGTGCAAAAAAGCTTTCTAGTTAATCACACAGTTTATATAGGGACTGGACATTGGAGTTATATAATAACTAACTAAAATACATATGGCTCACTGGAAATCAAAGATCTATTTGGTCAGGCCTCAGGAGCCTCTTATATTACCTATTCCTTTGACACAGTGCATGACTATATCAAGTTCCTGCCCTGGTCGAAGTTGTGCCAGGAGAATGTCCCCATGCACAGGGCCAATCTTGGCATCTGCAAACACATCAGCTTGGTTTCCAATTGGGAGCCATTTTATGTCACCCGAGTAGACTGAAACCAAAAAAGACTTAAGTGAAATACTGTAAACAGGACAGTGATAATCAGAATGTTTTGTCATGGTTAGCAAATAATATGCATGTTGCTTCAAACTTGTACTTTTTGCTTGGAACACACAATTAGATGGTAGTCAGTCTAAGCCACCTCACCTTTTAATTTCATTGCATCTGTTTTTCCACACAAGAAAAGTGAATGGTGACTGAAACTGTCATTCTGCCTTACATCTTTTGTATTGCATGTAGGGCTGCACGAATAATTTAAACAAAACGGATTAAGCTGTGATACCATTTATTGTGAATATCAAATTTCAAAAGCTGTGATTTAATAAGAGATAAGCGCAGCTCTGCATTCATTTAAACGCAAGCAGCTCATGATCCAGCATTTTAGTTCTGAGTTTGGGTCACTTATAATATTTGGGAGCACACTTGTAATGAGAAGTGGTTATAAAACAGATTGTTGTAAACAGAAATTAGAAGCTTTAAGAGCCCCCTTCGGTTTTCTGCTTAATAGTTTAATATCTAAGAATGAAGAAATGTAAGACATAAATTGTTATAAGTATTATTATTAATTCATTATTCATTAAAAATGATTATTTTAATTATCAGATAGCCATAAAGATGATATTTGGCCATTTGTGCAGCCTTATGAAAATACACAGCAAACCTGGAGCTTTTTTATTGAATTTGTGGACCAGAGAAAGGGTGGATAATTGATCAAAAAAACTAAAGGATGATTATAAAGTAAACCTAATGGGAAATTTTTGGACTTTTAAAAAAGCTTAATTAAAATAAGTAAAGCATACTTTACTCACCCATGTGATTGAGATATAACTCCTTGGGATCTGAAGAGTCTTTAGGGGCTCTAGGATTCCTGGTGCATTTTACCTTCAGCTGAAGTTGAATTGTGTCAATTTCGGTGCCTTCCTGATCCTCTGATAAACACAACACACATTATCATTTACATTAATATGTGAAAATAAAAAAATAATAAACAGTCTTTCATAAACTTAAGTCAGTGTTGGCATAAACTACTTTCCTCATGACAAATAAGTTGCATTTGTCTAATTAACTGTTGTTTTAAATTAAAACAATTGAGCATTTTGTGAGTCCAGAATGTACTTACCCGGATTCCTATACTCAAAAAGACGAGGATCTGCTTTAATGGGCACAAGACCAAGTCTATGAGCTAGAATCTCATCCTGAATGATCGACGTGTTATTGTAAATGAAGACTTTTTCGATGGCCATTGTTGGGACCTTAATTTTCAAGTGAGATGAGGGCGAAAAAACATAAGATGACTATCAGATCCCGTTTCAAAAACAGCTCATGATGATGGTAATATAACATGTATACAAGCAGACACCACGGACAAAACATCAAACATACCTCAGCCAGTAATATACGGCGAAAAGCATTGGCGATGGAAGCGTCTATTCCAATCATATCAAACTCCAACATGTCCTCATCCGAATTAACTATATCGATCCTGAAATTCTACAAGTTACAAAAAAATTGTAAATCACTTAAAAAAAGCCCGACTTAGCAGCGACTACATTCATTTTAATAAAAGACAGCTTGTGTAACTCACACACCTTTTTGAATTTTCCCAAATCCCATGTGTCATCGTAACCTGGGTAATTTCCTGGATAATCTGTAGTATGGACCTGTAAATATATGATATAATACTTACATATGTAGCTTACAGGAATACATTTTAATAAACAATAATTATGTTATAATCTAAAGATAATAAACAACAATCACTGCAGTTTGTGTACGAAGAAACCTGCATGAAATGTGCGACGTTATATTATTAAATAATTGACACTTATATCGGCAATGAAACAGTCTGTATAGACATAAACACACACTGAGCACTATATAAATATCCCACACAGGTCATAACTTACATTTTTTACGCCAAATTCCCCCAATATTACTCTATCACGAATTTCATCCACGTTGCTCATAGGCGCCGCCATCTTTGCTGTCATGCCTCTCTTGCGCCGGTAGAGGACAGAAAACTTCCATTCAAAAACTTCACTCGAAAAGAAATTTCACCAGTCGTATTAATAATGTTTATAAATATACATACTAAATATAAGGAAGACAAAAACTTAACACAAACATAGGTTTAAAAAAAATAAAAAATAGCCCGCTATGTAATATAAGTTTCGATGAAAGCTTTGCTTTATCGTTCTTTAAGCCGTCCAATATCTCTTATCAATAAAACTCTTATAAACTGTTCACAGTCCTATAAGGTATCGACATATGTCGACTTTGTGGTATGTATTCTCACCAGAGCCATTAAAACAATGTTTTTGTTTTTCCAAAATGTTCTATTTTAACAACGAGGAAAAATTCATTTTTATTATTTTTCTAAATATTGTGTGTTGATCCAGTTCATGAAAACAAATTGTATGTTCAGTTAAAGCTTTTCAAATTATTATTATTTTATTATTATTATTATTTTTACTTAATAGTCCATTTCATAAAGTAGCCTATGTAATGTCAGATGCAACCAGAATATCTAATTCTGTGGTCTGGATGAGTCAAGTAGATGAGCGAACTACTTATATTACATATATTTAGTAATACTTTTTGCAGTAATCATTAGTGTCTTTATTTATACATTTTTATTTTATATTTTTTAACCATTTATTTATTCGTTCCTGTGAGGACTTTTATTCTATCCTCATTAAACTGCGTCACTGGAGTATTGCGCGCTCACCGTGAAGGTGCACAAGTAGATTGAAGTGTTTCTAAACTTGTGCCTGAAATTTACTATTCGCGATTGATCTTGAATGAAGTCATCCACCCACTCCACAGAGAGCAGACAGGCATCCGTAGGAGTTCTCCTGCAGTTGTTTTGAGGGCTTCGCTCTTTGAGTGCGCTATGGACGGAACTGTGGACAGAGTTGTGGAGGAGGGATCCCCGCGTGGGTCTTCCCGGACAGACGCTGCTCTCAGCGGAGAGGATGAGCGCCGTGACTCCGACCACAGCCGGGGAACTCACGAAACACATCCTGACGACGAGGTACTACACTAAATCAACTAATTAACCCAGTTTTTATTTATAAAGTACTTCAACTTGCAGGCTATAAGTTATTAAATCGCATGTAAGAATTAATCGACTAATAAATATGTTTGTGTATGTTTTATATGTAAATAAAATATACGTGTATAAATATTACTTGTACTTATATACTTAAACTTACTAATTTATTGTGACTATATATATATATATATATATATATATATATATATATATATATAAAACAACATTTGAAATGGATCAAAAAGTTAATCAAAGTTGTTCTAAGACAAGAACGGTTTTAGGACAACTTTGATGAAAGGTTTTGATCCACTTCTAATGTTGACTAGTGTATATATATTATATTTAATTTATTTAAATTTAATGTTTGTTTTGTTTAAAGCGCTCCTTGCCTCTTAGGGAATTTTATCCCTATATTCGCTGTGCCCTCTGCAATGGATTTTTCATTGATGCCACCACCATCACAGAGTGTCTTCACACTTGTAAGTGCACATTTCCCACCAATGTAGTGGTATAAATTGATTTTGTTTTCTTATATTTTCATGTAATCTGTCATTTGTACAGTGTTTGGCATCACACCTGTTTATTTCCCCCTTCACAGTTTGTAAGAGCTGCATTGTCAAGCACTTTTTCTACAGCAACAGGTGTCCTAACTGCTCAATTGTTGTGCACCAGACACAGCCACTCTACAGTATCAGGTAACTTTAGTTTTATTTATGTCTTTTTTTTTTTATTAATATTGTTCTTGTCGGTTTCAACTTTGGTGTAGTGTTGTTTACTGGTTTTGGTCTGTCACTAGAGATTTAGCCTAGCTGTTATGTTCGACACCATCTCTTGTGTCTCATTACTGCTGCCTAGCAATAACAGCCTCGCATATGTCCCAGGGTCTTTAGGGATTCTTATATTCTTTAGTGTTTAATTACTGGTCATGTTTTAGCATGGGAGTTAAAATTTCATCCCTTTTTCTCTTTTAGACCTGACAGGCAATTACAAGACATTGTTTTCAAGATGGTCCCATATTTGGAAGAAGGTTAGTGGAGTTTATGTTGAACTCTTTCTTGTTACGCTTTTGTTGTCCCATTGTGATTTTTAAAAAATATATGTGAGAAGCATTTCACAGAAAATATGTTGTGTTTTTTCTTCTTCAGATGAAAGGTCGCGAATATATGCATTTTATAAACAGAGAGGGCTTGACGTTCCTAAGCCAGGTTTGTTCATGCAATTGCTCTCCTGAAGTGTATTATTTGAATATATGTGCATTTTAGTACATAGATGATGCTTAGTAATATTATTTTAATGTAGTTATGATGCAGTCTTTTCTCTTTCTTTTTTTCCCCCCTCAGTGGCATCTCCAGCTACATACCCAGTGAAGCTGCCTCAGAGACAGAAGAAAGACATGCTGCCTCAGTCTGTTTTTACTATTCCCTCAGAGCTAGATGTGTCTCTGATGTTGGAGTTTGTGGGGTCAGTAATGTTGATTTGTGATTATACGTATATCAGTGATGTCATTCAGTTTCTAGAGCTTTCATCTGACTTTTTATTTAAAAAAAAAATAAAAGCAAAGACAGGTTTAATTTTTGCAATAACACGCACCACTGAATCGTTCAAACTGACCTGGAACATGCATTAGGAAGTAAATAGGGTAAATTTTGATTTCATGTTAATCTTTCTAAATGCTAGATGAGTTATGTTGCGTATCATCACTAGATGGAGCTAAACAGTAAAAAATCAAAAAGACTCTTTAAAGCCAGGATTTTCAGCCTTTTTGATTGAAATCCCTCCCATTGTCCAACACAATATTCAAAGCCCCTTCTTATTGGCTTACATAATTTACCTGATAATTTTTATTGATAAAAATTTAAAACAATAGAACTGATTGTTTTCGAATTACATTAATTAACAGTGATTCATTTTGCGTTTTCAGAATATTCTGTATGGTCTTCAGTAAAAACAATAGTTATTTTTTTTATCTTGATGTTCCCTCTTGATCCTCCTGGTTGAGAAACCTGATTTTGCACAATTGTAAATGCCCGCCTATTATTTATAAATTATTTGATTTTTTTGTTACACAAACAAAATATGTAATCCGTTAATGTTTCATCTAATCTTTATTTTTACATATCTTTGATTTACAGAGCTGAAAAGGGCATTGAAAACTATAAGGTAATGTTCATATTTTGTCAGTATTGCAATATTGATGTTTTTGTATTTTGTTAAAAAAAATGTAATTATATGTTTATATTCAGGAAACATATTGCAATATTATTTGTGCTTAACACATACAATTGAATCATTGTGTAGAATTAAGCTGAAATTGTGCTTTAGGCCTGGCTGGTTTTTTTTTTTTTTCATTTTTAATATCCTGATTATATTTTCACGCTCAAGCCCCTTGAGAGGAAGTATGTGCGTGTGTCAGGGGAAGCCACTGTCCGTCATGTGGAGCTTTTTATCAGGAGGAAGATGGAACTGAGTCAAAACTGCAAGGTGAAATATAGATCTTCTCCCCTTTATCTTTCTCACCCACAGCTTTTTGTGTATTGTGAATCAAAAACAACATTGTAAGGGTAAGGTCTTGGTCTTAAACGGCTTGTTTTCATGAAACCAGACGCATAAATCCTGCCTCAGACGGTCAGCAGTGTCAGAGGTCTGAAGGATATGTGGGGTGAGCACCCCCCAGCTGTGTCAGTCGCTCAATAATTCATACTAACTGGATGGGCAGAATGAATCAGACACCATCCTTCACACAGAGCAAAGATATGCTGAGTCATTTGATGCAAAATTGTTCTTTTTTCACTCCTTAGCAGACTAAATTCAGTAAATTCACTCCTCGTCTTTAGGGTTTCCACAATGAGGTCGTCATGTAAAAGTATGATTAAAGAAATGATGTTATTAGGATGTTCCCTTTCCCTCTCAACACTTCAGTGACTCTTGTCACACTTCACAGTCCTGCCATGTTGCTGTTTAATTAGTTTCCCCTAATCCCAATTCTGGATAAGGATTTGAGTCCTTGAAAAGAACCACAGCTCAGTCGAGCACAGAAATGACTGTCTGTGGTTGTGAATAGCAGTGATTATGTTTGAAAAGAAGATCTAGTGCTGTTATATATATATATATATAATATATATTTCTGCTGCTATTTCTGCAGACTGACACAGAGGTCTCCAATTTGAGAGCCATGTTTTTAACTGGTAACACTTTATTCTTTATTTTAGTGTCCTTCTTACATACTGTATGTTACATGTACCTACTATAGCAATAAGAGTTAAGTATGCATAATTACAAGCATCTAACCCTAAACCAAACTCTGAACCTAATCCTAACTCTATAGTAAGTATATGTTGGAAATGAATATTACCCAGTACTTATCTGTATAATTACACTGTTACAAGGACACCTTCAAATAAAGTGTAACGTTAAACTTTAAGCCACATACTTCAGCTTCACAGAAATATACTTATGTATTTACATTATTTTCATTGTTGTTCATAGTATATATACATGTGATTTGGGGCATTTTAAAGATATATTCTGTGTTCAATTCAGGTTAAGCATAATGTTATTTACCACAAATAATGTTATTTACCAGTTATTTTCCCTCCTTACTGAGGCAAAAATTGTAATTTTACAATTTCGTTGCCATGACAGCTCAAAGTTTTATTCAGAATTAATATACTAATATAAAATATACTATAAAGCTTCTCATTTTTGCTTTTTATGGTCACATGCAGCAGTTGTTAGTAAAGGCTGCTTGCATGTTGTAAGGCTAACAGTCATATCTGGATTACTGGCTTAAGGGTTTTTCCTGGCGTCCAGGCACTCAGTGTTGATTAGCTAAGACTGATCTGGCCCGGTGAGGAACACCTCATAGTGCCAGGGACATCTACTGGGATAGAGGTGAAAAAGGAGACACCAGGGTTTGTGTGCCTCGCTCCAGGACAGCCCGCTGTGCCCTGCTCCACATACTAGACTCTAAAAATTGTCTAATCATTCTGGGACTGAGGCGGTATTGTATATTCATATGGAGGCTTGAAATGCATTTCCATCTGGCATTTTAGGGTCACTGTGAAAAAGCACTCCATTGCTATCCAGTGAAAAGTTTGAACCCACTGGAGCCCAACCTCTAACTTTTATAAGTAATGTTTGCTAAGCCAAGAATCCCTATTTCTATTGCCCATATTACTTGTTATATTTTTGTGAAGGTTTTTTCCTCAGTATTCAACTTTGACATTGTGCTATAGTCAGGAATGATACTTCAAAACATGCAGTGTTTTGTGGGGAGGTGTGCTATTACTTTTCTAAAGTGATTAGGCTAAAAGCTTTGGCATAGATGATATGACAGATAGGAAAAAAAAACAGACTTGCATCACTTACATGAACATTTACATTCTGCTTTATTTGGCAGGTTGATGTTGTGTGTGGAGAGCATCTTCTTCAGCAATGCCAGTCTTTGAGAGAAGTTTTTAACACCATGGGAAAACATGCATTGCAGGTGGGTGTCTGATATAATGTACCTTTCATATTTTTGCTTTTTTTTTTTTTTTTTTTTTGGCAAAAAATAAAACAGCTGGAGGCACAAAGAATTTCTTAAAGGGTTTGTTCATCCAAAAATAAAAAATTATGTCATCATTTACTCATCACATATTTCCAAACCTGTATGAGTTTATTTCTTCTGTTGAACACAAAAGAAGAGATTTTAAAGAATGTGGATAACCAAAGAGTTTCTGTTCCCCATTAATTTTTTTTTTTACTTTACTTTGTAAACTCGAAATGTAAGTAAATGACTGAATGTTCTTTTTTGGGTGAACTATCCCTTTAAGGATTGTTCAGTCAGTAGCAGTATCATTGAGATGTTTTTAGAGAGAATGAGCCTTGTGTAAGCTGTTAATAAGTGTGAAAAACAGGCGCCTTACACAGTTCCCTTCACACAGCATTACATTAGAGCCTTACCTGCAGCTTCAAGTGCTGCTGTCTCTCAAAATAGCATTTAAAAAAAAAAAAGGGCAGAAAATTTACAATCTTTGACATCTCTTGCTTTGTTCTGTATATGTTTTAGAAGCATCAACAACAAGGACTTCACAAATAATTTTCAAATCTGTGATAATCCATTGTGGTTCATCTGACATCAAAATGTAATTTCATTGTTATTTTCAGCAGCAGAAATAATTCTAATTTGTTGCTCAACAAACATTTCTTATTATTATCAGTTGTGCTGCTTAATGTTTTTGTGAAAACTGATACACTACTTTCAGGATCCTTTGAATAAGTTCCTAAAAATAACATTTATTTCAAATAGAAATCATCACTGACGATGTAAAATTCTTACACTTTTTTTTAAATTTTTTAATTTATTTATTTTTTTTATTCATTTAATGTGTTCTTACTGAATACTAGTATTAATTTCTTTAAAAAAAAAAAAAAGATTGACCCAGAACTTTTAAACAGTAGTGTAAATTCTGCATTCCTTAATACCCACATTTCTTATTTTCCCTTTTTAGGATGGCATGCTGGTTCTGCATTTTGGACTCGTTCTACCTGCTCAGTAAAGAGGGAAGACACAGAAAGACCAGCTACTGTGGTTTTATTTCAAGGGCTAAACTGAATTTTATCATAACAGTTATCCTATGCAGTGATCCTTTGTCTTCCTGGTTACCTTCTGCTCAAAATGATTAAAAATATGTCAGCATTATTTGAGCAAATGCATTAAGAAACATAAGAGCTGATTAGCTATTTTCAGAAAATACTGTTTGTTTGTTTGTTTGTTTGTTTGTTTGTTTGTTTGTTTGTTTGTTTGATCGTTTGATTGATTTTTGGTTACAATTTCCCTGACTGACTGTAATACATTTGCTAAGATAAACAGAGAGCAATTAATTACACCTTGTTTCTGAGAAAATATTGTTTTGACATGAATTTTATTGCTTGGTTTTGTTGTGCCTCTAGTTTAGCTGACAAAAAGTAACTCAGTACTTTGAAAGAAATAATTCACTTAAGTACCTGGACAGTACCTAAAATGTGTTTAATTCTGTACAGCAATGAAGATGTTCATTGGGTTTACAGTCTTTCTCTCCTCAACTCTTCCATGGTGTTTAAGTGTTTCTGTTTGTCTTTGTTCATTTTAGATTGAAATCTTTATGTATTTGTTGAGCCATATTGTGTTATTACAAGGCCTTTGGGGCGGAAGATCTTTCATATGTTTTTTCACCTTTTGCAATATTGTAATTTAAGTGTTCCTTTACTTTTAAAACAGCTTTACAACTAAATGTTAAACTGTGCATGGCCAGACACACACCATTGCATATAAATACTATGCAAATATTATGTGTCCCTTTTCATTTAGTCATCTTTTTAGTTTTGGGAAATATTTTATGACCCACTCTGATTTTGTGTTTGTGTGCTGCTTATTTCAAATTGAGACACACACACACACAAAAATAGATTAGCCTAAATGTTAGGAAGCGTCTTTCACCTCATATGTAATATTAGTCGCCTGTATAGTTAAAGCCATTATCACAAACGACTCTGGAGAGTCTGAGGCTCAGTCAAGTCCAGTTACCTTTATAGCGCTTTTAACAATACAGTTTGTGTCAAAGCAACTTTCCAATAGGAAAATAGTGTGTCAGTAATGTAAAATGACAAGATTAAACACTCAATTTTCAGTTAAAGGCATTTAATTATTGAATTCAATGATGTAATCGTCCAGCTCAGTTTAGTTTAAATAGTATCTGTGCAATCATGTAGACGATAATCGCTGGAAATTAATACGGACTGGATCGGATGCCTACGGTGATCTCGGAATAAGAAAGAAACAGACTAATATTAGCGTTCTTCTTACGATGTAACAAGTACATCGGGTGTTATGGGAAGCGTTCCCGGTTCTGGTTGACCTAATTAATGCAGCCTAACAATCCTTTAACGGATATTAGAAGCGTATTAGTGTGTTATGTGTACGCCAGGTTAAAGAGATGGGTCTTTAATCTAGATTTAGACTGACAGAGTGTCCAGATTGTTCCAGAGTTTGGGCGCTAAATAGGAAAAGTATCTGCTGCCCGCAGTTGATTTAGGTATTATCAAATGACCAGAGTTTTGAGAACGCAGTGGACGTGGAGGACTATAATGCCATAAGAGCTCGCTCAAGTACTGAGGAGCTAAACCGTTCAGGGCTTTATAAGTCATTAACAATATTTTAAAATCTATTAGATGTTTAACGGGGAGCCAGTGCAGAGTTGACAGAACCGGGCTAATGTGGTCGTACTTCCTGGTTCTAGTAAGGACTCTAGCTGCTGCATTTTGAACCATATCTGGAGTTTGTTTATTAAGCGTGCAGAACAACCACCCAATAAAGCATTACAATAATCTAACCTTGAGGTCATAAACGCATTAATTAACATTTCTGCATTTGACTTTGAGAGCATAGGTCTCAATTTAGATATATTTTTAAGATGAAAAAAATGCCGTTTTACAAATGCTAGAAACGTGGCTGTCAAAGGAAAGATTGCTATCAAATAGCACACCTAGGTTCCTGACTGATGAAGAAGAATTTACAGAGCAGCCATTAAGTGTTAGACAGTGTTCTAAGTTATTATATGTGGGGTTAATTAGGTCCGATAATTAACACCACTGTTTTTTTTGGGGTTCCAGAATTTAGCAGTAAGAAATTACTCGTCATCCAGTTTTTTATATCGACTGTGCATTCCGTTAGTTTCTCAATTTGGTGTGTTTCGCCGGGCCACGAAGAAATATAGAGCTGAGTATCAGCATAACAGTGAAAGCTAACACCCTGTTTCCTGATGATATTTCCTAAGGGTAACATGTAAAGCGTGAAAAGTAACGGCCCTAGTACTGAGCCTTGAGGTACTCCATACTGCACTTGTGATCCATATGATACCTCTTCAATTCACAAATTGATGGCGGCCAGATACAATTTGAACCATGCTAATGCACTTCCACTAATGCCAACAAAGTTTTCTAGTCTATTCAAAAGAATGTTCTATGGTAGATAGTGTTGAACGCAGCGCTAAGATCCAGTAGCACTAATAGAGAGATACAACCACGATCAGATGATAAGAGCAGGTCATTTTTTTAACTCTAATGAGAGCAGTCTCAATACTATGAAACGCTCTAAATCCTGACTGGAAATCCTCACAAATACCATTTTTCTCTAAGAAGGAATATAATTGTGAGGATACTGCCTTTTCTACTATCTTTGACAGAAAAGGGAGATTCGAGATCGGTCTGTAATTAACTAGATCTTTGGGGTCAAGTTGTGTTTTTTTAATGAGAGGCTTAATAACAGCCAATTTGAAGGTTTTGGGGACATATCCTAATGACAATGACGAATTAATAATAGCCAAAAGAGGATCTATGACTTCTGGAAGCACCTCTTTTAGTATTTTAGATGGAATAGGGTCTAACATACATGTTCTTGGTTTAGATGATTTAACAAGATTATACAATTGTTCCTCTCCTAGTAGAGAATGAGTGGAATTGTTCCTTAGGGGATCTATAGTGCACTGATGAGATACTATAGCTGACGGCTGCATGGTTACAATTTTATCTCTAATAGTATCGATCTTGGAAGTAAAATAGTTCATAAAGTCATTACTGCTGTGCTGTTGGGAAATGTCAACGCCTGCTGATGCTTTATTTTTTTGTTAATTTAGCCACTGTATTGAATAAATACCTGGGGTTATGTTTGTTTTCTTCTAAAAGAGACGAAAAGTAATCAGATCTAGCAGTTTTTAATGTTTTTCTGTAGGATAGGGTACTTTCCCGCCAAGCAATACGAAATACCTCTAGTTTTGTTTTCCTCCAACTGCGCTCCATTTTCCGGGCTGCTCTCTTTAGGGCGTGAGTGTGCTCATTATACCACGATGTTGGACTCTTTTCCTTCATCTTCCTTAAGTGTAAAGGAGCAACAGTATCTAAAGTGCTAGAGAAGAGAGTCCATAGTTTCTTTTACATCAAGTTTTTCTGTGCTGTTGGATATGCTGAGGAATTGAGATAAATCAGGAAGATTATTTACAAAGCAGTCTTTTGTGGTAGAATTGATGGACCATACTTGTAACAAGGAATAGAATTTACAGTTTTTGCTATATGGAGTTTACACAAGACTAGATAATGATCTGAGATATCAACACTTTGCTGTAGAATTTCAATACCATTAATTCCATGTGACAGTATTAAATCTAGAGTATGATTTCAACAATGAGTAGGTCCTGAGACATGTTGTCTAACCCCAATAGAGTTCAGAATGTCTATGAATCCTGATCCTAATGCATCTTTTTCATTATCAATGTGGATATTAAAATCACCAATGATTAAGACTTTATCTGCAGCCAGCACTAACTGCAAATTCTTTAATAAAGTCTGTATGGTGCCCTGTATACAGTAGCCAGTACAAACATCACAGGGCATTTATCATTAACACTTGTTTCTCTAGATAATGTTATATGAAGCACCATTACTTCAAAGGAGTTATACTTAAAGCCTGCCCTCTGAGAAATACTGAGAATATTGCTATAAATTGTAGAAACACCTCCCCCTTTGCCTTTTGGACACGGTTAATTTTTATAACAGTAATCTTGGGGGGTAGACTCGTTTAAAATAATGTATTCGTCTGGTTTTAGCCAGGTTTCTGTCAAACAGAGCACATCTAGGTTATGATCAGTGATCATATAATTTACAAAAAGCGCTTTCGTAGAAAGGGACCTGATATTCAGTAAGCCAAGCTTTATTATTATTTGTTTCTCTGTATTATCTACATTTTTTATTTGTTGAACGTCTATTAAATTGTTACTCTTAAATTGGTTTGGACGTTTTTTGTATATTCTAGTTCGGGGAACAGACACAGTCTCTATAGTGTGATATCTAGGTGAAAGAGTCTATGTGCTGAAAATTAACTGACTCAGTGTAACAGAGAGAGGAAGGAGAGGCACTTCTCACTAACCCGCGGCGACTGTTGAAAATGGTTTCCAAGGGAACTGCCTCAAACACCCTGCATGATTTCACCTGTCTGCATGCTACATCACGTTAAGGTTCAGATATTGTTTATGACAGTGTAGGATTATAAAGGTACAAATCTAAGCCTAGCTAGTTTGAGTTCAGTTGATGTTGCTTTTTAAGATTGTTCAAGTGGAAATATAATATTAACCACTGATATGTCTAATTTAATGTATCTCTGGCTCTTTTGACCTACTCATGATCTTTTATTTTTTTAGATCCAGTGCTGTCTTGGTGATTATAAAGGGAATTTACTGACCTTTTTCTAACAAGACAGTGACTCTTGAAAGGGCATCTGCCATATTTTTCAGTGATTGACAGTCTTTCGGAACAACACAAAGCAGAAGCAATGTGACTGAGTGAAGGGGAGGATATAATCAATCATATTTTTAAATTCTCCCTCTATTTTTTGTGGAGAGAGATGGAATCCTAATTAGCCTTTAGATAGAAGGTAATCTTTCTGCCACTGAACAGGGTAATGCAATTTAGAGGATTACATAAACACTCATTTTTAAAAGTTTGGGGCCAGTAAGATTTTTCTGAAACAAATTATTTATTTTTTTCAACAGAGATATTTCCATTTCAAATGAATGCTCTTCTTATGGTTTAATCAAAGAAACCTGGAAAAATGTATTCCACAGATTCCACAAAAATGTAAGGCAGCACAGCTGTTTTCAGTATTAATAGTAACAATAATAAATGTTACTTTAGCACATCAGATTAGAATGATTTCTGAAGGATCATGTGACACTGAAGACTTAGCATTGTCATCACAGGAATAAATATACTGAATTTCACTTTTAAATATACTGAATTAGAACAGTTATTTTAAATTAAGATCATTAAGAGCAGTGTAATATTAAAAGCATGCACTTTTAATGATATGGTACAGATAAGATTAGTAATGTTGAGAGTGTTTTAAGAATAAAAACCAAAACATAACTAAAACATTTCAATTATTGACTTTATTGTGGTTAAGGCATACATGTGTAACAGTTAATTCAGTGGTTTGGTCCCTTATTCGTAATATGCCATAGTGCTTTCCAACAAACTTTGTGCTTTCCTTTCATAAATGTGAATTTATCCATAATCATTGGATCAGTGCTTATGCTGGCTATATCTCAGTCATCCCTTAATATTGAAGTTCATATTTATACTCCTAAAACCATCAACAGGACTAAAATACTCTCTGAAACTACAATTAAGAAACACAGGAAATATTTGAGGCCTAAGTTCTGAAATATTAAACCAGCATATTGTAGATATGGTTTTTGAAACATGATATCACCATCACAATATCTTAAACATGTTACCAATTACTAGAAACAACAACTGGCAGTTTTTAGCTAATAGCAGTGATTACTGTGCCAAACGTCCAAGAGACTACTGGGAAAATATCTAGAGAAGCAATGGTTTAATAACCGTAACATTCTAGTTTGAGTTAACATCAACATTATCACTCTTTTCTGCTTTCTTAATCACAGCGGTTTCTGCCGTGTTTTCCTCCCGCTTGTCTCCTGCCTTGGATTTGCCGTGTCCCTCTTCTTCTTTCTCTTTTTTGGGATTGCGGGGTGAGGTGAAAGCGGAGCGGCTCTGATACCCATAAGTGATGCTGGGTGTGCTGGAGAAAGTCACCCCAGAACTGAAGTGGGTTTCTTCACCTTCCAGTAGCTTTCTATGAGGACATCAATGATGACTGGTCAGTTCTTATTCATTTTCATTCTCATAGCATTAGTTCTTTTTAATGTGCAATTAATGTGGAGTTATTGGTGCTTTACCTGTATGCTGCAATTTCAATGTCTAATGCCATCTTGACGTTCAGAAGATCCTGATACTCCCGGAGGTGACGGGCCATTTCACTCTTAGTATTTCTAAGATCAAGGTCCAGCTGCCCAATTGTTTCCTGGTTAACGGGATTTTTAAAAATATATATATATAAATCAATATTAGCCTTAGCACAAAAATATTTTGTCATAAAATAAAATAAAAATTCTTATAAATAAATGAAATACATTGAAACCAGCTTGCACTTTTCTCATTCACATGACCATTAATTAATTTAGCTCAGCACCTAAATTAGATCTTTCTAATAAAAGCTGATGCGAACCTTTATCTCTTGGCATTGACTGGCTGTCTCAGCACAAAGTTCAAAGAAGCTAATCTGATTTACACTGGCACTTCTTTCACTTTCAAAAGATCAAAGGTCATAGATCATGTCTCTGAAAAACCTCAAGCCAAAATGATTTGGATGCTTTATATGGCAGCGTGCTTAAAGTTCACATTTGAAAATCATCTAACTCATCAAGAAGTTCTAACACATCAATATAAACATAAACTGAGGTTATCATTCGGATTTCTTTCACCAAGTGAACATGACCTTGCAGAAACCTCCCTTGCAAAATCCTCTTTATCAAGAGACTCTTCTTAGTGGAATTAACCTCGGCCACCTCTCGTGTGCGATTAGTTCAGCACCATGGACAGAGCACTCAGCTACTTGACATCCCATTTCAAACCGTTTCAGTTCTGTCCTGTGGTATAATTCACAGTTCTTCTAATTATTACATTTACATTTTTCATGAGCTCCTAATATGAATTGGCTGATTACATTTAATATTTATACTTTTAAACATTTCTGTGTCATGCTGCAGGACTATTAAAAATAACTAATGAAGGCAAAACGTTGATTAAAAATTTTGAAAATCAGCCAGAGCACATGCTTTCCTTTATGTATTAATATAAATACAAAATAAATGTAAGCTAAATACAGAATATATAATATAATAGTAAAATAAGTAAAAACAAAAACTTGAAGGGGATTCCTTAAGAATAATAAATTATTGTTAAATAAGGTATGTCTACTTAGACAGACAGACAGACAGATAGATAGATATATAGCCTAGATAGACAGACACAGACAGACGGACAGACAGACAGACAGATAGATAGACAGACACAGACAGACAGACGGACAGATAGACAGACAGACAGACAGATAGATAGATAGATAGACAGATACAGACAGACAGACAGATAGATAGATAGATAGATAGATAGATAGATAGATAGATAGATAGATAGATAGATAGATAGAGAACTTTTTTCCCCTTTTTCCTTCTTTGAATAAATATTTTTATTATTAAATTGTATTATATTTTCATAATATTATATGTAATGATTTGTATGTGTCTATACCTGATAACCTGAGACCTCGACATTGTGTGCATCTTCCATCTCGCGGATCTGTCGCTCAAGAGACTCGTTTGTGCCTCGCAAGGTTTCGATGTCAATGGTTTTGGACTGTAGTTGTCTCCTGTAGTCGTTGATCTCCTCTCTTGTGGCTCTCATGGCCTCGTTGGTTCTGGTGGCCTGTTCGTTGAGGCTGGCGAACTTTGATTTGTACCATTCCTCAGCAGACTGCAGGTTCTTAGACGCGAGGGTTTCATACTGCCCACGGATCTCTTTGAGGGCCGAGGTCAGATCCGGCTTGGATAACTCCACTTCCACAGATATCTGGGCTGCCTGGATCATACTAGTCAACTCCGCCACCTCTTCATCATGCACTTTCCTCAGAAAATTTATCTCGTCCAAGAGGGACTCGACCTTTCTCTCCAGGTCCACGCGTACCATGGTGGCATCGTCCACATCTTTCTTGTAGGATCTGAGCGTCTGCTCTGCCTCCTCGCGCACTCGGATCTCATCCTCAAACTTGCCTCGAAGTTTCTGCAAGTCTTCCTCGATATTATCTCGTTCAATGAGAATGTGAGATTTTTCATTGTTCAGCTCGTCCACCTGGGCTCGCAGATCCCGGATCTCTTGCTGATAGAGGTCAGCGAGTCTGGACGGCTCGTTCTGCCTCTGGCGCAGACTCACCAGTTCGGTCTCCAGCACTTTGTTGTGCTGCTCCAGATTGCGCACCTTCTCGATAAACATCGCGAAACGGTCATTGAGACCCTGCAGTTGTTCCTTTTCATTGGTTCGGACGATTTTAAACTCGTTGTTTAACACAGCTGTTTGAGAGAAATCCACGCTGTCGAAATGCACCGGTGAGAAGGACGATGACCGGCCCGATCTCTTGTAGTAGCCCGCCGGAGAAGCGCTGCCGCGGGAGAGAGAGTGGGACCTGAAGCCGCTGGAAGACATGGAGCTCCGTGAGGAGACATTGCTCATCCTAGAGGTGGAACCGGTGAAACGAGGGGTTTCCCCGAATATCTTTCTATAGGATGAGGACATGTAGTTGTCTGATCCGTAACTCATCTTCGTCACAACTAAAGGAGTCTAAAATGGGTGTGCTTGCCATTATATACCCGGCGGACTGTCCCATTCAACAGTCTGTCATGTTCCCTCTGGCGGTGACAGTTAAGATGAGAATAAACCTTTTTAGACCATTAAAACATTCATTAAATTGTAACGTTTTTAACAGGTTTGTTTGACATTTGCACACATAGGACAGATTTTAGGGTCGTTCAAACTGTATTTTGTCGATGGAACTGTCCAGGTTTGCGCAGTGTTGAATGGACCCGAAGTTTAACAGTTAAATCGATTTAGGCTTGATTTAAGATCTTGTTTGGATCCCGAATTTTTTATTTTTTTATTTCTTTGTGCTATGTTAAATGTTTTAGATGCCCATGCAATTTTAGACTGCATTACAAACAAAAACACATCAGCCCAGTAGTTTAAGACACAGAATTTACTTCCTTTCAATAAAAAAAAAAAAAAAAAAGCAAACCAATTGGTCTCCCAGAATGACCAATTGCCCAAAACTAATTTTTAATACAATAATTTCATTAAAATAAATAAATGAATAAATAATTAGTCAATGTCCTTACACTGTTGAAAAAAGCAAACAGCAATGATCAGCAAAAGAACAAAACCGTCTGAGAGCAAACAGTTTAGGCTGGTTTAAGATTATTTAAAAAAAATATTTTGCCAGTAGGGTTAAAAATATATAGGCTAAAATATTCTTATAATATGCACAACATCATTTCCGGTCATTTTTAGAATCGTTTTTCATGATCAAACATGTTTAAATGTAAATTGTCTTCAGTCCCCCACCCACAACTGCTATTTATGTTTTTTGAGTTCTGATATAAACTGTAAAGTTGACAACCAATAGATGGCGATATTTCTCTTCCAATTTTTTTTTCTTTTTCTTTTTTTTGTAACGTCTGTTCACTAGATAGATACGCATTACTGAAGGGGTTTCAAATACATCATTTTACAATAACTTTATTAATGTCACTGTCGACAGACATTAAATAAAATAATAGGAAATGTAATGAATGTTTTCACCGTAGTTGTTCTGTGTGGTTTTTAGATTCATGATTTCAGATTAGATTATGTAATCTAATATATATAACATTTCTTCCACACAGACTATCAGCTATTAAGCATTCATATTAATTGTATTTAAATGAGGTTTTGAATCTCATCATGTAGTTGCTGGATGGACATCTAGTGGCTGGATGGTTTGCGCATGCGCAGTATGCAGATAGTGCAGAACTGCAGTTGTTGGTCATAGAAGGAGGTGAGGTAAGTAGCCTACTGACACTGAGCGGAGATATAACGCGTTTCAAGAAGCAGTAGTTATGTCATTAAAATGATGCAGAATAACTGTATAAGAGCGTTATAGCGACAATCGTTAAGGCAGTTTCCTCCATCTTATGCATTAGTTTCCGGTTGATCAAAACTAAAGGAATGTTAGTTAACGTTAGCTGTGGTGCTAACTTTACCATCACGGAACTGCATGTAACGTACAAGAGCAAAGATCTGCTCGCATGTATGCCTTGCTATTACTAATAAATCTTTACAGTTATTCTGAGGCATAATGTGGAAACTTATTATGGTCATTATATAAATAAAAGCTTAATTGAGTCTTAATATAAATGCATAAGACAGCAGGTAACGTAACTTATAAGTTATACTAACGTTATATGAATTTTCTTGTATATGCATCGTCAGGCAAAGATGAAAATAATATGGATATTTATGTGCGGACATTTTTATACCATTTTTCATCATTTGTACATTGTTAGGTAATTCGTTGATGGTATTTTATAAATGTCACTATTTTAGTATTATTGCCAAACCTTGTAGAGAATGAGAAAAGTACATTTATTTTGGTATTTGAGAAAAAATACATGGTTTCAAAATATTGTGTGGCGTCTGTGAGCTGCCTTTCAGTGTTAAAGTTAGAAAAGTAGTTCCTTAAGGGGAATCTAGAGATGTATCATAAACCTGGTATTTTGTAATTGTTTTAAGCATTGTTTCAGGCAGCTTTCTGTAGCTTTGTGTTCTTCCTGTTACACTGACTTAAAAATGATTATTATAAGTGTAGCATTAGAACAGATGTGATAAACATTTTGAGATTCTGTTTAAACTAGTTTTAATGTGTCTGGTCTTTTTTTGTTAAGGTTTGCAAATCACCTGCAGGCTATTGTGCAACAATTAAAAATTTAACCTCTGAGATACTAAACCAGTGCTGTGTATATTCAAATTCATTGTGTTCTGCTGTCTGCCTGTAATGCATTTTAGAACAAAATCTTCTTTTTAAGTGTTGCTTTCTTTCTCAGACTTATAACGGTTAAAGATGACAACCTCTTGGAGTGATCGGCTCCAGAATTATGCAGAACTTCCTGCCAACATGGACGGTTTATCCATGAAGAAGTACAGAAGAGAGGTGCATCACAGGTACATATACATTTCACTAATGCTTTCAGCTTTGAAGGCCATTGCCGCTATATATTGGTTAAATCTGATTGTGTAATTTCTTGGTAACTTGAAAACAAATTCATTGTCATATACCTATATTTAAACAAGACAAAAAGACTATATTTTTCCTGTTGGAGAAAATGACCTTAAATGACCTGGTCTCCACTCTAGTTCAGATTATGGTCAATAATGAAGACCTGTCTTCATTGAGAAATTTAAATTTTATGTGCACAATGCTTTTGAGTCCATAGAAAAAATAGGCATAACTTTAAGTCTCCAAAAGGAATTGTAGACTCATAATTATCTTTTTTTTTTTTTTTAAATGTAATATGGCAGGTAGCATGTTTACTGTTGTCATGCCATTATGTTGTTCTGTGAATGCACCTGTTTATATGTCTGTTTGTCTGTCAAAATCTGTCAGCTTCATTGTTGAAAGTATGTCAGCTTGCATGTGATTTAAACAAAAATTGCGTATTGTAATTTTTTGCTCAATCAAAAGAATGAATTGTTTTCTCACTGTGCCCAACTATTAAATATTTTCATATAATAAATAAAAAAAATCCTTTTAAATGATCATTGTAACAGTGTATATGCACATAATGATTCTCATATCCCAAGTTTTAGTAGGCTATATTTACTTAAGCCTTTTTTGGCATGTCAGCATAATACTTGCAAGTTCCTAAAATGCTGTGTTTGATATGGCAAACAGTCATTTCATAAGAGCAATCCTTATTTACATGCAGACTATGCTGTAAATGTGTTGACATAGTTTTCTGCAGAAAAACCATCATGGCAGTCACAAATTGCAATATTTGTGCAATAAAAATCAAAAAGTGAATCCAATGGTAAGAAGACCTGTCATTTATAAGCGTACTGGACACAGTTCTTCATGTAGTGGCATTAGCCAGTGTTAACTGATATAATATATAGTCCATGTATTCCTTTATTACAAAGCTTACCACAGGAACTGGCCCACTGTCATCCTTCTATGAGGTATGCCAAAGTTTTGTTGTTGACCTGCAGTGCTGACTGATCTTCTGTTTTGTAATTTATGTTTTTTTCTGCCATGTACTCATCACAGCACAGCACTAAAAATACAAGATGAACAAAACCATCATTGCTTTTGCACTGTGCTGTGACTGTATGTAGGTCTCCATAGGAAGACTTGTGATGGGATTTGAATCTGTGAGATCATTCCTTCATTCTCCCTTCCCCTAGCTATATCTCCTTCCTTCATGCTCTTAACACATCATTTAACAGCTCATTTGTTCCTAGTGTAAATTCAGCTACATTTTTAATGTCTTACTGCAAATGTATAGTTGGATAAAGATGTACTAGCATCAAGTGAATTAAAAGAAAAACATTTTGTTTTAACATCATTTAGAAAATAACAGACCATAGCAAAATTTGAAACCATGTGGAAGACAAACATAACAGATACTTGATTTAAACTTAAAAATACTAACTATTATATAACAAGCTTTTTACTATTATTTTATCCCTTAACTCTAATTTAAAAGTCTCAAAGGTGGAAGTATTTGTATTTAAGTGCATATTTTGGTTGATTAATAATAACCTTTCACATACAGCTATTATTTTTCATGTATCAGTTTAAAACATATATTAACCAGATGAGTGGTGTCATTGTTTTCAGAAGAAAAGAAAAACAGTCAGAAAAACATGTTTTTCAGGTTTGTAAAACAGATGTGTTCAGCAGACTATATATGAAGTTGTTTTTCCTGATTTGATTTTTAAATGTATTTTATTTACCATTCTGTCTTGAAACAGTGTCAGTCATTACCACTCAAAAAAACATGATTTAACTGGAAATCAAGGAATATTACCATGCCATTTGCTCCACCTCATACTTTGCTGCTGTTGGCCAAAATAGGAATAGATATCATTTGTATTAATTCTGATTTATTGCTTTCACAGGTTACAATACGTCAATGTAACTCATTATCTACACTAACATAAACTCCTTTAGAGCTGAACAGCTCACGGGTTGTGCTCAAGGCAATGGGATAATACAGTCTGCTGAATTTAACACAGTTTGCAACTGAGAGAATATGAAATATCAATGACATTTGTCTTAAATTGACTGTTTTTCTCTCCGCAGAGTTTTTGTCAATAGAAGTTTGGCAATGGAGAAGATAAAATGCTTTGGCTTTGATATGGACTACACTCTAGCAGGTAAGATGAAGTATGTGCTGCCTCTGAAACAGATGAGGCCTGCATGGTGCCTTGTTGTGCAGTGTCATTTATGAAGTAAGTTCAAAAGAATTGTAAAGCATTGCGAAATGGTAACACCATAGCATGGTACTGTAAGGTAATCCTTGGTCTCGTGTTTTTGGTGGTGTCATGGCTCTGTAAATAGCACCCCTGTCTTCAGCTGGCTCGTGTCAGGCACATGATGTCTTGCACGTAAAGCTCTAAACAAGGTTCATTGACATCCATGATATAAAATGTGGTCCTTTTGATTGGTCATCTTCCTGTTTATGGATCTGTAATGATAAACCAGTGCTAATCTTCACAGGAAAAGGTTTTAAGTTCTAATGCCAGCACACAGCCTAATATTAACACCAAGTATGAGCTGCTTAGTCTGCTAGATCAGTGTGCATATGCTGTGTAACTCCCTTCTAATTGCCGAGCAGTGAATGTGCTTACCTTGGCAAGTATTTCAGCAGAAAAAAGTGAAGAGTGCACAACAATTTTGACTCCATTTAGTTTAACTTTTATGCTAATAAGACCATGTTGGTCAGTAAAATCTTTGGCTAAACGTGGTCTCGCTTTTATTTGGTGATAGGTCAGACAGTTTGGGATATTTGTAAAGCTTGAACATGAGGTCAACTCAGTTTCAGCAATTTCCTTCCTGTCTTTCAAGCAGAAGTTTGTGTTGTCTTTGGGGAAATGTTCATTTAGCTGATCTGGCTTATTTTGTTTTGAGGTCCAAAGGGGTTTATTGCAACATACAACATATTAATACAGAGGTTTTGCTGATAAAGGTCCTGAAAACCTTTTTGCTTCTATAGAAAATTAAGCAGTTTAGCTCTGGCTTATTAGGCTCCTTGAGAGGGTTGTCTCTTGAACAACAAGCCACAGTTACTCAGTGGTTCAATTTTTGTAATAAGAAGTCCATTTTGATTTGGAAATTTAAATGGCTTCTATAACCAGTGTCTCATATTTCACCACCAAATGAAGGAAATTGATCATTTGGCAACAATAATACCATTTGTCAGTTCATTTTGATATACACTACTTGATATAAACTGTAGTTTATAATCAAAAGAAAAGTCTGAGGTCAGTAAGATTTTGTTATTGAAAGAAATGAACAGTTAAATTCAGCAAGTACACACTTGCACAAAGTGAAAGTAAAGACATTTACTATGTTACAAATATTAAGTTTTCAAATAAATGCTGTTCTTTTTAACGTAGACCCTAAACTTTTGAACGGTAGCATATATTATAACATTTTCATCACTTTGTTTTCTTCTCTGTTAATAGTGTATAAGTCTCCGGAGTATGAATCTCTTGGTTTCGATCTGACTGTGGAAAGACTGGTTTCCATTGGTTACCCACAAGAGCTGCTAAACTTTGTCTATGACCCTGCTTTTCCCACAAGGTGATTTGAAAGATCATTTTCTAACATGATTTTCTCACTATTTTTACTTCATATTTTGATTCACACAAATTCTGTACATCTCTCAGAGGCTTGGTGTTTGATACGATGTATGGAAACCTGCTGAAAGTAGATGCATATGGAAACATCCTTGTGTGCGCTCATGGTTTCAACTTCCTACGTGGGTGAGTCTGCACTCACAATTTAAGAGCAGCTGATGCCCTGCATAGTGTTTGTTTGTTTGTGCATTCATTCTAAAAAAAACTTAATTTGTAGGATTTTTTATGCTAGTAAAGCAAGCAAATTATTTAGAAGAACATGCACTGGTGAATCATTAACAATAAGACAGCAATGCTTTAAGGAAGGAAATAGTGCCACTTATCATTTTATGTAGATGTTACGGGGTCACTTCCAGCAAATGTCATCATTTGTGTTTTTCAACTGTATATTTTAGTCCTGAGATAAGAGAGCTGTACCCAAACAAGTTCATTCAGCGTGGAGATACTGAGCGATTCTACATCCTCAACACACTTTTCAACCTCCCAGGTTAACATCTTCTATCAACTAATAACAAAATCCAAAAGAATGTATAGAATCTGTAGTCCGTGTGTAAGTTAACAGATTGTTTTTGTGCTTTATTAGAGACATACCTCTTTGCCTGCCTGGTTGACTTCTTCACTAGTTGCTCCAGATATACAAGGTTTGTTTTTGTGCCCTCATTTTAACGCTTCTGTGGTTCCTCGGGCATGAAAGTACAGTAGACTATCTGAATTGGCATTTTATGACCTTTTAGTTTTTGCCTCCACAGTTGTGAGATGGGCTTTAAAGATGGAGATCTTTTCATGTCTTTCAAGAGCATGTTTCAGGATGTCAGAGATGCTGTGGATTGGGTCCATTTCAAGGTAAAGGCTATTTTTAAGTGCCAAAATATACTTTTCTTTGAAAGAAACAGCATTGATTTCATACTATGGGTAACTGCTTCTGTGTGACATTTCAGGGCTCACTAAAAGAGAAAACGGTTGAAAACCTGGAGAAATATGTGGTGAAGGATGTAAGTAAACCAGATTATTGAACAACTTCTTGCTGACCAGCGTTTTGTTACCTTATTTCATAATGAATGTAGTTGTAGTTTATAGTTTACAGACATAATTTTTGTGTGTTTCTGTCTTCATCTAGGCCAAATTACCATTGCTTCTAAGCCGAATGAATGAAGTTGCCAAAGTGTTCCTTGTTACCAACAGTGACTACAAGTACACAGATGTGAGTTATTCTAGATGCAGCGGCACAGACCCAGAGCCTATAACCATCTGACAAAATCTGTTGGATTTTCATTAGAAACAAATGTAAGATGTAATTTCCTTTTCTCTTTCAGAAAATCATGACATACTTGTTTGATTTCCCACATGGTCCAAAAGTAAGTAATCTTCAGTACTGTTGTTAACTAGAATAACAGTGGTACTTAGTTGTTTTTATTTGTCTCAGATCCCCAATGAAAATGTCTAGTGACGAAGGACAGTACACATTTCACATATAAAACATGAACCAGCAAGCTGCACTGTGTAAAAGAACACTCTGAGGATTAATTTGCCAGTTATGATGTGTCTGTAATATCACAGTTTTCATTAAAAAGTGTTCTAATAACAAATGTTGAGAAAGTGGGTTTGAACAGAAAGACAGGGAGTATCAGGGGCCATATAGGAACTCATTTTATTGCAGTTTTATCACATACACAAAGACAGTGACAGACTGAATCTATTATTTCTTTATTACAGGCTGGTACGCCTCATCGGCCTTGGCAGTCCTACTTTGACCTTATTCTGGTGGACGCCAGGAAGCCAGTGTTCTTCGGGGAGGGCACAGTCCTGAGACAGGTGGACACGGTAAGATCCACTAGACTCACGTGAGTAGCTTAATGTGACAGACTCATTGATGCAGCCATGTTTCTGTTCTGTAGACCACTGGGAGACTGAAGATTGGAACATATACGGGTCCCTTGCAGCATGGCATAGTGTATTCTGGTGGTAAGATAAAAATAGATGTCGTTCTTCATATATTTTTTTTTAATTCTGGTCTAAAAGGCCTGATTGAATATGCTTTATTCTCCACAGGTTCCTCAGACATAGTTTGTGACCTATTGGGAGCAAAAGGAAAGGACATCTTGTACATCGGTGACCACATCTTTGGAGACATCCTGAAGTCTAAGAAGCGTCAGGGCTGGAGAACGTTCCTGGTGATTCCTGAGCTGGCTCAGGAGCTGCATGTGTGGACCGACAAGAGCAGTGAGTCTGACAGGGTTATTGTAGTTAATGCTCATTTTTCATTTAATTCAGCCAGTTGGCAAAGCTACATTTCTGAAATAACAATGTATAAAAACTATGTAGACATAACAAAACCTAAAAAAAAAAAAAACATTATTACTAAAACTTTAAAGAATAGTTTACCCAGAAAATGAAAATTTGCTGAAAATGTACTCGCCCTCAGGCCTTCCAAGATGTAGTTTGTTTCTTCATTGGAAAAGATTTGGATAAATTTAGCATTACATTACTTTCAAAATTCAAAGATTCTCTCTCATCAATGAGACTCTGTAGTGAATGGGTGCCATCAGAATAAGAGTTCAAACAGCTGTTAAAAACATCACAATAATCCACAATGAATCCATCTTATTATTCTACATCTTGGATGGCCTGAGGGTGACTAAATTGTAAGCAAATTTTTGTTTTTAAACAACATTTAAAATGAAAATATAAAAATAAAAACTAATTCAAAATATATATTAAAAGAATCTTACTGATACTAAAATAACAGCGATCTGTGCAGCCTGCAGACACACACTAAGTTGAGTTTTATGGCCATGGGAGCAGATGAGGACAGTTCACTGTGTTCTCTTCTTTGCAGCACTGTTTGAGGAGCTACAGAGTCTGGACATTTTCCTGGCAGAGCTCTACAAGTAGGTATCTGCTCAGATGTTTGCACCTCTGCCATCCAGTGCCCGTGCGTGATCTCAGTCATGCACTCGTTTACCCAGGGAAGGACACGTCGCTCCCTCCCTGCTCTCTGCAGCCATTTGACATGCAGATAAAGGGGCGCACATTCCTTTCTATTTTAAGACCGATGGTTCACGTCTTCTTATTACTTTTAACTCGTTCGACTCTGTTCTCACTCCACATCTCTCTATTTCTCCTGCATTTTTCTCCATCCTTTCTTTGTTTTGTCCACAGGCATTTGGACAGCAGCAGCAATGAGAGACCTGATATCAGCTCTCTTCAGAGGAGGATTAAGGTATATTTCTTGATAGATAGGAAAGTAGTACACTGTATAGTGAGAATATTCACATTACTTTGAAGAAAAATTCATTGTAATGTATTTTCAAGTTTTCCACATATTAAATTGGTGGGAAAAGTGCAAGAAAGTTGTCCAAAGCAGCACGGGAGAAATTCACATGAATATTGAAATTTTTAAAAAAGGCGCATCTCGGCAACACAACACATTAAACTTTAAATACTTTATGGCAAAGCTGAATTTTCAGCAGCCAATGCAGTGTCACAGCCAGTTTTCAGTGCCACATGATCCTTCAGAAAGTCTAATATGCTGATTTGCTGCTCAAGTAACAATGTTGAAAACAGTTGTGCTGCTTTATTTCTTTATGGAAACTGATATATTTATTTTGTTGAAAAGGAAGTTAATTTATTTGAAATTATGGAAATATTTTGTAACAATATTAATGCCTTTACTGTCACTTTTGATGCACACATTTCAGCCCTGAAGGGAAGAATAATTCCCATCACTTAATTCAAACTCAGTTTTGCGCTGTTTCTGTATTTCGAATTTTCTCAGAAAGTGACCCATGACATGGACATGTGCTATGGGATGATGGGAAGTCTGTTCCGCAGCGGTTCGCGTCAGACGCTCTTTGCCTCTCAAGTGATGCGTTACGCTGACCTGTACGCTGCGTCCTTCATCAATCTCCTGTACTACCCTTTCAGCTACATGTTCAGAGCCGCCCACGTCCAGGTAAACTCAACAAATACACTACAGTTGATTCATTGGTCACAACAATGAATCAGGAAGCCTTCAGTAACCTGTTTCTGTCTGTGGTTTGCATTTAGATGCCTCACGAGTCCACCGTGGAGCACACTCATGTGGACATCAATGATATGGAGTCGCCCATGGCCACACGCAACCGCCACTCCATCGACTTCAGAGACCATGAGTGCAAGAGACACCAGCTGACCCGCTCCGTAAGCGAGATCAATCCGCCACACCTCTTCCCCCAGACGCCACAGGAGATCACGCACTGCCACGATGAGGATGACGATGAGGAAGAATAAGTCTGCTGCATTGGCGTTAACTGGATTTCGGGTTCTTCGAGATGTGTCTGCGGCTTAAATAAGTATAATCACTGCATTCACACTCAGCCGTATATTTTATAGAGATACAAGAGAGGATGTTTATTTCTTGCAAAGTGTATTACATATTTTAGAGTTTAAGGTCTGATGAGAGTATGAAGCTAAAACTGGGTTTTGATAGTTCTAGCTTCTTATTTTTGAATGAGGTTTACAGATGGCCTCACTTTAAAACATGGAAATGTTAAGAGGGAGAAAAGATCCGTTTAAACTGAATTACAGAATCAGTTACAATGATATTTGCATGATATTGAGGGAACAAATAACAGTTACAAGGTACATCATTGACTTAAGCTTGAGGAAAATGCATGAATACTTATTTTGTGGCTCCATTAAGTATTAAATTGCCTTCAACATTTGGATAAGAGCCATGTAGCATGCTGGGAAATATCACACCAACAATGCAGCTTGCTCTGTATCTGTCTGACTGCCTGTTAAGTGCTGTAACATCGCTGCCATCTTTTCAAAACTGGTTGTATGCAAATTGCTGTCATATTATTGGGTGAAAAATGGAACACATGCAACTATTGCCGTTTTATGCAGAGTGAGATACAGGGTTTCAGGTTACTAGGTACTGAAGTGTAGTAACGGTTTGTGAAATCTCCCTGTATTTCTTATGCATTCGCCATGATCACTGTGTTAATATTAGACCTTGAATCTAGAGCTTAGATTCATTATTTACTATTTTTATATCCAATGATATAAAAGTGAATTCAACCAGATAGATTGAAAACAAATCAACTTGTGTTTGATTTATTTTGTTTGATATTAGCGCAAGTTATTTTTGTGGCAGTTGGCTGTGATTTAAGATTGAGAGCTGGTCTGAATGTTTGACACACAGCCTTGTGGGTGACAGTGGACCAAAAGGAAGCTCGTCAATGAATCACGCTCTGTCATAATGAACATTTGTAATTCATATGGTACCAGTCCAGATCCTGAAACTTTGTTTTTGACTGACATGGTGCTCTGTTCAGCATCAGAAGCTTTTTTGTCTTTTTTGTTCTTTGTTCTTGTTTTAAATCAAAAAGGGAATTTATGATGGGTCCATGTTGCTTTGGAATACCATACCATGTGCACTCATATATACTGTATTGGTTTCTATTGAACGGTGTTGTTGATTTTGGACTTTGGAGTTCAAAGTCATCTTGCCAATATGAAGGGACACTTTCATAAACAAAGACTGTTATTATTAGCGTCCTTCATTTGAATTCACAGATGCTGTTGAAGATTATTAATGTTGTACCTGTATTGTGTGATAGTGATATATTTGAGTTTGCTTTAACCTAATCTGACACCCCTCCGTTTATTTTTACTCCTTTTCATTCAGGTTAAATCTGCTGTATATGGGGGTATATGGTGGTATGTTTGTGATTCTTCTGTACGTTTTATTGTTTGAAATCTCTGTATTTGTTTGTTTAATTCTTAAACCCAAGGCCTGTGAATCCCTTTTTAAAATGGTTTCCTATTACTGTTGTTTCATCAACATGTTTTGCAGGATTTATTTTGTTTGTATTAAGTTTATGTTGTGCTTTACTGTAAAACGAACTGTTATGACAAAGTGTGGGAGTATTAGATCTTACTGTAGTTTTAATGTATAAATAAATCAGAATGCTTTCATATATTTTCATTTTTATGTTTTGCATTGTTTGCTACACAGGATTGGTTTTCAGTGCTTTGGCTTGTTGCATATGAAGAGAATAAAGTTCCTGTCATGCAGCACCCCCTTGTGGTCATTCAGCAATAGATGTCTTTGCATCTGCAAAAACCAACATGGAAAAGTTGTCCTCACTAGCCCTTGTATTATGCTTAAAACCTGGGAACTTTAACTTTATGGGTCAGTTGTTCAAAAAACTTAGATCAGAATGATGTGGATTTGAAATTCCCATGTTTTGCTATCCAGGATCTAATGGTTTTTCAAAGCAAAATTGGATTGGAATTACAATAATCCAGACACACTCTTTTTCACATTACCATATCTGGATTACTAGTACTTTATGGAGCCCCTTGGAGCCAGTTGTTCAAAAGTAATCTGATGGGATTTCGGCTGTTTGATTGGATCAAATCTTGAAAATGGGTTGTTCAAAAGAAAAGATCTTGGTTTTGATCTGGATTAAATTCAGTTTGTGTTGTTCAAAACTTTTTAATAAGATTGGTATACCTTTGATCCAAACAAACCAGGATTATATTGATCCCAGCAAAAGGGTGGATTTCAGCAATGAAATTTTACAAGATTTATTACAAAAATATAAAACTTTAAAACCGATCCAAAAAGAAAACATTTGTAATGTAGTATACAGGTGCATCTCAATAAATTAGAATGTCGTGGAAAAGTTCATTTATTTCAGTAATTCAACTCAAATTGTCAAACTTGTGTATTAAATAAATTCAATGCACACAAGACTGAAGTAGTTTAAGTCTTTGGTTCTCTCGACAAATTAGAATACTTCATAAGACCAATAAAAAAAACATTTTTAGTGAATTGTTGGCCTTCTGGAAAGCATGTTCATTTACTATATATGTACTCAATACTTGGTAGGGGCTCCTTTTGCTTTAATTACTGCCTCAATTCGTGGCATGGAGGTGATCAGTTTGTGGCACTGCTGAGGTGGTATGGAAGCCCAGGTTTCTTTGACAGTGGCCTTCAGCTCATCTGCATTTTTTGGTCTCTTGTTTCTCATTTTCCTCTTGACAATACCTAGATTCTCTATGGGGTTCAGGTCTGGTGAGTTTGCTGCCCAGTCAAGAACACCAACACCATGGTCATTTAACCAACTTTTGGTGCTTTTGGCAGTGTGGGCAGGTGCCAAATCCTGCTGGAAGATCAAATCAGCATCTTTAAAAAGCTGGTCAGCAGAAGGAAGCATGCAGTGCTCCAAAATTTCTTGGTTAACAGGTGCAGTGACTTTGGTTTTCAAAAAACACAATGGACCAACACCAGCAGATGACATTGCACCCAAATTGCAATGACTGTGGAAACTTAACACTGGACTTCAAGCAACTTGGGCTATGAGCTTCTCCACCCTTCCTCCAGACTCTAGGACCTTGGTTTCCAAATGAAATACAAAACTTGCTCTCATCTGAAAAGAGGACTTTGGACCACTGGGCAACAGTCCAGTTCTTCTTCACCTTAGCCCAGGTAAGACGCCTCTGACGTTGTCTGTGGTTCAGGAGTGGCTTAACAAGAGGAATACGACAACTGTAGCCAAATTCCTTGACACTTCTGTGTGTGGTGACTCTTGATGCCTTGACCCCAGCCTCAGTCCATTCCTTGTGAAGTTCACCCAAATTCTTGAATCAATTTTGCTTGACAATCCTCATAAGGCTGCGGTTCTCTCGGTTGGTTGTGCACACTTTTTCCTTCCACTCAACTTTCTGTTAACATGCTTGGATACAGCACTCTGTGAATAGCCAGCTTCTTTGGCAATGAATGTTTGTGGCTTACCTTCCTTGTGAAGGGTGTCAATGATTGTCTTCTGGACAACTGTCAGATCAGCAGTCTTCCCCATGATTGTGTAGCCTAGTGAACCAAACTGAGAGACCATTTTGAAGGCTCAGGAAACCTTTGCAGGTGTTTTGAGTTGATTAGCTAATTGGCATGTCACCATATTCTAATTTGTTGAGATAGTGAATTGGTGGGTTTTTGTTAAATGTGAGCAAAAGCATTGACATTTTTTCCTCATTACCATGTCCCTTTAATGGCTCCGTAGTGCACTAGAAATCCAGATTTGGTAATCAGAAAAAGTGTGTATCTGGATCATTGTGATCCAGTCCAATTTTTCTTTGAAAAACCATCAGAAAAGTAAACTGGATTACCTGATCCTGGATAGCAAAACATGGGATGTCCAAATCCAGATCATTTGGATCCAGATTAAGCTTTTTGAACAACTGGCCCTAGACAACTGGCCCTGGCACAAGATTCTTCTGATAAAAGCATCTGCCAAATTCATATTTGTAAATACCCTCAAATTTTGTACGCACAACATAGTTGTCAACACTGTCAGCACTTTGCAGGCATTTTCATTACCCTACATGAGAAAAAGTCACACACACACACAAAAATGGGTTAATTAGAATTTCCACCAACCAAAAAAATTAAATGGATCAAATTGACCCCCAAGTTGCGCAACATAATATAAGGGCTGGTAATTGCTTCAAAACAGTCCAGGGCAATTCAAATCTATTAATTTTCTGTTTTAAAAAATCGTAGTCATTATTATTAAGAGTAAAATATTGTGTAAAAAGTGTTCATTTATTTGCATCAATTTTCAGGTTGATTTATTTGCTGTTTAAATTGTATTCTATATTATACACCTGAACTAGCATTATATCTCTCACCATCTGATCAATCTTATTAGAAACATTAAATAAATATTAAAAACAAATCAAAATGTAGGCAACCATAAAGTTGTCAAACAGTTTTATTATAGCAATTTCCATCTGCATTATATACATATATATATATATATATATGTATATTTAAATCTGATATAGCATTGTCTGGTTTATAGTATGTAAGCATACAATAGTACTCTCTGATTTATGACTGTACAGTATCTCTATACACATTCAAGATTGAAAATAGCAGCAATGTATGACAGACTCAAAACGCATGTTAGAGCACCACATTTTTGAAGACGTTTCCTCTTTTCTAAGGCAGGCGATCCGACGTGAAAACACTGATCTGATCTGTAGGACATCACCGAATGCTTTAAGTGAAATGAATGGGCGTTCCTCTTTAACACAGTGTGAAAAAACTGGAATAAGCGGTTGATGTAACAAGAACAGGAATGCTGACCGAAGCCTTTGTTAGTGTTCAACAATCACTACTCCACATCTCAAGCCCCTAAACAGTAGTTGTGTTAATCTAACAGACTTACTCTACCTCTCAGTCTCATTAAATTAAATTCCACTAGTTTACTTTCGGATACTTTGTCCTACCTGTGAGCACATTAATTGGTCATGATTGTCCCTGCATAGCTGTTGCACTATTGCACTGAGAGGTTGCTACATAAACTCTTGAGACGTGAATGTCCTGATATCCAGTGGCTTTACGCATCTGACAGAAGCGCCTCAGGAGGTTCTGATAAAAAAAACAAACAGTCAGCGGATAAAAACATCAGCCAGAGATTCGTTCCCCTTTGTATCAAGAGCGTTAATGTAATCTTAAACCAAATAAATACATTAATGCTGAATTATTTTCCTTTTTCATCTGTTTTAAATTCAATAAATCAAGTACCTCTTTTACAATCCCATGACATTGAGTCCTACACGAATAGCTTTTCTAAAAACAATAAGAAAAAAGAGCAATAGTGGAATCTGAAGAGGAGATATAAGTTACAGTGTAAGTTCCTGAAATAGTGTCTTTGAGGTCCTAAACGCAGCTAGCAACTATCTGAAGAAAGGTAGGTGTGACATACAAAATGTTTCTTTTAAAAATTAAGAGTTACGTGATTACAACAAAAGCACTGAAAATCAAAAACGTATCGTTAATAAAGAGTGGTCCGACGTACGTAAAAATGGAACCAGTCATGAGACGTATACTCTATTCACCTTAAAATAGGTGACGCTGTACCTCAGCACAATCAGGACTGACGTAAAAAATCTCTTTTTCTATATATATATATAGATGAAAAAGGCCCTCATATGTAAACACATTTGATTTCTTTGTACTGCGAACGCTGTACGTAGCACATCTGCGTGTGACGTGGATTAACCTGGGCAGAAGAAATCGTTGTTGGTGTTATTTGGCACAGTCCAGACAAACGCCATTTTGCCTGCTTATGCGTGTCGTGTCCGAGGCTGCTGTTTTTGTCACAAATTCTCACAAATGACCCACAATTATGCCGCCTGTTTTATCCTGTCTATGCCAAATGTCTTTGGTCGTGAGGCCTCTTCTGATAGGCTGAGATGCATTCTGGGGATATTGATCTCCGTCGAATGTTTACAAGCCTCACGGTCGCTGAGATCTCATCTGTGGCTGCATCTGCTCAGGTTTCCTGGGTCGAATGGAAGATTTTGGAGAGCTCCGTGTGGCCCGGGCCCTCGGGGGCCTCCTTTGTTGACAGTAACCAAGCGCTGTCTAAAGGCACCGTTATTTCTTTGTCCTTCTGGTATCATGTCTGGTCGAGGTGTGGTGTGGGTCGTCACCTTGCTCCTCCAAAGTGAAAGTGTGTATTTTCAAGTGTGTCCGTCCTCGATCAAATGAGCGAACGAGAATGATGTGGTGGTCCCTGACTGATCCGCTGCCTACAAAAGGTGTTAAGGTCATTAGTGCATGCATTGTGGGATATGCGGCCCTTCACATTGTAGTCTTTGCGTATGTTCCCCTTGGAAATCGACCGTGATGAGAGGAAGTGAAGCTGCCTGGTGTACGAGAAGGCCTCTCGCTCAGTACGTGGAAAGGGAGAGGCTAACGGAGCCGTTTGCGCTCTTTTGCCATCTCTCTTCACTGAGGGTGGTTAAATTGCCCCGTCGCTGTGACTGGTGTGGTTGGGTCTGTGTGCGTTGGTGGTCAAAAGAGTGGCTGATTCGTCCAGTGGTCCATCCTGATGCTCTGTGAAGGTCAGCTCGATCTTGGTGAACTCGCTGTCTGTGGACTGGGGTGTCTTGTCCATGCGAGATGCCATAAGGGCGTTCTGATACTGCTGGCGGGTCACCTGACAGAAGGAGAAGAAGAATTAATGAGACATAATTATACTGGTCTATTTTGGACTTTCTGTAATGTGGTACAGCTAATATCTGTAATTAATCACATGCGGTTGTATTTTTTATATCATTTTAAGTTGCTTTGAATAGAAGCATCATGGAAATTCACACTGATATTTTCAGATTTAAGTGGATTTCAAATGCACTGAACTATATAGTCACTAAATTATGGCTGCAAGTTGTTTCAAGGAGACTTTAGACTTTTTTTAATGGGTTGTGTAAATTAACATGTTAAATGAAAATATAAAATATGTGTAACTGTTATTTTTAACACATCCACCAAATTGAATTGTTACTTTCAATCAGCTTTCTAAAGATAAAAATAGACAGATTAATCATTTTTCTTTCATTTTCATAGAATTATTTGATTCTATTGGCAGTTCTAATTTTTAACAGTAAGAAATAAAAACTAAATCTGTTCCTAGGTTCTCATGACATACGTTCAGAAATCTTTCAGTGGTTAATACCAAGTAAATAATTTCCAGAAAATATTTTAATAATTTACTTAGCTCTAGTACAGGGATTCCCTAACCAAACCCTTCTCACATCAAATATTTGACGTCAGTTAATTGTCACAAGATATACAAGTACACAAATACAATATTTCATCTTTTTAAGTGTTTTATTTTGAAGAGCAAAATTTTAAATGTATTTATTTATTTTTAAGATTTAATTGATTATTAGCTTTTCATCAACTTACAAACCCAAACACCCAGTTTTTTGGAATCTCTGTAAAGGCCAGTTATTTATTTTGGAAATGTATAATATTACACTTAATATTTTTGTGTCACGGTATAAATATAGCTGTCTTTATATTTTAGGAAGTAGGATCATCATATTTGGGCATCAAAGAGTTTCAAATCCTCTATACAAGCTGCATGACACCATTCATTTGAATAGAGCTTCTGATTGTGAACGTGATTTTCAATTTTAACATGACATGTGGTCAGATAGGAATTTACGAGTCAAACTGCAAGTTTCAGCAATTCCATGCATTACAAATAAGCCAGTTTGAGTTCAGAAGGGCAATATAAATTCCCAGCAGCATTCAGACCTTGATGTAGAGCAGGTCAGAGGCGGCTCTCACTGAGTAGTCTGGCACGTAGACCTGCAGGAAGGAGTTGAGCTGGTTGTTGCTGCTGCCCAGCGTGGGAGTGACCGCCTCCATCCGGTCACTCCTGTTCAGGGAGTCCGAGTGGTTGAGTCCGAACGGTCGTGGAGGTGACTTATTTTCTGTATAGCAAATAAAGGGTAACATGCAGGTCAGTGGTCAGCTGCTGGTGTTGCTGTGATGTAAACAAACAAAACAAAAGATTCTTGTCTGATGTTCCATTCATTTTGGATGCCCTGTCTCTTCTCATGAACCGTGCTGTGGAATTCTTTTGTGTGTTTAGACACAAAAGTTGAGCTTCGTTTGTTTACAATCCAAATTTGTGATGTAGCAGCCATTTAATGTGACTTAGATCTTCCTCTGCTAGAAATCCAGTGAGGATTTGCTTACATAGCCAAATAATTAACATAAATAATGAAAAACAACCATTAACAAATGACTTCTAGCATTCTTTTGGCACTACCTTTTGTTTTGCTGATAAAACAATGGATATAATCCATTCCCTTTTTACACGTTTCCAAACTTCGCCAGAGAGTGACATAATTAAGATTAGAGCATCTGCTTAATAACTCACACGTAATGCAAGGTGAAGAGTTTTTAATCAAAATAAGATTAGGTTCTCCACTTCTTAAAGAAACAGTTCAAAGGGTGTCTGTGGGGAAGCAGTCCAACAGTCATTACACTGGAATGTATATAATCCCAGGGTCAGATGTCTAACCGTGTGGATTTTTTAAATTTAGAAAAATATACACAACCAATTTGCTTCATATGAAATTTTTTTATTAAACAACAAATGGTTTGAACAGTAGCATTAAAAACGTTTGGGTTGGTAAAATTACCATTAATTAGTCACCATATCAGATGAAAAAAAAAAAAAAACTGTAACATTGTGAAATATTGTTAAATACATTAATATATTGTGAAATAATTTTTTTCTAATTTAATATATTTTAAAACGATTTATTCTTGTGGCAACAAATTTTCAGCAGCCATCTTCAGTTTCACATGATCCTTTAGAAATCATTCTAATATGCTGATTTGGTGCTCAAGAAACATTTCTTATTATTATCAATTTTGAAAACGGTTAATCAGTTCATCGGATCATTGCTTATAAGCTCCCATGACCATTATCAGACTACTGACAGTTACTTCGTAAAAGAAAATGAGGACCTTGAACAAGGAAAACTCTTAATGCACCATTCCAATCTTCAGATTCTAATGTGAAATGGAGGATTCAGTGGAAGGAATGAAAAGGGGTGAAGAAACGAGTGCGGTACCTGGAGATCCTGCCAGCGATTCTGCCCTGCTCACCACAAAGGTTCGAGACAAGGAGAGAGGAACTGGAGAGCAAGAGGAAGGGAGGGAAAAATAAAGGGAAAGACAAAAGGAAATCATGGGGAAGACATATGATTTACACAGAATTCCATCAAGAACCAAAAGAGTAATCATTTGCATAGTGTGCATTTACATAATGAGATTAAAGAGAGTCGGAAGCATGTTTAATGAATCTGAGAGCAAACAACATCATGCATGATTTGGTAGAAAGAGTTGTATAAAATGAAGAAATCAACCATACGAAAGAGTGTAAAAACTACAGAGATGAGATTCTTTCTTTCATGACCAAATATCGCACATTTCATAAAATCATCAGTTATTTTCATAAAAATCCTGACATTTAGAGGTGAGAAAATCCATCATTCAGACCTGGTGAAGAGGTTAAAGCCAGCACTCCATAATAAGAGAAGGCACCAGCTTCAAACTTCATCCCCTCCTTTCCAGCCTCAACCTCCACCTTCCCCTGTGGGCCAACAGTCACAAGTATTTGAGATAAAACTCAGTAAAGTGGTTGAATTAAATCTGTTCAAAATAAGGAGTCTTAGAAGAAGGCGACCAACCCTTTGCAACAGCTTTTGCTATAAAACGCTGTCTAGGTAGACAGCTCACTAGGTTTTGGAACAGAGCTTTGAGATTTCAATCCTGTGAACCTCACAAGCCTTTGTGACTTTTCAATCAGAACTCATACCTGTAAGATGAGGATGAAGTAGTCCACAGGCTTGTTGCGGTGAAAGAGGTAGTGCTCTGACATTTTCTTGTTCTTGTCATCATATTTGAGCTCCTGGATGACGTTAGGATGTTTCAGCAAGCGCAGGAGGATTTTCTCTGACATTTGAGCTGTACTGAATGACTCCACCTCTGCAGGAAGAATAAAAAAGATGGGGTTAAGAATGCTTTACAAGTTTGTGATTGCATTCTTAATCATAAAAACAGAGACACATGTAGTTACATGCTGGACATCAGTACCAGTTGCCAGGAAACGCAGTGCGGCCAGAAGAAGCTGTGGTGATATTTTCACGCTCAACTCATTATCTGTAGGTTTGAAAGCGGAGAAGTCCTGTTTCCTCTCTCTGTGAGCTATCCTCTTTTTCGTCTTGTTGTCAGCTTTCATTTGGGAATAACAAGATGACATGGTTAGATGGTTTTATGTACATTGCGTTAAAGAAAGAAAAAATCACTTTGAAATCAAGTTTAAAAGTCTTGTGCCAGGTTCTCAGATTAGGTAGTCTTTGTATTTATTTTTGATTTATATGGTTTTGAAATTTTTAAATTCTATTTTCAATTAAAGTTTCAATTTAATAAATCTAAATCAAATGAATTACCTTGAATACATGCGAGGGTAAACATATTTTTAATAAAATTATCATGAATTATTCATGAATAGATATTAGGTGATAAAATTTCCTGATATTTACATACATTTAAAAAAAAAAAAAAAAAATTAAATTAAATTAAAAACTTGCTCATCATAGAAGACGTGCATTCAAGTCACTGTATGTATAAACTATGTATTTTGGAAAAAAATGAATGAGTGCAAGTCAATCACCCATAAGTTGAATAAAATAGAATAAACTCATATGTTTGGATAATAGCATGTGCAAGATTTGTAAATGTAAATGGTACTTACTGTACAAGTCAGTCTCATCAAGAATCTCAGATTTGATGATTTCCTCAATGACGTCTTCTAGCGTGACGATGCCCAGAACCTCATAGAATGGGTCTCCCTCTCCTTCGTTATTCACTCTTTGGACAATGGCCAGATGGGATTTACCTGCCACAGCAAAAAACAAATACAATTACACTATAAGTTTATGAGGTATCTCCCAAGATCATTTCGGACATGGTGGTCCCCCTGTACCCTAAACAACCATAAATGCACTAAACCCCACAGAATCACAGTTCTGTTGGTTTATGATTAAAATATGTCATGCATGCTTACTATGAACCATGAGAGAGTTATTATTTGACAGTTGTGACTGTTCAAACATAAGGTTCTTGGAAACAGACAACGATCCATCGCGTTTTCTTAGCAAATCTCTCATGGTTCCACATCTGTTTTCCCAGGACCTCCTTGATAAGCTGCTTAAAAAATTCCTGCCCAGCACTGTCAACCAAAACGTTAAAGAAATTCTTTTCCTGTTTCTCAGCTAGTGATCATTTAAAAGGAATTTTCCGGAGCCAGAGCTAATATTAGATCTGAAATGAAGTTTCCATTCCACTTGGGCAATGCTCTCACCGGAGTGGCACTGTAGCAATCCATTATGTAGGGTGTCCATATAAAACCTTTCCATAAATACCAGTATATAGCAGCAAACAAGAAGAAGCGGTTTCTTTAAAAAAAAAAAAAAAAAACTACTGGGCAGCAGAGAGACCCGAGTTAATGACTGACCAATCTTACTTTACCATGTGCTTGGTCAAAGGGACGTGCAGGCCTGTTTCACGCCTGTTGGATTCAGTAAGCACCAATACTGGCCTGAGGAAACATAAGTTTGTTTTCATTTAAAACCAGCATGACTTGAAATCAGTGGGAAAATAAGATTATTTTGTAAATAAAAAACTGTTTAACAGCCCCTCTTTGTTATAGTCCAGGCTGCCCACATCTCTCACCCTTGATCTATCTGATCTTAAAAGAGATTTAGACAGTGAACCAAATAAGACACAGTAAATTATCTTTCATTGGTTCAGTCCAGTTCCAGCCAAACTGAGAACACAAGTCTTATATCCAAAGAATCTAGAGAAGAAGAGCCATTGTTTTGAGTTTCCAAGAAATGCCCACAGAGTGTCACAGAGGCTTTAACAGCAAATAATAAAAAGTTTGACTGTTTGATTTTAAACACTTTGAGAAGATATTCCGAAGTGTATTCAAATAAATGTTCTTTCACATTTCTAGCTTTTATGAACTACAGAATTATGTTGCATTTATCTGATCAAAAATACAGTAGAAACTGTAATATTGCAAAAAATATTATTACATTTAAAAAAATAAAATAAAAAAATACCTGTTTACTATTTTAATATATTTCATATTTTAATTTATTCTTGTAATGGCAACACTGAATTTTCAGCAGCCATTACTCCAGTCTTTAGTATCACATGATCCTTCAGAAATAATTCTAATATGCTGATTTCTTCTTTCTTATTATTATAGTTTAAAAACAGCTGTGCTTCTTCATTTTTAATTTTATTTTTATTTTTTGAAACAGTGATATATATATATATATATATATATATATATCAAAAACATTTATTTGAAATAGAACTCTACTATGGCAATGTAAATGTTATTTTGACCAATTTAATGCATCCTTGCTGAATAATAGTATTAATTTCTGTAAAAAATCTCCCTGAAAACAAACATTTAAGAGGTAATTTATACATGTAGTCTATAGACAGAGCGTAAAATTCTCCCACACTTCCCAAGGCATAAAAATATGACCTCTGGCATGTAAGAATAAGACACTTCCTTTCTATGCTCAAGACATGGCTGTCGAGCATGAAGCATTCTTTCGAGGGGAAAAAAAAAACTCCCAAGAAGGATTGATGGAATGCTTTCTTGAAAGGCCTTATATTAAACATTTGAGATGAACAAGTGAACAGAACACATGGTTACTAGACAACACACAAAGACACATTTTGTACATTCCCACCTTATTTATGGAATGAGGTTTTTCCATAATGGAATTTCCCTATAAATAGTAGATGGGACTGTGGGTGGCACGTCTGTGATGCTTTAACGGAACATCTTACAAATGTTGCAGGCACTTATCAAGGCTGATGTGCCTTTTTAAATAGTACTTTTTAAAACAGTAAAATAACTTTAGGTTCCCAAGGAAAAGACTAAATATTTCACCCCGGAAATGGAAATTCTTCTCCCCTGTGGCAGGCCTATGACTCACAGCATCATAAACTGTATAATAGTGCATGCACAGTTATTTCAAACACAAAATGTAATTAACTTTAGCTTATATTCAATTACAAATCTTCTCTTCAGACCTCTATGTTAGTCTCACTTACATTAAAGTCACATGTCAAGATATTAAAGCTTCCCAACATACTGAACACTTCAGTGCTCATAAACATCTTTACTTTAATTAAAATGTTAAAAAAAACGTATAACTTTATCTATACCTAGAAGACGTTCAAAGCCCAAAATGCTCATTTAACTGATATAATTACATGAGAATTTCGACTAAAACTGGTAACAAAGAAAACTACCGATGGTACATTTAAGCATTCATTACAACCTATATTATTAACATTAATATATGTACTACAGAATAGGATATTTGTAGTTGAATGTTTTTGTAAGAAAAGCTTAAAATATAAATTAAAATGAATTTTTTATTAATTTTGCTTACTCCAGTCAAGTATTCACTGTCATGTTATCTTTCAGAAATCATTATGTTAACTTGGTGTTTTTCTTTTTGGTTCACAGTCACTTTTGATCACTTTAATGCATCCTTACTGAATAACAGTAGTAATTTCTTTAAAAAAAAAGAGAGAAAAAAAGAGATCTTAGTAACCTCTAACTTTTGAGCAGCAGTGTATATTATTCATAATGTAATATACTTTATAAAACAATATTCGTAATATAATACATAACAAATGTATAAATATATTTATAATTTAGACCTTTTCCTCCTTTTTCCCGTATCAGTTTGCTGCTCAGCTGTAACTGTAACAACAACGCATAATTCTTATAAGAGTTTTTACTGGAAACAAGTGGCTTCATCTTATTTATGACACGATTTATGTTTAAGTCTGCCAAATGCGCTTTGTTTTGTCAACATAAACATCAATTAACCCTGTGAATTCCTAACCCTGCTTACAGGATTAAGCATTCCAACTCCACAACATTTTGAATGCAAATACCTCTCATTCCTGTGAAGAGTCATTTTATAAAACTAGAAAAGCCAAGAGTAAGAAGCCACAATCAAAGCTGCTTACATAACAAACAACAACCTGAACTCGAGCAATAAAGATAATAAAATAAACATAAAAATAAACAGCGGAGTACAAAACATTAAAACAGCCAGAAATAAATAACCTGGAAATTAAAATAGTTTAACAAACAGTACAGATGCATAATATCCAAGAGGAACCTCGAATAAGGAGGACATAGATAACATACAGATATAGACCCATCGGAGACCAGCAGCTTAATGGTCACTTGCCCTTTGACACATCAGGTGACAGCATGCTTTCACCATAACAGCATATCACTACTTTTGTGTTGAGTAAACACAGTTTGAAAGCTATGCCGAGTCACAACAAAGACAGGGAGAGAAAGGCTTATGTGGGTGATATGGAGTCCTTTACACAGGAGATGTGGGGGCTTCTAAGACAGGCTTTGTTGATGGACTCAAGCTCGACACTGTACTACACATACCTCAATTGTTGCCCAAATCTGGTTAAGACCATTTCCTGTTCAGCCACAATTTGTGGAATGTTGGGCCATGGTCCTACTATGGTCTGCGTCCACAACTGGGTGACAGCGTGTTTGTAAATTACCATCGAACGCAGAATACTTCAACCCAAACTGGCTTCTACTTTGAAACAACTATATCATTTACCCATTTAAATACATATGTTACAGCTGCATTCTTACAAAACGAAATGGCATAACTTAACCCACTCATATTGCTGTTTGGTATTTCTGTCATAAAATAATTCACTGGTTCAGAATCAGACATCATGTTCTGATTGCTCAGGGCACCGAGTGACAATTACAAGCCAGAATGATTACTCAGTGCCTGTTGAAGGAATGATTCCCAAAACAGCAATCATAAAACACAGCTTTATGGGATGTGATGTTGTAAAATAAAAACCTGGGTTATATGTAAGTCTAGGTTAGCAGTGGATATGGCCTTTTCCTGAACTCTGTGTTATCTGAGCCAGAGACCCGTTTGCATCACTGACGGTGAAGTTTAATTCACTCTTCTTGAACTGTCTTCATTGAACCCCACACCTCAGAGAGAACAGATCATCAACAGGTACCATCACAACATTTTATATTACATCCAATAATAATATTAACAGAATATTAATGGAGTCTGTTTTGTATGTTACTTTAGAGCAATGCTTAAAATCTTTACTGACCCAAGGACCCCCAAAGCCCAGCATGGGGGAAAATTTTCTCTTCAAGGCTTTATAAAAACATTAATTAGCTAAATATTAACTAACATTTATAAATAATACATAAATTATTTTGAAATGCTTTACTTACTAATTCACGTGCAACCAAACTGTCGCCCTGCAACACAGTTTGTCCAATTTCTTTAAGACTTTCTTTAAAATAAAACACTTTTTGTGATGTAGTGATGATATGTAAATATATAACAAATAACAGTGGTAACAAAGCGATAAATAGTAACGCTGGGATACGTTTTCCGATGTTTCACTCGACGTACCGCCAGTTGGAGCAGCGTACTGTTGCTATGGTTACCTCATCAGGCGAACGTGACTTCTGTTTGCTAGCGACTCTCTTAACTTTTAATCTAACTTTAGTGGTTACTGAAAGTAGTCATGATAAAGAGGACATAGTTTTATTATAATATACCTGAATTATATTTAAAAAAAAACAATAGCATTATCTATAACTTTAATACTTTTAAAACCCCCACCTCTTATAGGTGAATTCTTCAACAATGAAACTGTATATAACGTTAGCTTTATGTTTTTTTTAAAGTCCTCAAGCATACTTGTTTTATTATATAGCTGAATTCCTCAACAACTGAAGGTGTAGCTCAAAAAAAAAAAAAAAAAAAAACAATGCACTGACTTACCTTTTTTAAACTCCTCGAGCATGGCATCCAGCTTTGTATCATTGAAGACAAAATGCAGAGGGTGGCTGTAGAACTTGGTGATGGTTTTCAACGGCGTGCAGTCATCTGGATCCACAAAGGCCAGGTCCTTGACAAACAGCAAGTCCACAATATGACATCTCTCGCCCTCATACACAGGTATTCGCGTGTAGCCGCTCTCCATGATCTCAGACATGGTGTTGAAGTCCAGGATGGCATCGGCGGCAATCATGAAGCAGTCTCGCAAAGGCGTCATGACATCCTCCACAGTTTTAGTCCTGAGCTCCAGAGCGCCCTGGATGATGTTGAGCTCCTCTTTCACCAGGTCATTATACGGATCTGTCACCCTGAGCATCTCCAGAAGCTTCTCCCTGTTGTACACAGTGCCGATCTCCTGCCCCAACACGTGGTCCAGGAGTTTACTGACGGGATACGATGCAGGGAAAGTGAGGATCATAAAGAATTTAGTCAGGAGTATAGTGTTTGCGCCCACGGCGAGCCCATGCCTGGAGCAGATGGCTTGTGGCACGATTTCGCCAAAAATCACGATCCCTATAGTGGACACCACTACAGCGATCAGCCCTGATCCTGCGATGTCATCGAGCAGGATAGTCAAAGTGGTATTGACCAAGACATTTCCCAGCAGCAAAGAGCACAGAAGGTAGTTTCCTTGGCTTCGGACTGGCTCGATCTTCTTCGCGTAATTCTTCTCCTTCTCAGTCCCGCAGTTTTGGACAATCCGGAGCTCCATGGGATCCAGCGCCATCAGTCCCAGATTCAGCCCGCTGAACATGCCGGACAAACACAACAACATGGCAATAAAAATCACCTGCAGCCAGAAAGGCAGCAGGAACTTCTTCTCCTCCACCACGATCACTTTAGTGTCATGCCCCTCGTGATAGATCCAGGTGCTCTCGGACCACGAGTCCTGCGCGCCAGGTGTGGTTGTGGCGATGCACAGGTAATATACTTTGCTCTTCTCAGTTTTTCGCAGAGGTTTCACCTCTATTTCAATAATCCCAGATGTCTTTCTGTTTACCTCCACGTTGGGAAGGATGATGATATCGGAGGATCGGATGCCGCAGGGATGCGAGGCAGGTGCGTCCCCGGGGCTCTGGCTCTCCGCAGGTGCGCTGCCGATTTTGTGTTCCGTAAAGGCGAGTTTGGACCACGTCTCGTTGTTGATGTTTTGCCCATAGACCCTTAACCTGACATGAGAGCGCTCGCTGACGCGCAAAAAGCCTCTGTCCATAAACGACACCTCGTCCGTGTCCTCGAGCCGGAGGCCAATGATGACAGTCTCTTCTGGCGCGTCTATGCCATCAATGCTACTGATCAGACAACTGCTGACAATTAAGAATATAACAGTCAATGATCTAGCCCGGTTCAGCGCCGCCATATTAGAAGTGGGCACTGCGGTCCATTGCTCTGCCATGTTGACAATGGGCAGACTTTAGTTAATGCATGTAGGATGCCACGGTCAGAGGGAATCCGCGTCCGCCTTCATCCTCTCTATAGCAGTCCTGACATCAAGCAACAAGGCCGGCATTACTCACCGCGTATCTCTGCCTCTCTGCACCACGATGACACACCAGCACGCTCTATGTGAACTGCTGTGAGTACAGATGCCTAATGACGGACGCTCGTTCTGACCAATCCGATCGCGTATGCTAATTAAGACCAATGGCATCCAATTACATCTCGCGGAATGTCGGAGGGAAGGAGGTGCTATCGGGCTTAAACGCGGTAGTGGGTGTATCCAAAGACCAATCAAAATGAGCGGTAACTAAAAGGTGGGAGTGGTCATCGACGGCCAACGGCATGTCACCATTGAAACTACTGGCCAATACATTGCATTAACGTATTGAAATCTCGGGGTTAATTCTGAAAACTGAGAAAAACGGTATGACGATTGTAATGCGGTAAATGATACATAAGGAAATGCATAATAAAATTACGACGCACAGATAAAAAAGATTCGCTTTCTATTTGCTTGTAAGCGCGCGTGGGTCTCTCTGCCAGATAAACAAACTCGTAACGCCTTCATTCATGCGTTCATTATGTCAATTTCCAAAAGACGTCCAAAAAGTATTTTCTTAATTCCTTCAAAGAACCACTAAATTGAATGGCAAACCAAATAGATTGTGATGTTTCAGAAAATCACAGAAAGAAGAAAATTTGGATACTAATATACATTATGACTGTGATTTTAAATTGCCCTTATTTTGTCACCTTTTGGAGAGACTTTAAATTGTACAAGACAAAACGATTTTAATAAAACATTATATTTAGAACTATCTATATAACATACATAATGAGACATTCTAAATTGTGTCTATTTTATATTTAAATAGTTTGAATAGAATTTTAATAATAATAGTTCATTCACAAAATAAAAAAGTCTTTGACTTTGAGAGAGAGAGAGAGAGAAAGAGAGAGTTTAGTGTGCATTTCTTGCTCTTTCTTGTTCTTCTGCATGATATTGGGAAATTTGTTTGTATTAGTTTGTATTTCTATTAGCCCATATAAGAAGGCAGTAGGTGATCAGTATAAAATTATATATATATATAGAGAGAGAGAGAGAGAGAGAGAGAGAGTTATTTTTATTTAATTGCATTTATCTACTTATTTTCTCTCATTTATTACTCATTTATTGTCTTCTTTTTTACTTTGATGATGTAATTATATTCTGTATTTGATTCTGTATTTACATGCTTTGGCAATACTGCACACAAATGTCATGCCAATAAAGCAACTTGAACTTGAACTTGAGAGAGAGAGAAATATTATAGTCCTTGCATGATTGCACCCTTGTAGTCAATAAAGCCGATTAACCTGTAATCTTCCGCTACAATTTATTTGCTCCATGGAAATGTGTTTTACCTATAGAGGGAGCCAAAACACTGACAATAATACATTGTCAACTCTCATCCTTTTTCAAAATCAATACCACTTGTACATAACTCATATAGTCAAACAGGGCAATATAAAATGTGCAAGATGATTTTGCAGATCATCTGAAGAGCAAAAGACCATTACAACCATTCTTAGCACTGTAAATATTTCTAGTGTGCTTTATTATACATTATATGCACATGGTGCATATACTGTATCATAAAGCAAACTAGAAATGTCTTTTTTTGCATAGATTCGTAAATTAAATAAGGATATACAAGCTAAAATGGCATAATCTTTAATGGGGGTTCATTATGTGAGAAAGCACTCAATGTTGCTTTGAGCGATTGCTGTGAACATTCCACATAATTTATTTATACCCACTACATATTTTGTATATATTAAGTTGTAAGACATCATCCTTTTGAAAAACCTCCTAATAGTAATGATTAACTCAAGACTTGCTTAAAATACAAGCTCTTGGCAGATTGCAAGACTTCATTATTATAGACCTTGAGTACTGATAAGTTGAGCTTGGGAGGTACAGAACATTCTTTCCAATTCAAGGTCTCCCATGATGATCCTGTGAATGTGAATGGGCAGATGTGCATATAATGCAAGACCTTTTACCAAGCACTTAAAGTTAATCTTTGTCATTTTTAACTGTTGATATTGCATGACTAATGTTTTTCTCAGAATTTCCTATTATTTTCTTGTATTATTCATTATTTTATAAAAATTTAATTAAAACAGTATGTAAGTACATATCAACATATTATAAATGCAGTTGTTACCATCCAATGTATTGCAACGTTGAAACAAGATGTTGATGCTCAGTTATATTTTGACTGTAACAAAAAGATATATGCACAAGTCTTGCAGACACAAGTCAAAACTTAGTTGAAGTGAATAGTTATGCTCAAGGCCTTGCTCTAGGTCTAGGACATCCATCTGCTTGCCCTTGCAGAGGAGCTGCTGATATTGCATGTGGGATAAACTTTGTCACGTATCCCTGTGTCGGACTTTCAACAAAGGACACGTTCATTAATTTGCTTTTCCACATACATTTAATAAAGTTGCTCCAAGCTTAGACCTAAAAATGAATTAGCAAAATGAGCAGAAACAATTCTGTGTGACATTTTATACAAATATATTCAAGTAAATTTGGCACAACAACACCATAAAAAAGGCATAAATAAATGAACAAAATACAATTTGTACATTTGGTGTACAGTGATTTGGGAAATTTTGACTAAGCAAGATCTAAATGTCTAAAAGCAAATACGAATACTGGAAACAATCTCCCACAGAAAAGCCTTCACTTGAAGGTCTTATGCATGTTATTCATGACCATTCATAATCAGGTGTTAGAGAATAGAAGGATGTTGGGCTGTGCCTTTTTTTTTTTTTAAATAGCTATCTGCTATGCAATAAGCCATCATCTGCAGTCTCAAAAAGTGATGGGATCTACTGTTACAAAATCAATTAAAAACTAGAGAATGCGATATTCACAGCATGTTATTAGAAGGGCTCCGTTATTTCATCAAGTGTTTGAGCTGGTCCTGCAGGTTTTTGGAGTGTTCTACACTATGAAAGACATTACAGATGAAGAGTTACCAAAGGTTTAAAGAAATTCACAAAAAATAACATGCAATTATTTAAATAATTCGAATGACCTAAATATAATGACTTACTTCTTTTGAATGGCCTCTTGCCTGGATTGAAAAGATAAAGAAATATATCAGATTTCAGTTTTGTTTTATTTAGTCTAAACAATGAAATAACACAAATTAAAGTATGGGAAAAGTTAAAGTCAAGTCACGTTTATTATATAGTGCTTTATACAATACAAATGAAAAAAGTTTCTTTGTAAAGGAACTCAAACAAAGGCACAATTTTTATTCATATACAAAATTAAATTACAAAAACAGAAAAACTTAAACAAAAATGATTTAAGGTTATGAGGTATATGAGTGTTTCCTTTGACTAGTACTGTACAAGATGTTAATGTAGATAAATGCAGTATGTATGTATACTTGTCTACTTACTGATACTGCAAGTGGGTTGTTATAATAGACATCTTCCGTAGACTCTGCAAGAATAAAGATACTTGGAGAAGTTACATCTGCTTTATTAAACATAAAATAGCCAACAAGTAGCCTACTGTATCATATTCGATACATGGAATTCTAAGGCCTCTAAAATATCAATCAACATGATCAAAGCTACTGAAAATCAGTTGTACACAATCTACTACATGCCTTCTGTCATCTGACTGATAGTTCATGCTTTTTTAGCAAGTAAAATGCCTTTTAGTAGAAGCAACTTAATCGGGTTACTTGATTATCAATACACTATTTTTAAAAATCATATTAAAATCTAAAAAGCATAAAATATGATACAACAGTGTTTTGAGGACAGTATAACTCTCAATCATATCAATGCATTGCATTATTTGCACTCCACAATAAAAAAAACTAGAGCTTTGATCATAAAACTAAAGATTTGAATGTCATAAAGAAATATTACTGGGAGAAACAAAGTGACAACTGTTATTTATATGCATTTTATGTAATCAGTTACTCTTATAAAGAAAACAATTTTGCCTTTACATCACTTACATCTTCAGAATGCAGAATTGCATCTTCTTGAATTACCATATTTCTCGCTGCCTGGCTGAGCAGCTGTAAAGTAGAAGAGACCACTGTTCGTTTTTTGAGATAACTGCATTCAGCTTTATCTTAAAACCTAGTGAAACGCTTGTCTGGACATCATTTGATGGCAAATATTTGGGCATATCAATCCCAGGATATACTAAGTTTTGAGGCTTGCCTCCAGTGTGTAACGTTACTACTATGAGGAGGAAACAGATAGCAAGCAAATATCTCGCCTTATATATATAACAATATAACGTTTCGTATATTTACTTCTTGGCTCCTGGATCCTTTCAACACTTGACGGGTTAGAGCGATCACATCTCCACTGCAAGAAGTGACTTTATCAGATAATAAACCTTTAACAGATTGACCGAAGCGAGGCTGCGTCTCGGAGGAAGCCATCACTGTTTACTACGGCAGCAGGCGAGGGACAATTTCAAAATATATGAACGCGAATGACACAGACGAGAGGATGGGGAAGATGTTTAGTTAGACTACTTAGATATCTTTATCTAACTTCACTGTTATCTTAGATAACTTATAACTTTAAGTAACTTAGTTATTTGGTAAAATACATTTAATAACAAATCACCTAAGTAAAGTCAAGTCAAGCCAAGTCACAGTTAATTGGCACATTTAATATTCATTCCATTTTTGTGTTATGTGATTGCACTGTATTTTATGTAGCCTAATTCATTTAAAATAATTTAAAAAAATAAAAAATTTTACTCTTTGCTTTTATTAATGTGATTATTTTTAATTATTATTTTAATTCTCATTTATGTAAAACACTTTGAATTACCATTGAGTATGATTTGTGTGAAATGTGCAATAAACTTGCCTTGCCATATGAAATCTATTAAATATAAATAATTATTTAAAAGCAATATATAGCATCAAAAGTAGCTTTTTTTTTTTTTTTTTTTTTTTACAATTATCCCACTTAAATACTCTTATTATAAGAAGAAAAAAAAAGAATATTTGTCTGTATGTTTAAAATACTATACTATAGTCACTACAAACCAACATTTGTTGTGCATTTTATTTTTTATTTTATTGGCTAATGTAATTTTGACATTTATTTTATGTTATTATTTGATGTTTTATGCAATTATTTCTAGAACAAAATACACAAAACAGGGTTTTAATGTGTGCAAAAAAAAAAAGAAAAGAAAGAAAATTTAACAGACTATATGAACTTCTTGTCTTAAAGACAATAAGGTTTAGTTATTAATGATCATCATTTTCCAAAGTCTAAGAACCTCCTTTATCTGTTCATTTATCAAAAAAGGCTATTTGGTTTTTAAGACTTTCAAGCCTAATTTTGTATACTATTTGTAGAAAATGGCATTTTATCAAATGTACAGCAGGCTACAGCATGCAGTAGTGATTGTTTCTGCAAGCTCCAAAAGAAGTATAAATCACAAAGTTAAGCTAAAAGTTTAAAAGAAATGTTACATTTCAGGAAAATGTAACATAAAAAATAAAATAAAAGTGAAAAATAAGAAAATAAAAAATGGGCTGTGCTCACACATGCACTTCCATGGGGGAACCAATCAACAGCTTCGTTGAAAACAGTCCCGATGACACTTAGATATTGAAGCTAAACTATTTCAGGGTCAAGGAGGTGGCATTGAAGAATTTGTATAAAAATCTCCCGTCGCCTCGCTCATACAGGCAGTGCTGATTTGAAGAGCTGGTGAACACTTGGTTGAATGTAGCTGACAATGTCTGACCCACTCATCCTGCCATGGCTTCTCTGTTCATGCCTGTTCTCTGCAGTAACTCTAGCAGCGCTGTATCTCAAAAGGAAGATGAATGGATTTGTGCTAGCAGACAGATCTCCTCCAAGCCTCCCATCACTACCCATCATCGGGAGTCTCCTCAGTCTCATAACTGACAGTCCTCCACACATCTTCTTCCAAAAGCTGCAGAAGAAATACGGAGATCTTTATTCCCTCATGATGGGCTCCCACAAAGTCCTGATTGTGAACAACCACCATCATGCAAAAGAGATCCTGATCAAAAAAGGAAAAATATTTGCAGGAAGGCCACGAACTGTAAGTAAACTGCATCACTTTCATCAGCAGCTGAATTTCACTAAAATATTTACTTTACTTTATATGTTTGTCTTTAAGGTTACAACAGACTTGTTAACTCGAGATGGAAAAGATATAGCGTTTGCTGACTACAGTTCCACATGGAGGTTCCATCGGAAAATGGTGCATGGGGCTCTTTGCATGTTTGGTGAAGGTTCATTTTCTATTGAGAAGATAAGTGAGTATCACTGCTGCCAGCATGATATAGTACAAATATATAAAGCAACATGTAAATTATAAAAAATGTGTTAAATTTGATACAATCAGAGCCTGCTACCTAATTCTTACTTTCCACCTAAAGTCTGCAGGGAGGCGAGCTCTATGTGTGACATGTTGACTGAATCCCAGAACAGCGCTGTGGATCTGGCACCGGAGCTGATGCGTGCCGTCACAAACGTGGTGTGTGCCTTGTGTTTCAACTCCTCATACAAACGTGGAGATGCTGAGTTTGAGTCCATGCTCCAGTACAGTCAGGGAATCGTGGATACAGTCGCTAAGGACAGCTTGGTGGATATTTTCCCATGGCTGCAGGTAAGCTTTAATATGTGATAATAATGCTTCTTACGCTGCAAGATTCTTAATTGTTTTGGAAAGAGGTCTCACCTGGGCTGCATTTAATTGATCAAAATTACAGTAAAAACAGTCATTTTACAATTAAAAAGAACTATTTTATAATTTCTAATTTTAGAATGTAATTTATTTCTGTGATGCAAAGCTGAATCGACATATTTTTTTTACTCCAGTCTTTAGTGTCACATGATCTTTCAAAAATCATTCTAATATGCTGATTTGCTGCTCAAGAAACATTTCTTCGGTAGCACTTTACAATAAGGTTAATTAGTTAACATTAGTTAACAACATTAGTAAACATGAACTAAGAATGAACAATACTTCTACAGCATTTATTAATCTTAGTTAATGTTCATTTCAGTATTTACTAATGCATTATTAAAATCACAAGTTGTGTTTGTTAACATTAGTTAATGCACTGTGAACTAACATGAATAAACAATGAACAACTGTATTTTCATTAACTAACATGAACAAATATTAATAAATAGTGTAATAAATGCATTGTCCTTTGTTTGTTAATGTTAGTTAATACATTAACTAATGTTAACAAATGACACCTTATTGTAAAGTGTTACCATTTCTTCTTATTATCAATGTTGAAAACAATTATACTGCTTTATATTTTTGTAAAAACAGCAATAAATTTGTTAAGGATTCTTTGATTAACAGAAAGTTGCAAAAGAACAGCATTTAGGCTATTTGAAATGGAAATATGACATTATAAATGTCTTACTGTCACTTTTGATCAATTTAATGCTGAATAGACGTATTGATTTCTTTAAAATGAATCTTACTTTTGAACAGTAATTCTTGGCTTTCCTAGTGGTTATTTACCTGAAATATCTTAAAAATGATTTTTGTCTAATGCTTTGATTTCTAATAGCCTACATATGATTTTTTTTTCTTCCAAGATATTCCCAAACAAAGACCTCAAAATCTTAAGACAGTGTGTTTCAATCAGAGACAAACTGCTTCAAAAGAAATACGAGGAACACAAGGTAAACGTGCATCTTCACTATTACAAAAATACAAATGAAAGTTCTGAATATTCCCTGTGTTTGTAATCAACGTGCATAAAAGCTGCATGAACAATAAACAGTTTTAGATGGAGTGTAACATTTCAAGCCAGGATATGTCAACATATGTATAAATTATTGTGTAGACTACACTCTCAGAAATAAAGGTACAAAAGCTGTCACTGGGGCGGTACCTTTTCAAAAGGTACATGTTTGTACCTAAAAGGTCCATTTTGGTACCCTAAAGGTACATATTAGTACTTAAAGTGTACATATTTGAACTTAATAGGTGTACCTTTTGAAAAGGTACCGTCTCAGTGACAGCTTTTGTACCTTTATTTCTGAGAGTGTAGACTCAACAAACAGCAGCTGTCACTGCATATTCCAAAGTGCACTCGGAGAAAAAGCCCGTGCTTTAATATGATTTCTCCCTCAATAACCTGGGATTTGTCTCCCTCTACAGGTGGATTACAGCGATAATGTCCAGCGGGATCTCTTGGATGCACTTCTGAGGGCCAAACGCAACTCAGAGAATAACAACACCAGCACTCACGATGTTGGTTTAACCGAAGACCACATGCTCATGACTGTGGGGGACATCTTCGGGGCAGGGGTGGAAACCACTACCACTGTACTCAAATGGTCAATAGCTTACCTTGTCCACAATCCACAGGTAAATAAACTCCTCACAACTGGCTTTTTGGAATCAGTTCTTGCAGTGAAACTTAGTAGATGTTCTTTACATTTGGCATTAGGTGCAGAGAAAGATTCAGGAGGAGCTGGACAATAAGATTGGAAAAGACAGACACCCTCAGCTCAGTGACAGAGGGAATCTGCCTTATCTAGAGGCCGCTATAAGAGAAGTTCTGAGGATCCGACCCGTCTCCCCACTTCTCATTCCTCATGTGGCGCTCCAAGACTCCACGTAATTAAAACAAACAACTAATATATTTTTCCTTTATTTATCAAGGATGCATTAAATTGTTCATTTCTATTTCTACTTTTGATCAAATATTACTGAAATTTGTATCAGTTTCCACAAAAATATTAGGCAGCACAACTGTTTTCAATATTGATAATAACAGAAACAATGATTTCTGGAGGATCATTGTAATGATGCAGAAAATTCAGCGTTGCCATCATATATTAAAATATAAAAGTTATTTTAAATTGTAATACTATTTTGCAATATTATTGTTTTTGCTGTATTTTGTATTAAATAAATGCAGCATTGATGAGCATTGAAGAGACTTGTTTAAAAAAATGCTTAAATATCTTACCCACCTCAAACTTTTAAATAGTGTATCATTACATTTTATTTATTCTTTAATTCATTTTTGCTATTTATTTTTGATGCCCTTTGCTTGAAAATATGAAAAACACCCAAATTATGGTTTTAAACTTCCCAATTTCACTCTCAGGGTTGCAAACTTTCAGTAGTTCATATAAAAATACTGTCCGGTCGTGACGTCTTCTCTGCTCTCTTTGACAGTGTGGGAGAATACACTGTGCAGAAAGGAACCCGAGTCATTATTAATCTGTGGTCTTTACATCATGATGAGAAGGAATGGAAGAATCCTGAGCTGTTTGACCCAGGTGAGAATCTGCAGTGGGAACAAACATTCATGTAATCTGAGAACATTACCAAATACAATGAATCCTCTAATCTGACAGGACGATTTCTGAACGAGGAGGGTGATGGTTTGTGCTGCCCATCAGCCAGCTATCTGCCCTTCGGGGCAGGGGTTCGAGTTTGTCTCGGCGAGGCCCTGGCAAAGATGGAACTCTTCCTCTTCCTGTCATGGATTTTGCAAAGGTTCACGCTTGAGATGCCCGCTGGCCAGCCTCTGCCTGACCTCGAGGGCAAGTTTGGTGTGGTTCTTCAACCCAAGAAATTCAAAGTCATTGCTAAACTGAGAGCAGACTGGGAAAAAGTCCCACTAATTCTGCACTGCTGATTAAATGTTTTATGTGTGTCTTTTGTACTCTTGAGACATTTGTAATTTTTTTTTTTTATGAAACCTGCCATCAAATATCACAAATCAGACATGAATATAATTAATATCTTGAGACAGTGTGACTCCATGATGTGCAACAGTCAGGTTCTGGAGATAAAAATCCCATTAATTTACTCCTTGGGGAACTGATTTTTAGTTGAACTGTTGATCGGTGGTATGTGCTTTTGTTGAAGTCATCAGTCCGCATTATTTCAACTTATTTTTAATCATGGAATTCTTGATGAAAAACTACATTACCCATAATTCTGCAAAGAAATATCCACCAATCAGAAAATCGAAACAAGCAAAAAACACTTTAGCATCTGCCCACTCCCATGAAGCACTGTGAATGATGTCAATCTCTCTGCATTCACAAACACTTAAATTTTGCACATGCATACATGCATATTTTACAATAAATGTAATATAGATTGCTTCTATATGCATAATCATCTTTAAATCAAGTTATTTTCCCACCATTGTTTTTTTAGTAATGTCAATTTATCCTTTCCTTCAATAAAACTATTAAGTACACAGTCTTGTACCTTTGTCTGTTTTTTTCTTTAGCAAAGACTTTTTAGAAAAGAAAAAATACTTTGAGAACAAAGGTGGCTGAAAAAGGCAGACTGCTATTTTGGATGCATAACTGAATCACTCAGAAATCCATTGGCTTTCAAAGCTTTTTTTTTTTTTTTTTATTCATATGGAACATTCTTTGATACTCTTTAATTTGGTTGAGTCTTCTTATAAAATGCGGAAAATACAGTTTCATATATAAAAAGAAAGTGACTACGGATACAAAACTAAAACGTAGTACCAGGCCTGAATCAAAGCTTAAGAAATTAAAAAAAAACAATTGGCTTGCAAAGCCTTCGTCACCTTCAAGCACACACACTCACTGCTCAGTGTCAAAACAGTGCAATGACAACTTTTTCAGGCAAAACATGTCTCATTCACAGTGAGCTACCCAATATAGCGACTCAGATTTCCACTTTTAATCAATACCTTTGGTCTCAAACATCAAAGGACAATAGAAAACAATGGAGACTAGAGCTAGAAAGATCGTCATGAGCACCACTGCTGCAACAGATGACTTGATCTCCTCACTGACCCTACTTCGTAGCTTCAAGCTTCACTTAATCGGTCAAATAATTTGGATGCTACAATGCTATAACTGGTCCAAACAATTCAGAATGCTCAATATTAGGTTTAGCCAAACAATACTGCTACAAAAATATTTCCAAAGGCACCACGTCAATGTTGGAATCTGCTTCCCAAAATGTTTTTTCCAGCCAAAACACTAGGAACCTAATTTACCGGCCACATCACGTTTGAAAGAAAATTAGCCACCATTTACACAGGAACACTCTGATCTGAAGATCAACAGGAAAGCCATCTGTGCCCAAGCTAAGACTCTATTATAGGACACCTAACTGCTAATCTAAACCAAAGGTCAAACAAACACAGTGGCCTGAAGAACGATCCACTTAAAGGATCCTACAATGACACACACACACACACACACACACACACTCACTCACTCAGACAGTGTAGGGAATGCAGTGGAGTAGCTTTCAGTCTCACCGACACAGAAAAACAAATCTCAATCTCATCATGAACCCGACTTAAGTGCTACACTAACATGACAGTAACCTTACCTGATCTGCTACAATAAAACACACATTAAAAGCTTAATAAGGCCTGTACATAAGTTACTGTTAGTGGTGCAAGAGTTCCCTTACAGTGTTAAGGTACAAAAACAACTTAAAAGCACTATGGGAGGATACAGAAATTAAATTAAGGCAAAAAACAAACATATTTAAATGATATGTTTCGATGGAAGGCTTATTAAGTGATCCTTTCAAACAAGACGTTACCACTGAGCAAAATCTTCACTCATACTGGCCCTTATTTTATGCAGAAATTCTACGACACACACTCTTCTCTTTAAGGCATATGAAAACTACTAAAATCAACAAAGGCACCTAGTGTACATGTATACAAGCTGGGTTCAATCTATATACAAAGGTATTTTCAGCCTTCATTAGAAGAGTTTTTGCATAATGAACTTCAAAATGTACTACTATATAGCATGTGAATGTATTCAGTTTATGCAAATAATCATGCAAAATATTGGATAAAGCCCGAGACCATGTTATACAATGAGACAAAACAAGCAAAATGGCAACCATACCCTAGGTAAGGAGCACATTCACTTATTGATACAAAAAGACAAAAATATATATATTTGAGATAATTACTTTCCTTCATTTTTCTGAATAGCATCATGCAGATACTCCAGATCAAACGTTTTCAGAAAAAAAAGACAAGAAATAAAAACAAGAAACAACAACTGAATATTAAAGCTCTGAAGTATTAACAGACTGCTCTGTGGCCGTCTTTTCCATTTTCTTTTCGTGCACAATATAATCTTAAATTGATAATTCACCAAACAATGAAAATTCTGTTATTAATTACTCACCCTCATATCATTTCAAAAGCATAGGACTTTTTATTTTCTTTGAAACGAAAAATTAAGATACTTTTAATCAAACCTGCAAAATTTAGGTACCTCCTTTGAAATTCCACCTAAATATTGATGCTTCAAAAAGTTCATAAAAAGATCATAAATGTAATCCATATGAATCAAGTGGTTTAATCCAAGTCTTCTGAAGACATAATTGGTTTATATAATTAACAGATTTAATTCAAGCTTTTATTCACATTTAAACACTGAACAAGGAACATAGAAACAAGTTTAACTGTAGTTGCTTGATGCGCAACAAGAAACTTCATTGGCTCTTGTGCATCATGTTTCATCTTATATTTACCATATTTGATGTGCTCTATGTATGTGCGTATGGATTTACTTTACAATCTTGAACTGTTTAAAGCATCCACTTTTAGTGGAACAGACTTTTTTTTTAAAACATCTCTCTTAAATATAAAAATATCTTCATTTGTGTTTTTAAGTACACAAGAACAAAAGTCTTGTGTACTTGGAACGCCATGAGTGACTAAAAGACAGATCTTTCATTTTTGGGTGAATGAAACCTTTAAGTATTTTTAAAATGACATTAAAGGTAAGAATTCAGGAGCAAAAGCCAGCACAAATCAATATCTCCTGACCTTGTGTGCCATCTTCATCTCAGTAGGAGTCAATCAGCCCCCAAAAACCAACAAAAAGCCTCCAAATCTACAGGCATGTCACCCAGAGCTCGATAAGGCTATAAACTGAGGAGAATTTCCCCTGTGGCTTTGATCGTGACCTCTCTGTGAGGCAACAGAACAATTAACGTCTTTACTAGATTACCCTATTAATCCATAAAAACCGTTAGGACTCACACATTAACGCCCTTTTAAAACTCCCTCTCTCTCTCTCTCACACACACACACACACACACACACACACACGCACGCACACAAAAAGTGCACCCAAAGTGACACTGCTGACAGTACAAACTGATGTATCTCAAGAAAGTAAAGGGAGACAGCAGTCTAAAGTAAGTCTCTGCTGGAACCGTTTGTGCTCAACTCTGGGGGTCCGTGTTGTTGGCGTGATGCGGACCGTCCTGTTCGTTGATGGTGTGCAGATGGAGGCAGACTGGAGGTCGCTGATGCTCTCTGTGCTCTAGAGGCACGTCTGAGGCAGCCAGGCCCTGTTCCTCATCCCCCGGACCACGAGGAGGGCTGCTGCCGCGGGGGTTGCAGCTATCACAGAAGTCCTGCTCCTCGAGCACCCCTCCATCCATGTGCCCTACAAGCTCTATCATCTCCTCCTCTTCATCTCCATCCCCAGGCCCCTGGTTGCAAACACATACCTCAATCCCAGAGTCTCCCGTGAAGCGCCGGTGGCGTCCTGGAGTCTTGTCTTTGCTGTCGGGAGAACAGTCTTCTATGGGTTCGGTCAGATCCTCGCCGGAGCTGCCCTGTTTGACCGGGCTGTGTGAGGTAGCGCACGCCACCTGCTGGGGCTGCCCGTCCTCTTCTCGGCTGAGGTACTGTGGTTTGTGGGTGTTTCTGACAGGGCGGTGTGCAGTGGGAGTATGTGGCTCCTCTACGCAGGGTCCCGGGGAACAGTTCTCAGATGCAGACGGGACGACGGGGCTGGACTGCAGTGGAGGGCAGAGCTCATCTGGTTGTTCAGAGCACAGGGGGTCAATGCTGGTGGCCTGGCCTGGCTGAGAGGCACTGTACGGAGGCGGGGGCGTCGGAGGTCTGTTCTCGACTTCCTCGTATGCCGGTAAGAGGTAGCCAGGCAGGAACCCTGGAGAAGAGAACAAAGAAATGCATTTATTGACTGACTGTGACTAAAGCACGCATTTCTTCCGAGGGGCAATGAACAGATCTCCAGTCAAACCAAAAATTATTCAGACACCAGATATAATTTTTGATATTTTTTTTTTTTTACTAGTGGGTGCAGGACACTGTAGTTAATTTATGTAAGCGAGGATAGCACAATAAAGTAAACTATGACAAATTATTCAGACACTTTGACCTGACCATGTTTTGCTTAAGTGACCTTTTTACTCCACAGACTGAACAAAATTAAGCATTGCTTTACACTGTGTGGGGCATCTCCTCATTCACCACCAGCTGACAGCTATTAAACCATTCAATTCTATCAAAGTTATCTGACATTATCAAGATGAATTTGTTCTGACAGTTTAACTCTTGATCTTGTCATATTTTATTACCATTTTCTAAACTACAGTGAATAAACTGTGATAATTTGAGAAAGTTGAAGGTGTCTGAATAAATTTTGGTTCGACTGTAGAAGTTCTTTTTCCAAGCCTTCATGCTTTGTTGAGCGTTCTATAAAAACTCATAAATGTACCCAATCTATCTCTGTTTACTATTCCACTTACATTATTGTATATTTCATATGTTGTATATTTCAAAAGATATTTCATTGTACACTCTTAGAAAAAGGTTACAGAACCAGAAGTTTCTTATAAGAGTTTACACTGCACATAACTATAACCTTCCCAATCATCCTATTTCTTCACCTGTACATTAGCGTCTGATCCAATCTCTGTGGCCAAAACTAAATTGCACCTTGGGAGATAAATTCATATTTCACAGTGGTGGAAAGAGTACTGAAAAAACATACTCAAGTAAAAGTACCATTACTAGGGTTGGGTATGATTTGGTTTTTCGATACCGGTGCCAAATCGATACTTTTAAAATGGTACCGGTGCCTAAACGGTGCCTGATCCGATACTTAAAAATAATAAAAAATAAATAAAAATTACCAATTAATAATTAGATTGGCCATTAGTACTAAACACATATCTTTTTCATTCATACTGGATGCCAGAGGGCGCCCTCGCACAAAAAATCCACATATCCAGTCACAGAAGTAGCGGAACTCATGAAGCTCCAGGAAATCCCCAATATGGACAAATGCATTGCTATGGATGTAACGGAGTAAACAAGATATAAACGTTTTGAATGATAAAACCAATACAATAAACACTCGACTACGACAATGTATAGTTTATCTGTGTTATTCAAGCCATCTCTGGTATTTTCATAATAATTAAGTATATTTATAATCCATTGCTAATAGCTGTATTAGTAGCCTATGTAACATTTTCTGCCTCATTCTGTGACATGAAGCTACATCAGATCACAAAAGGAAGCATTTAACTGGTGTTGTGGACTAAAAAGGTTATAATGTTCTCTTTCGTTGGACAACAGGTTTAAAAACGTGAATACAAGATACATTTTTAGCTTTAGCCATTTTAATTTAAGAATGTTTAGCTCAGCTAGTTAATGGAAGGCTGCCTGCTGATCAGAGCAAGTGTAATTTCTGCATTCAAGCGCTCATTGGATGCTCTCATTTCCCGAGTTGTGCTTTTAAGTCGGAGTGTGAAAACAACACGCTCGCGTTACTACAAAGATTTGTTGGACTTGTATTATTAGAGCTTTCCGACTTGAGTTCATGTGCATTTTCTCATTCGGGAAATTATTTTTCACGTGCGGTGCCGGTGATGATGCTTCTTACGTTCGTTTTGGAGAAACAAAGGACAAATATTTCAATCGATCGCTCAGGCATGGCACCGAAATCTCTCTCAGGTACCGGTGCCATATTGGTACCGGGTTTCGGTACCCAACCCTAACCATTACCTTCCAAAAAGTGTGAATAGAGTAAAAGTACTTGTCCAAAAAACTACTTGAGTAAGAGTAAAAGAGTATCCTATTTAAAAGTACTCATGAGTATTGAGTAGTGAGTACTGAGCTGTGGATTCTACCCCTGGCCCCTCATAATAAAAGCTGAACACATGCAATTTATGCATTTAAAAAACATTGTACATTCTGTAATTCACACTATCTTGTTTGTCATAAAGAATGAAGAATATCTATCATCCAGCAGTTTTAATTTTTACTGCCAACTTTTTAAAATACATCAAAAGCTGAAGAAAAGATGAACGTTATTCTCAGTACAATAATCCCCATTTAAATCATAAAGTTTGAAAAAATAGATTTAAAATCATGTGTAAGGCCACTGAGACAGCATGCTGTTGTTGCACATAAAATATTAATGTTTAGAACAGTGCAAATACAAACACCTTTAGAAACTCATAGTTCAGCATCACACACCATGATATGGGTTAAAATGAGAGCCCATTTCTCTCCAAAACGGTGCCAATTTTAGCGTTTTGCAATAAAGAAATAAGAATAACTAAACTTGATAATTTATGTTACAGTTTTAACATAAATGCACATTGTTCTAGAAGGGTGGCATCATGCCATACCTTTTACACATTTACTCGAATTGTTATGCTGATAACACAATTTGTAAGGAAAAATGCATTAAATAGCGAAGTATTTCTGGGGAAACTTTTTCAAAAGAAAAAACACACACACACACTCTCTCTTTGCTGAGCCGCGGCGGTCTCGGTGAATCAGCAGCATCCACAACTGAATGGAACAAAAAGTGTTGAAGTGCTGAAATTGTTTATGCGCGAGTGCACTTGCGGATTGTATACAATGGATAAAAAAAAAAAAAACGTTTATTAACGAGCTGCAGTTTTATTACATCACGCGCTGACACAGATGCAGTAGGCTATTTTAAAGCCACGGGTCATCAATAAGGTGCAGACTGGTTCTCAATTTGAGTACATTATTTAAAATCGTTTTACAGTGTTTCCAACACTTTTTCCACAGCGCATCACGCGCTCAAACTCATCAAAAGTCAACAAGTAACAACGACTTTATCCAAGTAACTTTATCCAAGTAAATCATTTAGTAAGCAGAAATCCGACATTTAGCTTAACATATCAGAGGAAGATGCGACTGAATTGACGCTTGAAGAATACACTTCCAGCAGCCATGATAAACAGCAGTTGCGCTTAAAGTTTTCTATGCACAATTTGATTTGACGAAAGTCACGAGACCGATTACTATCTCTCTATCCAATCACATTGATGGATAAAAATAAACATGTAACGACCAAGCAAAAGTGCACAATTTTTTTGCACAATACGTGAGTATTTGTAATTCGTTACTTCACACCCCTGATATTGCATTGTGTTGATTAGAGTTAGAATGACAGGGGAATGAAGCGGGTACTGACTGAAATAGAAGGGTAGAGAGGTGTAATTATGGGCTTCTCTGTAAGCGATGAGGTTGATCTCATGCTGCCGCTGCTGTTGTTGCAGTCTGTGTTTGGCTCGACGGTGGTGGCACAAACAGCAGCAGCCCAGAATGATGATGAGAGTCAGGACCAACCAAAACCCTGATGAAAGAGCACACACACAACACAGCACTGTTAATGAGTGAAGAGAACATCATGTCCGAACCAGGCACAGCACACCATAAATCACAGGTCTTCCATGTTAATCTGTGTCGTTGTCACCAGTGTTGCCTGACAAGACGTTTTGTTGGTTGCTTGGTTTCTATTTTCATTGCGTATTGTCTTGAAGGTCCACCAACAGTCACATTTCATTAGCCAAACATTTTGATTGGCTGCACACTGTGTACATGCTATTATTTAAAAGTTTGGAGTTGGTATGATTTTTAAAATGTTTTTGGAATAAGTCTCTAATGCTCATGAAGATTGCATTTATTTGATCAAAAACATAATGAAAAGAGCAATATAGTATAACAGGATTACAATTTACAAAAACTTACATATTTTATTACATTTTAAAGTGCAATTTTTTCCTGTGATGGCAAAGCTGAATTTTCATCATCCATTATGCCAGTCCTCACTGTCACATGATCCTTCAGAAATCATTCTAATATGCTGATTTGGTGTTCAAGAAACACATTTTTTATACATTGATGCATTTTTTCAGACAGTGATACTTTTTTTTAGGATTCTCTGAAGGATAGAAAGTTCAAAACAACAGCATTTATTTGAAATAAAAACCTTTTGTAGCATTGTAAATGTCTTTATTGTCACTTTTGATAAATTTTAAGCATTTTTGCTTAAAGTATTCATTTCTTCACAAAAACAAAACAAAAAGTCTATGAAATACTTTCATATTGGTACAGAAATGTCTTCTCCCAAAACAACCTAACAATCTGGCACCAGATCACAAGAGAAGAATGTGCTGGACATTAGGGTGTGACGCTCATCAGCCAACGGTAAGAGTCGTGTGGGTCAATGTCATGTGAGATCCAAGTGTGTGAAACTTTGCCCCAAATAAAGCAGAGACCTTTTCTGGAAGACAGGGGGTCCACTTTTCCTAATAGAGAAATTTAAGGCAGCTGTTTACAGGGGCTGGCCTGATCCGGTTACACTGGATTTGTGTCTGTCCGGGTCGCATGTATTTGGCACTTTGTACAAAACCCTAAGTGCAGCCCCTTGACTCAGCAGACGATGTGCTGTAATTACCGTGGAGATGAGGTTAGTCCTCAGTTATTAAAATAGATGGTACACCAGAGGGAGAGGGGTAATTTGATAACACAGGAACACCGCCAACGGGCGTGAACATTGCAGAACAACAACTAGATCAGGGCCAGCCATTGACATAAAAGTTAGCAGCAACACACACATATCATACCCATAATTAAAACCTATGAAAGATGTTTAAACGAGGACAAAAAAACATTATATCCATTTGTACTGTGAGGTCACTTATATTTGTGCTTGAAATTACAGCAAATCTAGTTCCAGTAAGCTGCGTGATTGAACACCTAAATCCCCTTACTATTTACAGAAACAAAACAATTACAGTGTCAAACATGAGCCACGACTTGGATATCCTTTCCCAAGTCATGCCGCCTCCTGTCCAACCCATAGCTGGCATCAGAAGCTTGGGCTGCTTACTGCAAACAACTTATGCATGTTACACCCCTAAATGCTGTATCATTTCAAATTTGAATGTAATCTAATTAAAAAAAAAAAAAAAAAAATCTAGACAGACTGCACAGTTTACAGTGTCCTGAAATTGCGACGACTGTATTATACATAACCAATATACACTTGAAGTGACTACACACATATCCAAAGCAACTGGATGATGTTTCAGACACTATAGAGAATATATACACCATGGACTGACCTCATCTTACAGCATGTGTAGGCAGGAAGGACTGAGATACTTACACCAAACCTCGTAGTAATAGCTGCAACACTGAGATTCCCCACAGCAGTGGCCCGAATCACAGAAGTAGCTCTGGTTGTTCACTCCTACACAAGGCAGCCGGGTCTGGAAAACCAAACAGAAAATATAAGCATATTATCAGGACAGATACCAGAACAGCTCTCTGCACCAAAGGCTTTTTTATGGTGATAAACTAAAATGAAATTACATTTCAGTGCAATATATAGCAAAAACAATAAGCACAGTACCATATAAAATAAATAAATGACTCCAACATAGTGATACTGTCTTTACATACAGGTGATAATAAACAGCACATCAATACAGTTGACAGGCAGATCGCTATGCAAATCTTGGAGTGAGCAGACTGTATTATACTTCCATATCTAATTACATTTGCTAATTAAATGAATAGATAATAATGCTGATTCCTCTGCTCTCGTTTTACCTGTCTAAACCCCAGGAGAAAAGGCATGATAGGCGTCTGATAGGAAAATCAACACAGCAGAGACAGAGTTTTGTTACACAGGGCTGCAAAGACCAAGGGAGAGACAGAAGAGGAAGGTCGGGCTCGGGCCACCCACCACCCACCGCCCACACATGGTACAGTGCGACATGAACTGCCCCCTTTATGAGCCGGAGGGGCTAGATTTAAACGCAAGCACACATACATACACAGCCTCCCTCATGGCATTTCAGACTCAGCGAGGGCTGCCAGGGAATGCAAGTAAACAGGATGAACAGACAAGCGGTCTGTGCTTTTCTCACATACACGCAGACATCGATGACAACTGCTGGCCTGACAGTTGTCTCGAGTGGTGTGCTAGATACAAAGGACAGTAAAACTGAAATCTTGCCTGTTGAACAATAATCTTAACTTGACAGTAAAATACAATCACTATTGATCATCATTTGAGATGATGATCAGTGGTAACAAGCAGTGGAAAGCAAAAGTTTGAGTGTTCAGTGTACATGGTTGGACGTAATGCAAAAAAGTTTATAGATAGAATGGCAACTGGCAGCAAACAGCTGAGTTAAAGGTTAATTAGTTCATTATTACACATTCCTGGTCTTATAAATTGGAACCAACCAGGAGCTACAATGTTGTTAAGTGACGTTATATTAGACACTGTTATCCAATTTATGTCTACTAAAGATATACATTATCAGTTAACGCATTTCCTGGGGATTGAATTCGTAACCACATCTCCTGTTTTTAGAAAAGCATAATTCACCCAAAAATGAAATTTCTATGATCATTTATTCCCCCTCATGTCGTTACAAACCTCTATGACTTTTTATTCTTCTGCTGACCATAGATTTTTTGCAAAATGTTGGCAACAAAACAGTTTTGGTGACAACTGACTTCCATTGTGCAGATTATATAAACACTGAGAAATTTCTCAAGATATCTTCTTTCGAATTTTACAGAAGACAGACAGACATTTAAATATTTGTGTGAACTATCCAGTTAAGTACACAATGTTTTGCATTTGTCTGTTACCTCTCAATTAATAGTTCCAATACCTTTTTTTGAAATCCTTATGTAGAAAATTAATAGGAAAAGGATGATTGTTGCGCTCTAAGAAAAACAAAAAGGTTATATAATCTTTCATTAAAAAAATAAAATGCCTGAGTAAATTTGTTCTCTTTTAAAGTTGAATTTTTGTTGGAAGTTGATATGTACACTACTGTTCAAAAGTTTGGGCTCAGTGAGGTTTTTTTATTTTTATTTTTTAATGAAATGAATTAATATTCAGCATGGACGCGTTACATTGATACAGGAAAAACATTAATAAAATTACAAAATATTTCTATTTCAAATAAATGCAGTTCCTTTGAACTTTTGATTCATCAGTGCAGAATCCTGAAAAAAACACCACCATAAAAATCTTAGACTTCTCAACTTTTGAACAGCAGTGTGTCACTTAAAAAGGTTGTGATGTAGAGTGATCTAATTCTTCTCTCATCAAACGTCCTGTTTGACTTCAGAAATGTGACTATTGAAGTAAAAGCTGTGAAAGCTGTGTGGTTTTTGTAATGTTAGCAGATCGAAGATCAGCTTATCTTTTAGGCACCTAAATTCCCTCAGAGATAACACCTGTGGAGAGCAAACAGCTCACTCCCTGCTTTTTTTCATTCCATGACCTTGATCTACCACCTGTCACAACAGAGAGAAGAGCATCTTCTTTATACACGCCTATCACAGTCAAGGCCAGAATAAAAGCACACAGTCAAAACAGCCTTAGCCCGTCATTGTTGAAATCTTTTAAATATGTGCCTTTTCTAGACAGCTAACATTAAAGTGTCAATCACAGTCAACTGTACAATTCAACCTGTCATTAAACAATTAGATTGCAGAATGATCACAGCTTTAATACCAATAAAACCTTGCGCTGATCGATAAATCCTATTGTACATCCTTACTTCAGTGGCAGACGAAATAACAGACAGACTTTTTTTAATTATTTACCCATCAGAAAGGATAACATTAAGGCCGAGAAAAAGAGCTTTATGAATCATTCATTTGGCTGTGTATTTACATGTAATCTCAGCAAGACTGAAATGGAACAGACTTTCCTAGAATTGTATTCTGTTTACAGATTAACATTGCTGGACGTTTTTGAATGAGTCTAAATAGGGAGCTAAATGTAGGGAATCAGGATTTGAATTGTTGACTTTAACAAAGACTTAAAAATTCATACAAGTATATTGAATCACTTAAAAGCAGCCAAGGTCACTACCGACCGACTACTGAAATACCTTTCTTTCTGTCCTTTCTTTGGCAACCACTAGTTTAATGTTAGGCAAATAAAATATCGCAGTCAACATATCAGGTCCCACATTATTATTATTATTAGGTGTCTTTAACTACTTAACTAAAAAAAGGTTAAATATATCTTATTGTGTTCTCACAACTTACTGTGTTCGTGCTTGTTAAAACACTTTGTGGCAACTGAAGTGGGATACAGGTAAGGTTAGGGACAGGTTTCATGGAAGTAAAATATACGTTTCATATAAGTATAGTGTAAAAACACGTATGAAATGATTAATTTAAATGCTGGTCTATTGTAGTTAAAGTCGGTCGACTTTATACATATATCTAGATTTAACTTAATGCCTAATGAAGTGACACTGTTATAGTCCATATATCATAGATCAGTGAATGTATAACAAAGCTAAAACTGTTCAGATCAGCCCTCTAGATTGTTGTCACCCAAGTTCACTAAAACTATCTGATTTTGTTTAAAAGCGGACTATAAAGCTCACTTACGAATCTTTTAAAATATGTTTGTGGCATGTCAGATTTAAAAATCTAAGTAAGCTTTGTTGTCAGTGCTGTAAACACAAACATACAGGCTGTGCTTCAAAACTTAATGAGCTGACTACGTAGACGGCATTTTGACCACAACGTTTAAATGCACCCAAGGTGCCTCAAAATGCTGTCTAGGTAGGCAGCTCACTAGGTTTTGAGACGCAGCTACAATCTACCGGCTAGGCTAATGATGCTAACAAGGTTTTTACCTCGGTCAGAGCTGCCTCCACTGTCACCGAACCGATCGGTCCAATAACCGCGTTACTTACAAACAACCCCATTCCCAGTTTTATATATCCAACCCCCCACATTCCGTCCTTTCCCGTGGCTTTCGACACATCTGCGACACGGTAGGACATTCAGCTAGCCTGCGAGCTAGCTTCAGTTACGTCTCTTTCTTCTTTCTTTCAACTCTCTCACTAACTCCGAAAGTCTCAGCAAGCCCAGCCCCCTGCTGCTATTGGTCCGTTCAAGCGAACACTTCCTGGTTTGACAACTAAACGTAGCGACGATTGGATGATTTATCTGTCGTTTAAACACGGCAGGGCGTGACTTTGTTGTTCTGAAACCAGCTGAAAATAAGAAATCAGCTGACATTGAATTTAAAGGGGCAGGAAATTAATGACATATTTCCTCTATGCAAAAAAGCAAGCAAGAAAAAACAAGAAAGAATGCGATAAATATACAGGTGCTGGTCATATAATTAGAATATCATCAAAAAGTTGATTTATTTCACTAATTCCATTCAAAAAGTGAAACTTGTATATTACATTCATTCATTAAACACAGACTGATATATTTCAAATGTTTATTTCTTTTAATTTGGATGATTATAACTGACAACTAAGGAAAATCCCAAATTCAGTATCTCAGAAAATTAGAATATTACTTAAGACCAATACAAAGAAAGGATTTTTAGAAATCTTGGCCAACTGAAAAGTATGAACATGAAAAGTATGAGCATGTACAGCACTCAATACTTAGTTGGGGCTCCTTTTGCCTGAATTACTGCAGCAATGCGGCGTGGCATGGAGTCGATCAGTCTGTGGCACTGCTCAGGTGTTATGAGAGCCCAGGTTGCTCTGATAGTGGCCTTCAGCTCTTCTGCATTGTTGGGTCTAGCATAATCGCATCTTCCTCTTCACAATACCCCATAGATTTTCTATGGGGTTAAGGTCAGGCGAGTTTGCTGGCCAATTAAGAACAGGGATACCATGGTCCTTAAACCAGATACTGGTTGCTTTGGCACTGTGTGCAGGTACCAAGTCCTGTTGGAAAATGAAATCTGCATCGCCATAAAGTTGGTCAGCAGTAGGAAGCATGAAGTGCTCTAAAACTTCCTGGTATACGGCTGCGTTGACCTTGGACCTCAGAAAACACAGTGGACCAACACCAGCAGATGACATGGCACCCCAAACCATCACTGACTGTGGAAACTTTACACTGGACCTCAAGCAACGTGGATTGTGTGCCTCTCCTCTCTTCCTCCAGACTCTGGGACCCTGATTTCCAAAGGAAATGCAAAATTTACTTTCATCAGAGAACATAACTTTGGACCACTCAGCAGCAGTCCAGTCCTTTTTTGTCTTTAGCCCAGGCGAGACGCTTCTGACGCTGTCTGTTATTCAAGAGTGGCTTGACACAAGGAATGCGACAGCTGAAACCCATGTCTTGCATACGTCTGTGTGTAGTGGTTCTTGAAGCACTGACTCCAGCTGCAGTCCACTCTTTGTGAATCTCCCCCACATTTTTGAATCTCCAGGGTGCGGTTATCCCTATTGCTTGTACACTTTTTTTCTACCACATCTTTTCCTTCCCTTCGCCTCTCTATTAACGTGCTTGGATACAGAGCTCTGTGAACAGCGAGCCTCTTTTGCAATGACCTTTTGCATCTTGCCCTCCTTGAATGGTCGTCTTTTGGACAACTGTCAAGTCAGCAGTCTTCCCCATGATTGTGTAGCCTACAGAACTAGACTGAGAGACCATTTAAAGGCCTTTGCAGGTGTTTTGAGTTAATTAGCTGATTAGAGTGTGGCACTAGGTGTCTTCAATATTGAACCTTTTCACAATATTCAAATTTTCTGAGATACTGAATTTGGGATTTTCCTTAGTTGTCAGTTATAATCATCAAAATTAAAAGAAATAAACATTTGAAATATATCAGTCTATGTGTAATGAATGAATATAATATACAAGTTTCACTTTTTGAATGGAATTAGTGAAATAAATCAACTTTTTGATGATATTCTAATTATATGACCAGCATCTGTATAATCGCACAGGCGGACAGAGAGAGGGGGATTATTAATATTATTAATTATACAAATAGGCTACATGATTACAGAAGTAAACCGACGGAAAATCTTTTCCTGCATGATACAATACAGTAGATAATATAAGTAAATATAACTAAAGTAATTTGCCATGATGGGAAATATTGCAAGTATCTGCCAAATACTGCATACATTTTAATCACACACTTTTACAACATTTAATGACATTCCTTATGTCACAAATCACATTTCCCATGTATGTATTTTGACTCCCATAAGTATTTAAACTGTGATATGATGGTGGCTTTAAATACTCAGTAATGACATAACCTAAGAAATATGGTGGATTGTGAACGTTTCTAATGTTTGGAATATATAAATATAGAACATTAAGAATACCAGACAAGATATAGGCCTACTTGGACAATTTATCAATTAACTATTATTTAAAAGGGTGAAATATAAAACAAAATGCTGGATTCAGTTACCAAGGTTCTTCAGTATCTCAAGGATAATGTATAAAGTCAGCTGCTAAATAGCTACTGTGATTATTTTTGGTTAAAAATAGTTAAAAAGGGAACATTTATGAATGAATCGCTCCAACAAATCCCAGTCCACACACACAGGGGATCCATTTATAGTGCCTTTCACAAAAAAGCATTTTATTAGACAGGCTGTAGTGAAAACACTGGATTCGGACAGGCTGGACTGATGGCTTCCTAGCAGAGAAGGCAGCATAGCTCAGGATTCGGACACAGCCTGGGTGTACGCTGTCATCAAGAAAGTGACAACCACTGATCCCTAGAAAATAAGTGTAATCTCTCAAGTAAACTTGTTTGTTTTGTGGTAAATGTTATTTTGACAGCCATAGCTAAGGGCTCTTACTCGCTTTATTCCTGGGACATATCTTTCCGATTTGGGACCGCGGCTTCTTAGGTGAGACCCTTTGAACCAAGCCAAGTTAAAAGGAACAAAAGCAAACAAATCACATTGTTCTTTCAGGAATTTTTCTTGTTCACTGCCTTTCATTTCTCTCTTTTTTAGGCACTTCTCTCATTCAGAACAGTGAAGTCAATGGATCCTTACATCCCAGCTTGACAAGTTAGGAGGATACAAGCTAATCCCCTTAATCTGTCTATTCTCCCGTGCAGTGCCAAAGGGGGAGAGGTACCCAGCACAAGTAATCCTATAGAAAAAACAATAGGATTAGACCCTAGCTCTTGGAGTGACAATCAGATATCTACTGACTGATTTGCAAAGTAGGGTCGAGTTTCTTCAAATTAGCTTTTTTTCCCCTCCTCTAGGGAAAAGGTGCCTTTCATTAACTGCTGGTGGGATTCCTTTAGGACAGATGCTGGAGGTCCGCATGAAAGGCATGTATTCTTCGCTTCCAGCACACAGGTCCTGGGCTTCTCCCACAGCAGAGGCTGAGAGGTGGGGACGCACCATTGGCCTGGGCAACCGCTCCACCCCTTTACCCTCTGTCAACCCCTTTATAATTCAAACTCTAATGCTTTTAAAAAGTGTTTGACAGATGGATCAGATTCCTTTTCTTACCGAGGATACATGTAGCAGATCAATGAGGCTAAATGATGAGGGCAATGTGAGATATGCTGCCTGTTCTTTTCATTTGTATGCAGCCACGCAGCGTGCTTTTTCTGTAACATTTAATGACACAAATGTCTTTCGGACAGTTGCTACTCTTTGATAGGCTATTTTTATGGTTGATACATGTAAACCTTGAAAATCAGCATTTTACAGACAGATAAGTACTATCATCTCCACAGAAACACGTATCTACAAATTTAAATTTAATTAAAAAGAAATATAATATATAACAATTTATAATGTAAAAAGGTATCAGCGAAATTTTACGAAATACAATTAGCAATATGTGTGTGTGTGTGTATATATATATATATATATATATAAGAATAATTTTATTAATTTATGTATTTAATTTCTATATACTCATTAAAAATACACATTTTATTAAAAATGTATTATTCAATTATAATATTATGTAACAGTTCAGATGTCTGTCCTTTCAAATACAAAATATATATCAAAGAATTGTTATAAAATGCAATATATACATTTTTGTTAATTTTCCTTTTTTATTTTCAATACATAAATATTTATGAGTATGTGTGCATGCTTTTTTTGCTAATACTATTAATGCATTTATTATTATACTTTTCTGTAATGTTTTATTATTTTATATTTACTTTCTATATATTAAAATATATTTCATTAAATAATGTATTATTCAAATATTATTTTTATGGTTCAGATGCACATTTTCTTCAACAGTGAAATAATGTTGCCTGTTCCTTAAGTGGGTCATAGTAAAATGCAATAGTTGTGTCTTCTTTGTGACCTTTAGATGGCACTATTGGTGTAAAATTACCCCAGAATCCTCTGTGATGTGTATGTAGGTTGAAGCCTATTCCTGGGTGTGTGATTAGCCACTGTGACACTTGATACTTAACCACAAGCTAATGCAGCTTGGGAAAGGCATTGTCCTGTAGGAAACAAGGGTCACCTGCACTGAAGGAAGTCCTTGATTCCATTTAAGTCCAGTGAACTTGGCCAAGCAAAACATAGTGTGACTCTTAAAATCTCACATTACTTTTCCAGTCCAGTCTGTAAATAAAGACAATAGTTGTGGATTATTGAGAAAGTGAATAATGTGTGAAATTCACCTGAACCTACTACGTGGTTTTCAGGTGAAATAGTCATTCTCATATTAATACAAGTCAAGACCATCCTGCGAAATGTGAACGGAGAGTGTGAAGATATGAAGTCCTTGATCATGTATCTCCAAAATATAAAACATGTTCAGAGTTGAATGACTAAAGACATGCTTTCACCCTCCTAAAGTCTAAGGTAACATGACAGATACTGTTTCACCTGCTAAACACTTTGCTCTCACAGCCAAATAGCTTGGCTTCCCGCTATTCTTCAAACATCTGCCCGGAGAATCACGGTGTAATTGAGGCTTTTAAAAGGCATGCCAGAAAGCTCAGCAGATGCATCATTACAGTCTTCGGCCTGTCTTTTGAAAGCTAAATTTATGAAGCGGTCTTTGCTCAGGTCTCTATCAGTGGTTTGCACTCTTTACTCTGAACGCTGTTGAGATGCTAGAGCATGTGTCCAGCATTGGAATAGCTGCTGTACAGACAAACAAAACAACCGGAGCTAGGAATTAAAACAAATTAGATCAAAATGCTTTCAAAAATGTCATCAGCGGTTTCTCGTGAGTGCTACTTGCCATCCAGATGTTTCTTCCGAGATCAAAGCTGGAATGTGCTCTGATGGTGTAAACGTATTTGTTGTGTAATACTGGTAGATAATGTAAACCCTTGTGCAGGAAAGTAGACCTTTTGTCCTTAAATTGCCAGTATGATTTTACAGTGATTTGTGCAGGTGCAAAGTGTGTAAAGTGGGTTTAATCCTATGTCTTTGTAATCATTGCCTTTTTATATACCAGCATTTCCAAATCTGCGCTGCGTGCACAGGCAAGTGTAAAGATAAAGTGTAAATAATCATGTTACGCCAGACATGACATTGGTTGCTCTGTGGACAATGTTTGCGTGTGTTCCTTTGTGTGCTGTAGGTTCCGAAAATGTAATCCTCAAATCCCCTTCCCATAAGGCGCCTCCAAACCCTCCTCATGTCCTCTGAACTCTGAAGGTCTTCATTACCTTTGTCAGAAACTCTGAGCTTGTGGCTCACCCACAGTTCCCCAAGGGCCTTTTGGTAATGACTTTGTGCTAGATAGATAGATAGATAGATAGATAGATAGATAGATAGATAGATAGATAGATAGATAGATAGATAGATAGATAGATAGATAGATAGATAGATAGATAGATAGATAGATGAATAGATAGATAGATAGATAGATAGATAGATAGATAGATAGATAGATAGATAGATAGATAGATAGATAGATAGAATTACATGATAATATAAAAGGGAAGGAAGAGGGTGCAAGAAATAAAACTAGAATCAGACATAGTAAATATTGTATTATGGCAATTATGCTTTTACTGAAGTCACACTGTGTAAAATTCACTGCCTTCATTTTAGGAATATCTACAATGTCATCCTCAATATGAGTGAGTGCCCATTTCCTGCTGAGCTCCAAACCTATGGATTATTATTTATTAAACTGACCAAGTCTTTGAGTCCCGGGAGGCCATATTTCCTGCATGATTGTACAATATCTGCACGGAGGTGTAGGCATTCCTTTTATCCTCAGTGACAAAATCAGCTAATGGATTGTCCCACATTGCATATGATCTAATTTATTCCGTGATTGACCATAAATCACATCAAGCCCAATATGAGCCCCGGCTTTTAAGAATTACATCGAGGAGCAACTGTGCTTGTGCATTGTCTGGGTTGTTCAGCGTTTCTTCTCAGTAGTTTATAAACAAAGTATGGTTAGCATATGTTAGATTAAATATTCCTATGATGATGTTAGATGTTATTGTTCCTTTAAAAGGGTAGTTTGCCCAGAATTTAAAATTGTCATCATTTATTAATGTTCTTCATACAAGTTATGGCTTTAGAAGATTTGGAATATAGCACGAGTGCATGAGTCACATGGACCACTTTTATGATTCTCTCATGGTGCTTTTTATATCTTTTTAAAGCTTGACAGCCCCAGTCCTCATTCATTACAATGAAAAAGTAGCCAGAATATTCTTAAATAACATAAGGGTGAATAAATTATGGCAAAAATCTTCATTATTGGGTGAACTTTTCCACAAACTCCTATAATACTGTTTTTTTTTCTACAAAAAATATTTTAAATAAATGCTACATATACTGTATGTTATAAACAGCACGGCCTAAGGAAATATATTTTTTTATATTGAAATTTTTTTTTTTTAAATGATATTATAAAATGTAATTCAATGAGCAAGGAAATATATTTGCAATCTTAAAATATTCTATAACATAAATCTGAATATATTTGGGTTAAATATATAAAATATATTTAGTAAATAAAACTTACAGAAAATATATGTAAATATACTGTTAAAATATATATTAGCAATATTTTTGTTAAATATTTTAAATAAAAATACACTTTTTTGCCATATGGACTCACATCAAGTAAGTGTATGACACATTTTATTTGTTTTTCTTTGACATCCCTGAGATGTTTTTAGGATAACATGGCTATATTCCTATGAGTTGTCACAGAGGAATCCCAAAGTAAATGAGACCTGCCTGGAGTGTGATGGGACAATACCTTTGCATTGTCATCCAGTGACTGCGCCAAATCCAAGTGGGCTTTAACATCAGAAGCATGAGGTATTTGTTTTGGGATGGCATGGATTAACCGTGTCAGCGCAGGCCTCCGCTAGCTCTGGATGCTAATGCGCTCAGCTACTTCTATGCTGTGAGTCATTGCTTTGAGGACTAGGGAAAGAAGAGGTTTGTGACGGTCTTCTTTAGTTGTTCCGTTTCCCTCTTTGCAGATGTCGGCTCCTGCACAGACACAGCAGCCACCCATAGCTTTTAAGGCCTAACCTTTGACCTCAAATTTCTCACTTTACGGTGTATAACACTGGTTGAAAACACTTACAGGGTCACCAAATGTCTTCCTTGCCTAATTGTCTTAAAGGAATAGTTCACCTAAAAGTGAAAATTTGCTGTAAATGTACTCACCCTCAGGCCATCAAAGATGTAGATGAGTTTGTTTTTTCATTGGAATAGATTTGTTTTACGTCACTTGCTCACCAGTGGATCCTCTGCAGTGAACGGGTACCGTCAGAATGAAGAGTTCAAAAAGCTGATAAAAACATAAGTAATCGACATGACTCAAGTTCATCAGCTAACGTCTTGTGAAGTGAAAAGCTGCAAACAAATCTATCATTAAGATGTTTTAACCTCAGACTGTAGCTTCTAGTTAAAATCTGAATCCTCCATCCATAATATTGCATTCACACATACAGAGATTTACAAAACAACTAGCAGTTACTTATTTTCAATGACAGTTCAACAGTCCAGTGATTCAACTGTTTTGTGCACCTTATGTAAATGAGCAATGCAATGACTACCAATAGGAGTCAAGACACTGGTGCATGTGTCTCTTGTGGGATACTGTAGTGAAGTGTCAAAAAAATGAAGTGGTACGGATCATGGTAAAAAATGAAGCATGGAAAACAATGTCAACAAATTGGTCACTTTGATTCATGCATTGATAATGATGATGCATTATGCACAAATGCAATTTATACACACACTTTCCCCTCCAGGATGTTGATTTTTAGCAGTAAGAAAACTGATTTCTTGTCAAAATAGAAAGACATCCCATTTATGACGAGATTTTCTAAAGCTACGGCTAGTTACGATAATATTAGGACATCTAGCAACATGAAACCAGCGACCAACTATAAGTGATACAATGCTGTAAGTGTGAGTGAGGCATGGAGTCAATGTAAACAACTGTCCAAGGAATTCAGAGCCAGCCTTGGCTAACTGAGAAAAAAAAAGACAATGTACAAAGAAAACAAAACAAAACACGTTTAATTGGCTCATTGTTGGAAAAATATACTTTTAGTTACAATATATCTATTATCATATGTGCTGTGGTTTAGCATACATCAACTCAGTGGATGTTGGCAGCTCTGAGCAGTGTTTGGTTTAGACATCTCAGAGGTCGCTGGCAATGTGTTAAGTCCGTTAAGACTCGGGCCACAGAAGGTCGTGAACCCTGCTTGCTCTCAGGAGCCTGTGACAGGGGAAATATCCACTAGGCCATAACTGTATCATTAGCTGCACTGATCATTCAAAGGCAAGATGGCTACTTCCCCATTTAAGGGTCTAAGACAGGGATCTCCAACCCTGCTCCTGGAGAGCTACCGTCCTGCAGATTTCATTTCCAACCCTGCTCCAACACACCTGTCTGAATTTAACAAGTAGCCTTGAAGACCTTGATTAACTGGTTCAGGTGTGTTTGATTGGGGTTGGAGCTGAAATCTGTGGGACGGCAGCTCTCCAGGAGCAGGGTTGGAGACTCCCGGTCTAAGACCATCACTAAGAGCTTGGAGGAGATGAAGAACGAGCCTTAAAGTCTCAAGCAACATTAACGGATGGTTATTTCCAGGACTGGGATGCTGCAGTTCTGAAGTCAAGGGAGTAGAGGACAGAGGCCAGGGCAGCGTACAGGTGAGTGGTGTTGAAGCACAGGCTGTACACTGGGCTGCTGGTGGCGGGTGCCAACTGGAACATCTGTCAACCAATTATTGCAACGATGAATATTACTATAGTAAAACACCAAATGAAAAGGTGTTGAAGCATGCTCGCAGTTACCTGTAAACAGCGGGTTTGCCGTTTGTCCCAAAGGCGGACTACTCCGTAGTATGATGAACCGCTGGCAATCATGTGATTCTTGTCTGTCTTTATACAGTAAAGAGCGCTGTCATGAGGCTCCTCCCACTCCATCACACACTTCCTGTTAGAAAGATAAATCAAGGGCACATACTGATCAGCTGCTACAAATATATTGCTTTATAGGGTACATCAAACAATACTGTTTTTAACTTGGCAAAATGATTAAATATGCAGAAGTACACATGTGATTTAAGAGCTACAGCAGAAGACAGCATTTACAGGGAACAATGACTTAAACTGTGGTCCTATCTTCACACAAAGCTCAACAGACTACCTTTACAATGTGTTGTGTTTTTTGGAGCTTGACAGTCCCTGGTCACTATGTGTTTTCACTGTACAGAAAAGAGCAGCGTGACATTCTTCAAAATATCTTCTTTTGTGTTCCACAGAAGAAAGCAGAGTTATTTTTGTATCCGTGAGATAATATTACAGTTTTTAATCATATTTGAATTTTTTATTTTTTTTTATTTTACGCCTATATAGTTTTTATCCATTTTATTTCAGTTTTAGTTTTAGTTGTTTTAGTACATCAAGGTTAACCTAAATGAAAATGAGAAATGTTGCTTTGGTAACTAGCTGAAATAAAATAAGTTATTTCAAGTAAGTTTTAGTTTTAGTATATAACTATAATAACCTATATATAGTACTAATATAGTAAAGAAATACATACTGGTTTGGAATGATATGAAGGTGAGTAAATGCTCATTTTTGGATGAACTGTCCTTTTAAAGAACAATGGGTTATTTATGTTCCATATAATTATAGCTAGGATTATCATAATGGACATCACACAAAAAATGAAATCACTGAATCAAATTTCCAACTGAAATGAACAATGTACAGCTATGCATATTTGGACACATTCTGAAGTACTGAAGTCCATAGTCACACCACAACTCCGGCCATTGTCACGCTATATTAGACCGGTCTTAAAGCAGAGGGCCAAAGCCACCATGGCTAGCTCTCCCTGCGCGGCTTAAGGGCGAGTGTCTTATTTGCGCTGGCAGGCCACAAGGGTGAAACCTCATCCCTTGTTTACGGAAAGGGGCTTTCTTGTTTTAGAGCAGGTCGAGAAAAAAAAGAGGGAAGGACAGGGCAAGTGTCTGCGCGTGTGCTGAGCCAATAGAGATCAATTCTCCATTAATGGTGTGCTGAATAAATCATGGAGAGGGAGTGTGGCTGGGCCGTGTGGCAGACAGCAGGGCAGCAGAAGAGTGCGGGAGATGTCTGGATCTGGTCTTGCTGTGCTGCACATGTGTACACACATGCACTCACACAGAGGAACAAAAACCTTAAACGTGGGTTGGGTCATTCCTCTTACACAGAAAATTTCATCATATACAATCAACAATTCACAATACAGTTTAATACACTGTCAGAAAAAAGTGCAAATATGTTACCTTTGGAGGTGCAACAGCCTGTCACTTGGGGAAAACCATTAAAGGGACATCTTTGTACCTTATTCAGCCCTAAAAGGTGCATATTAGTACCTTAATATGTACCCTTAAATACGTACATTATAGGGGTAAATAAGGATGTACTTTTCAGGGAAGTGCCCCATTGACAAGCAGTTGCATCTCTAAAGGTACAATTGTACCCTGAAATTAAAATTAATTATTACTTAACAATTAAAACAACAACTCTAGTGTCAAGTATTGGCAATTAATTTTATAAATGTAGTATTTTATGGTGTTAGCAGGTTTGTTTCATTTAAAAACATTTCATTATGTTTGATAAAAGTACAGAAATAGGTATGACAATAAGAAAATTTTACAAACTGGCATGTAAGCTAATTCTCAATACTTTAGTGCAGCTCTTTATATACTGTATATATTTTATTTCCATCATGTTAGGAATCCTGTTCATTTTCTTGTCATGTAAATAATCAAATTATAATTGAAGTTATGTATATAATATATAATATTAAAGGAAAAAATAAGTAGTAGCCAAATATATTAAATATTAGGTATCTTTATTGGAGTTTAAGCATAAAAAAAATTGAAAAGTTTGTGCTTAAACTAATCCATCATCTCACATCTTCCATTTTTAACCCCTTGTATATGCAAGGTGCTGAGCAATCAAATTCAGCTGAAGAGACGTGCACACATCCTCCTCAATTATTCACAATTAATCTAAAAATTAGTTTCACACACTTACCCATCATGTACAGTTTACTCTACAAGTGAATTAAAGTGCACTCTTTTTATAGACGATGACGACTTTCAGATGACTAACCGCTTTGAATCAAGACGTGCCACATATTGAGTCCTGACTGGTCTTACTGTGAATTATTGATATCTTAAGAGGGGACATTTGCCCCTCCCCAAACTCTCCAGGGCCCTCTTTCAATCACCTCTGATTTGTGTTACTTGACTGCCCATATGCGATTGTGAGGATCCCCCCTCCCCAAAGCCCTACATAGTGCCCCAGTCCACCCCACAAGCGGCTCGCTGATCCCCAGCACCCGCCCCGTTGTCCTGGAGACGTGCCGCGCCACATCAATATGGCCACCAACCGGCGTGGACTTGGGTGGGTGAGAGTCCCGCTGCAAGAGCCTCTCTCAACAAGGGGGTCCTTTTCAATCTCTCAGAGGAACAATTGTGTCCACAGACCCAAGAGGAGGCTCAAGTCTGGCTTCTTTTTTATCTAAACGGTACTCTATGCACAGGAGGGCTTATTAGATTAACAGAGAACACTAATCTTCCTCACAGGCTCTCCGAGACGTACCGGCTAACTTTATTAGTCTCAGTAGACAAGGCCAAATCTGCTGACAGCACAGGTCAATATAAGAACTAAGCCTAATCTAACTCGAATCGTAACGGCGAGGCACTGGTGGTTCCCAGAACTGGACAGTACCTGGAGCAGACGCGCAAATCCCAATAGCGGATGAATGTGTCGTATCCACAGGTGAGGAGCTGGAAGGGAGACTCATAGGCGATGTCCAACACACCTGCGCCACGGCGGAACTCTGTACCGAGACACGAAACCAGGTGACACCTGGGAGAAAGAGATAAGACAAGAAGCTTGCAGATTATACCCTGTCAAACCTCATTGAGGAAGATTAACACATTAATAAAGACACAGACCACAATTTAAAAAGCAGCAGAGACAGAATTACGCAAACTTGCTGGAGGCCAATCATTCCAGAGAGCGACTGGACAAGTGAGGTCATCTGCGTCTCATCGTCTGAGTATCAGTTTTATCAAAGCGATTCAGTGACAGGCAGACTCATAAAACAGGTCGTGTTTACTTGTTGAGATTGGAACATCTCCCAGTCTTCACACCTCGGAGTCAATAAAGATCTAATTTCAAACCAAACGCCTTCATTTGCTCGCTTAATCTCTTATTACCATCAAATCCCGCTATACTTGCGTGTTTCCAATGTCCGTGGACCACACAAAAGCTAAATTAAGTCTTGGGATGAGGAGATAAAAAGTAAACACCTTTCTGACTTTGAATGGGCTGCTAAAGCAGCTTAGTTTGGCCATAAGGTACGTTCCCAGATACGCGAGGAGTGGAAGAAAGGAGATGGAGGGTAGAAGTGGGGGGTGTCGGGACTAGCACCACGCTCCTATGATCACAGACCCAACGGGTCCACGGCGCCCTCTGCCCCCACCCGCGCCGCAGAGGCCAGATTATTGTAGAATCACAATTTCTTTGTTGCTATTTAATTCCCTCCATGACCGTGACTGTGTGCGACTTGTGGACCTTTGATACCTGGTCCCTAGCAACCATTTAGGAGAGCCCAATGGCCATAGCGACCACCCCCCACGTTCGAGGTCTCCTGTGAGCTTGTTCACCGAGGGCAGACTGGTAATCCCCAAACTTCGCTCTGGGGGAGACAAGGGGGGTCTTTCTTAGACACAGGCTCTTTAAGAGATAGTCCCGCAGAACCAAAGGCCAAGACCCTGGTGGGCCTAAAGACAAACTCTCTTGTAGCCCCTCGGGCATCTGCATACCCATCATTTACCCCTTGCTGCTAAAATAACACGCTGGCAACAACTTGAACTGATGACAGAGCTGAACAATGGGGACAGTCAATTAAATGATGCAAAACATTTGTTTGCAAAACATGCAATTTGCATCAGATATTTCTATTTTAAGTGCTTTAGGAAATTGTGTAAACTCAGGTCGGGAGAGAAAGAGAGAGAGAGAAAGAGAGAGAGAGCGTCCGACGTCTGCCTGGGACGCTCTGCAAATGTCAAAGCGCGAAGTGAGAAAAACAAGCATCGTAAAAGAAGTCCTCACATCTGTGCTCTGATTTTAAAGCCAGTAATAGCACTGTTCCAAGTACAACAGCAAACACCCAGGATTCTTACATTGTTAGGTCACTGGTTTTTTTTATGCGTCCCATGTTTTTTTTTCCCATTTTAGAGAGAACCTGTGAAGATTACAGGATGGAGGATAACCATATAATCTTTTAAATTACTGCATCTGCATGGCAGGCGACCTTGTTCTTCCAGCGTCTGATCTGTTTGGGAACATGTGGCGAGACTGTCCCTTCTCCAAATGTCGTCTGATCACAGTTGGTTCGACGAGAGCTTCTGATTGAGTGAAAAAAGGTTAGAGGGCTGCCGAGGAAAAATTGATCTTCGATTTAAACTCAGAGTACAGGAGTCATTTAGCAGAGTGATGGCACATGTTTTATTAAGGTCAGAAGGTGAAATGGACAGATTAATTAAGACATGAGAGCGACTGTCCCAGTGGAGTAATACATATACAGTGTGTCTGCCAGCATTCCCTCTCGAACGCGGTTCAAAGGCTGCCAAACAAAGGTGGTTTGCCTTCTCCTCCTTTAAGCAAGCAAAACTAGAAATTACATAACAATAAGTGGGGCCCTATAGTGGCTTTTTTTTGCAGCTCTTGCCAATGGAGACGTCTAATGTTCAGACATGTGGAAGCTGAGAGGTCACTAACAGACATGTCAGGGGCAACTGTGATATTTGCAATCTGCTAAAGTGATCACATGAACAATGTAGCCACCAAATACAGACAGACAAACTAGAGGGAAAAAGCTTTATTTTCTACATCCTTTTAAAGCGTTCCTCAAAGAGCAACTGACCTCAACCTAATCCTCTTTGACCCCTGGATATGTTTAAGCTCAAGCAAAAACAGCACTCAGTACGTGCAATACTCATCCACACACTCATATAGAATTTGTAGCTTTTTCTGCACTGATTTTACTTGAAAATCTGCAGAAAATTTAAATATAGCAAAATGCATTGGCAAAATATAACACGCTCTTATTGGGAGTTAAAAAGTAGAATGACATGTTATTTAATAAACTATAAATTACTATGAATTAAAAGTAACCAAATTAAAATGTAACAAAATTATTAATGATATATTGTTATATATTTAATCATTTAAAATGTATTTAACATATATAAATTGTAAGAAAGAGAACAATTATTACATGCATGCATATCTATGGTCTTCTGCAATTGCGGTTTCATATAAAATATATTTATAATGTATATTTGTAGTCTTTATAGAAGCAAAATATTTAAAAAAAAGGCTTTTAAACTTTTTGCCAAAGGACAACCGACTACTTAAATCTTTATATTTGTTTAAAAACGAACATACTTTCCAATGGCCCTAAATATAGTTGCAAATAAAGGTCCTCCTTTTTATGTTCTGATATTGCTTGAGAGTTTTTAAATCCCTATTCTGCACTATAAAGAATGGCATGTGTTCGTAATTAGTCATGAGTTATGGTCTCAGGGCCATCAAGAAAAATGGTGGGGCTGGCCTCCCTAACAGTCCTCAGTCTCTGTTTGACCATTTGGGCCACACACACACACTTTATGAAAGGGAACTTTAATGAATTGATGGATTTTGAAAAAGGGCAATGCTGAAGACATTTCTTTGGGTGTTAGATCCACAGGAAAAGGTCATTTTGAGCTAACGCTCTTGTAAGGTTAAGTGTAGAGGGTAAACTGGCACAGGGAAGCTATGGGAAACAGTCAGTGCCCTGAAAGGATGTGAGACAGGTACATAAAGAGCCCTGCTGAGGTTTTCAGGGCCTAAAACAAACAGAAATTGCATTGCGCCGTCTGCATGTCAGCCAATTTAGCCCACAGTCGAAATAACCAGCAAAGAGGAAAAGAAAAAAAAAAGAATGCCATGGAACAGGACAATGGAGACTTTTAAATGTCACACGCGTTCTCTTAAAAACAATGAGATTGCAATTTGTATAACACAGCTCTAGGTAGGATCCAAGCATTTAACCCTTTTCTTTGAGAGAAAAAAATGTCAAGAATTTCTGCCCAATTGTGAGATTCTTTGATGGCAAGAGCCCCATGAAACTTAGGGGTCCTAAGTTTTAAAGCACCACTTGTGTGTCCCTGACTCCGGCTGATCATAGACTTTTTCCCTTTAAAGAGGAGAAAGACATTAAAGAAAGAACATAATTGCCATGTCCAGGGCAGAGTCAGAAATTCTGTGAAGCTGGAAATGTTTCCAATTTCTTTATAATGAAAGTTAATTAAAAGTTGGCACAGACAACCTAATGCATATTCAAGATCTAAATTAAACTTTTTGTTACTTAAAATTGAGCCATTCATTTGTCTCACCAATCATGAAACGATATTTTGCATTATATTTATAAAGAACTGGAAAAAATAACGGACTTATTTACACACATTTGGTGCTTTGATCAATTTTGCACCCTTTGCATACAAGACTTAATAAATTTACATTAATAATAAATTTACATTAAAGCAATATTGCAATCCATTTTGGCAAAACAATAAAACGTCTGCTTGTTTGGTGTCTGGGGGTCTTCAGCCTGATGATAATCAAGTATCTTTTTAAGGGCTTGACTTAAAAGACATCATAGAAGACAACATGTTACTAGAGTGCTGGCTAACAGTAGTGAAATCTCAATGTCCCTCATACTCAAACTCTCTTCTTTACTTCCCTCATAACGCTGTAATTAGTTTAAGCAGCCGGTCAGCTGGTACTGTGAGACATGAGGGTCTGAGTGATCTTGGCCTGTACATGTCCTCTCTATTATTCCTCCATCCAGTCAACAGGCCCTGCTAAAAAAAAATTAAAAAAATACACCCCGATCTTTCAAGAACATGTAAAAAAATGTCACTGTCTCTCACCAGTTTCACTTGAAGTAGCCGGCTCAAAAAAACAGGAATTCTCTCTCTCTTAGGTGGTGATGTGTTTAAAAAATAATTTCAGCTTTTTAACACTAGTGTATATACAAACAGCTTTTACAAGTGACAACACAAGTAGTTTTGTGCTGAACATAAAACCAATCTTGACATTACAGAGCACAGTCAATCAAACAAACAGGTTGGATGTTTGCTCTGATGTCGTCTATGATTGAGGTAAATGTAAGTGCTCTAATGTGTCTCATGTTTGTGCTGGTCGTCTAAGGGTTATGCTGGTGGCCCGTCTGGGAAATGTTAAAAAGGGAGACATAGGAACACACACACATACACACAGCCCCCATTCCCTGTCACCCCCCAGCCCCTCCACTCATCAGTCGGTTTCTCAGCCCCCTGTGACTGGCGGCTTTGTGCTCCTCACACAAGGTGCACCTGATTACTAGAGGGGAACACATTATGGCAGGATACAACTGACCCTAGTGCAGCTACACAAAGACAGGAGGAAAGACAACACGACTCACTCCAGGACAGGTCACTGAACGCTCCTGAGACACTTAACACTCAGGTAATGCTCTCAGTGATAAAATGCACCTATTTTGCACGTAAAACTGATTCAATAATGTGTGACAAAATCTACTGAAACGTCTTTCCTTATGCAAGTAAAACTAAATGTAATAAAATATTACCTGAAGCTAATATTAAAATCAATCAATTGAATATATGTATCTCCAAACATATACACATATATATTTATTATTATTATTATTATTATTATTATATGTAATTTTAGTATTTTTTGAAAATTATACATAGTATGTACACAAAGTTTGGGATCTAGAATGTTTTTGTTTTTAAGAAGTCTCAAGGCTAATATTTCACAGTAAAGAAAAAAGTTTTTATTAAAGAAAAAACAACTGTAAAACATTGTGAAATATTATTTCAGTTTGGGGTCAGTCTGATTTTTTGACCGATTTATATTTTTATTTAGTAAGGATGCATTAAATTGTTCAACATAGTAAAGGCATTTATAATGTTACAAAAGATTTATATTAGGGATGTTCATTTCGGTTATTTTTCCTAATCGACAACCGACGCTCGTTAACTGTTTATTAATATTCATTATCAGATTATTTTCAATTAGAATTGAATTAAATTAGAAAGGATAAGTGTCTGTAACCCGTTAAAAATACTAAAATTTGTTTTCTGGGGATTAATTTTACATTTTACATGCAAAAAGTAGCAAACAACAGAACATGAGGATTTACATCCTCATATAAAACAAATACATAGGCTTATACGTAAAATATATTTTTACTTAATAAATTAAGAAAACGAATGAAAAACTGTGCAACAAGTAGCCTAGTGTGCAGAGTTTCGGGTAATTTTTGTGTTGCACGAAAGGAAACCATCAAGATGGCAGAAAGCACCATCCTATTTTTCTTTAGGCCTATTTTACAAAAGCACAAAGATTTGTTGTTATTGTGAATGTACACAAATAAAAGCAAACCTATTACAATTATGATTATCTTTATGACTAAAAGGAGTAGTTGCTTCCACTGTTAGAAGGAAAATATTCAAGTGATTGCGCCGGCGCCGCATGCGCGCACACAGTTAAGCATTGCTACCATGACAATGCAGCCTGTTTATTATCATAATAAACTACAGTCAGTCAAACATATGGGAAAAAAACCACACTGCTCAGTTTAAATATGCAGTAAAATCTGTGCCATTAAGCACTGTACTGCCGTGATGTTATGCAAAACATTTTGTTTTACGTGGATACTGGAACGCGAGTTAAGTACATAATAAATAATATTCTGGCATTCAAATACACCGCGAATACGGAAACATTTGATTTTGTGTCGAATAAGAGACCCAACGTTGGTTTCAGTTTCATTTTAGCCTAAATGAATTTGTTTTGGCTTGCCGTTTATATAGCTATAGCTTCTTATCTTTTTAATTCTTGTTCTTTTCTAAATACTGTTAAATTGAAAGGATTTGTTGTGGCATGAGGGGAACTAAAATAGCCTAGCTATGTTTACAGTGTTTATTATAATGTTTGTAAACATTTTGCATCGGCATTAGGCCTATTTCTGAATGAAATAATAAAATGCGACTTATATGCGACTTGTTTTTTTATCTAAAAAAAAAATTCAAAATTAAAATATTTTGATAAATAACTGAAAAAAAAAACGTTTAACTAATTGTATTAATCGGTTAAAATTCTTACGGTCGGTTAACGGTTAACCGGTTAAAATGAGCATCCCTAATTTCTATTCATCAATGAATTCTTCAAAAATGTAACAGTTTTCCCACAAAAATATAAAGGAACACAATCATTTTCAACACTGATAATAAGAGGAATTATTTCTTGAGCACTAAATTAGCATATTAGAAGGATCATGTGACACCGAAGACTGGAGTAATGACTGCTGAAAATTCAAATTACATTTTAAAACATACTGAAATAGAAACGTTGTTTTAAATTGTAATTATATAGTTATTACAGTTTAAATAAATGCAGCTTTGGTGAACATAAGGGACTTTCAAAATCATTAAAAAAAAATCTCACCAAGCCCAAACTTCTTGACAATATATTAAATTTCTGAAAAACTGCTGTGTGTTACATCAAAGCAACAAAGACTCTTGCCTGTTCACTGACCGTCACACCTCTGTGTAACCTTAATTGGTTCCTAGTTTAACAGGGTTGTAGTGAGTCTAACTTGATTCAATGGCCTGTTTACCTGTGCGTGCATCTGCATTCTGATAGCCGGCCAGCCCACGTGTCCATCAAGCTGACACTGGCTACCCGCGCCTCACAGATCAAACGCAGCCACATCGGTGGGTCACATTAATCTTGGCTCAACTTTTGTGTTCCGGTGTTCTATAGAACATGTGATTCCCAGGGAAATCTGTCTGGAATCGCCTCTACTCCTTCTCCGCAATTTTTCCCATCTCAAATTTCCTTGTCATTTGGTGCCGGAACTCACGGTCCCCCCCAACCACCACCTCCTCTTTTACTTTCCTTAGACTGACAACATGCAAGCAGGCTGAATTCAGCAGGTAAAGCTGGGGAATTACGGAAACCAGTCAGGTTGTATCAGGTTTAAGCCTGGCCTTTCATGACAGGAATTTTTAAGTCAGCTTTGAACTTCCCAAAGAGAAAAGACTCAGTTGAAGGGATAATGGAGCAGCTTCCCTTATCATGATAAGGTTCTACTTTCACTTTGTGTGAAATTAACAGTTTCAAATAGTAACACATTAGAATTCATACATTTTTGAGCTTTATACATGTAGAAACCACATTTAACTGAATGTTGCAATGAAAGCCTGTGCATTTAAACATAACTAAGATCTAACTTAAAATCTAATGGTAATTTCGATAGTGAGTGGAAAACACTAAAGAATTTTATGGCTATAAATTTACACATAACACGTAATTCCAATTAGTTATGTAAAATAATAACGATAATGATATTCATATTTTTACACTTGGCACAGTGTCTTAAAAGATGTAAAAACTGCACAATATGCTGACAAAACAAAAATGCATTACAATAATCAAAAGTAAAGAAAAAAAAAATGGAACAGATGGAACATGTTCCAGCAACAGGTTATAGAGAACAAATAAATATTACTACAAATTAATTCTGAAAAAATACAAGATATTTAAATAACCATGTAGAAAAACAAATACCTTTCTGTATCCCAGATTCGAAGAGGAGCAAAATTCTCACAGCAGGCTGTTCCTGTCACAAAGTTGCTGCAAAGATATAAAGATCTTTAGTAATGATTGCAAAACAATGATAAAAAAAAAAAAAACATTTCAAAGCTACCATTCAACCATTTCATCATTTTTAAGCAAAATAATGCCAGATCTTTATACCAGATTTTGCAATGGTTCATTAATATCAATAATTACAAACAAACAAATAATAATAATAATAATAGTATTATTATTAGTAGTAGTAGTACTTTGTATTTATTATTATTAATACACCTTTACAAAATCTATACAAATCTGTGATTAAGAGTCTTCAGTGCTTTCTAGAACATTTTCTCAAATAATCTTTGTTCCAGCATTTAATGCTTTTAGCATTTAAATACTGAGCAGGTGACGTAACAGTGGAGTAATAGTTTAGCTCCTGGAGAGAATACACACAGCGCATTAAAAACAAATTTTGAAAAGCGAATGGAGCGTAGCGAGGTGTAAAGAGTGGCTGAAGGGTATGTTGAGACAGCGGATTTGTTCACAGATGTGTTTTCGTTCACGAGACATCTAGGGGGGAAAAACGTGGTGAAAAAAGAAAAAGAAACAAAAACACTTGGATGCCCCCTTTTTAGTTGGGTGACAGGTTGAAATTAGTCGAGCAGGTACGGGTGGGCGGGTGTGTGAGCGCAGCAGTTTTGACCTGCGTGATAGTCAGGGATTAGAGCCCTCCTGGACAGCTGGGATTGGCGGGCGAGGCTCAAGGCTCTCCTGCTCCCTGCATTGTGTTCGGAGGTGAGCTGAACAATAGGGCCCTCACACTAGTGAACACACAGGAATGTGCCTGTTTTAGCACTCAGGTATTCCTACAATGCCCTGCTGGGATGGTCTCTTTCATTGACAGAATGCTTTCTCAGTCTCTGTGCCAACTATGTAAAGTGTGTGTGGCGTCAACGTGCTTCACAGCGAATGCTTACTGACGCACCACGCGAGAGGCACGTAAAACTACACGAATCACAAAGCATCTCCGTCTCTCACATACTTTCATACCTCTACAGAAAACCCAGAGAAAGAGCAGGGGGCTCTATGCCCTCCCACTAACATCAACCAAAGAAACGGGCTTCACAATGGAATACCAGTGTGGCCTCAAATTAACAACCAGCCCGTGTGAATAAGCTCTGTAGCGCCTGGTGTCCAACTCCAAACCCCCAGCACAAAAACAGAGGGACAGTGACCCTTCATCTCACTCACACACAAACACACATACAACATACAGCGAGTTGGTCTGTTAAGGCCCTTTCACACCAAGGATGATAACCATAATAATAAACACACAGTTCTAAAATCTTTCTACATTTAAAAGAATAACAGTCCATACCAAACCTACATGAATGGAACGATATTGTTGGAATCACTTCAGAATGATTTCTCCATCTGATAGGCGTTATAAAACGTTGATAGCCAATCAGAATTCACTAGGGTAGTGCCGATAGACGATAGTATCGTGTATCGACAATAGTCAGAGATATCGCCTGTGGCTAATGCCTTTGACAATAGCAAGACACAGATTATTATTATTATCTAATTAATATTAGGTCTTATCTGTTCTGTTTTTTCAGTGTTGCGCATTATAACCAATCATACACGATTCCGTTGAGTTCATGAATGCATTGGCCAATCAGAGGCGTTCAGATTAGTCATTGCTTAAACACTCGCGAATTCTCTCATAATAAACTATGTGCAATGTAAGTATAAGAGATTAATTCATCACAGTGTATCATAAAGTGAATACACTCGTGCTAAACTGAAGTCAGTGATGATGTTCTTTAATAATGTAAATATTCTTTGCTCGTTTTCTGTAGCTGTTGCTTGAATAACTGAGGAAATGTAAGCATTAAAATGAGTAACTTACAATGTTTCTATTAAATCGGTATCATGTTAAACAACTATATAATGTTATTTTTATAGTATAATATTTTAGAACATCCATATGCTACTTGACTAAAAAAGATCTAATGTGTAGGCTACTTTTAGTTGTACCCTGGAGTTGGTTCACTCTCCGGCTATGGAACTAAGTAAATAATTAAATAAATTTGCGTGTATCGGCGTATCTCATGGGCTAACAATAGGAAAATATGACTATTGTGCATAGCGCCCAACACTGGAATTCACCCCAATTGATGACAAATCTGCAGTGTGCGCTTACTGCGTATTGGTGTGGACGCTAATATAGTTATCGTTTTCAGTGTGAACAGGCCTTTAGATTTGAATGAAAAGGTGTGCTTGCTTTCAGAGCAGAAATTCAACATTAGATGAGGTAAAAACAACAATTGATCATAAAATTAGTACCAAACAAAAACCCAACAAGTTTTTGAAGATACAACATGATAACGCTGAGAAACTGAGATATGCGAGCAAAATGCGAAGCCATTTTTGGTGTGAAAAAGGCGGAAAGAAAGAGAGTAAAGTTGGGGGACATGCGCTCTCGTCTGTGATGGCTTCAGTTGGTTTGTTCATTGAGGGCCCAAGCATATTGGCAAAGACAGCCATGGCAGCTGTCAACCCAGTTAGCGGTGGCCCATCAACCATATTCAGCTCGCCTGGCCAGTGCTGGCATTTTAATTACTGTTGGGTAAACTCATTTGCCCCAATGAAGGCCGTGCGCCCTAATAGAATATGCAGGCTGCCTGACCCTTGAACCCGTGTGACACAAGATACAATAGGGGCAAGGCCAAAGCTCTCTCTTCCCAGCCCTTATTACTCTCTATTACTTCAATTACTTATCCCTCAGTGAGTCCGATTGTGAAAAAACACAAGGGAGGGAGCGAAAAGGAGAAAAATAGAACACCACAATTAAATACATTTTTGTCTCCCAGACAAGTTCTGATTGATCTGAAAGGAACTCCTAGTGATATTATAGCTGTAAAAGGTCAAAGCCTCTCTCTCGCCTAATGTGCCTCCACCTTCCCTCGACCTTATGCCCCCCTCTAAACCGAAGAGCACGGACAATCTCCCTCCAAAGCCCCTGGCCGACGCTGCCCACCCCGAACCCCAACTCCTCTGCCCCAAAAAACCCAGCACGCCTCAGGATCATTAGAACATGTCAGGGGTTCACTGCCAACACAACCATTTTGGTAACCTAATCAGCTGACATCATTATTCGAGGAACTTTGCTGCAAGAAATTAGTGCCGGGGTCACACAAACTTTAATTCAGCCCCTGCTGGGAGAAGAACTCCACAGTAACAACATTGTTAGGGCCAAACCAACACAAGCAACCACGTGTATTGGGTCAAGACCACCGCAAGCGCTTTTCGTACCAAACAGCACACATCACTGAAAATGTGCTGAGTGTATCACGGAGATAAATTATTGTTACATAATTTTGCTTTTTTGCTTGTTGATTTGTATGTGGAATGCAAACTACATGTACACTTTTGTTCAGTAAGATTTTCTTTTTATTATTATTATTTATTTTTGTATCATGGTTTCCACATACATATTAAACAGTGCAACTGTAGTGAACATTGATAATTATAATAAATGTTTCTTTAGCACCAAATCAGTGCAATGAATGATTTCTAGAGGAACACTGAAGACTGGCATAATGGCTTTTGGAAAATTCAGCTTTGCCATCACAGGAATAAATTAAAATAGGAAATACTTATTTTAAATTGAAATAATATTCAAATATTATTGTTTAAGATCAAATAAATGCATTTTTGGTAAGCATAAGAAACTTTCAAAAACATTAAAAAATCTTACCGACCTCAAATTTTTGGAAAGGTAGTGTAAAAAAAAAAAAAAAATTAAAAAAAAAAAATTAAGTAGTACACAGAAACGTTCATGGAAATTACAAAAACAATAGTAAAAACACTGACAGTTATCAGGATAAATTAATTCAAAACAGAGATACTACTAATTATATAAAAATATGTATTTATATTTTCAGTAGTATGACAGTTGTTCGGTTTTTCCAAAGTGTGATTAAAGTCCTACAAAATGATACATAGCTTTTTATGTCAAATTAGATTGTGTACACAACTTTACATCCAAGCAAAATGAGGCAAACCTATAAAACCAAGTCAAGTAGTCAAGCTGTTTTTTTTTAAACATAGAAGCTGGTCAATGGTGGTCTACCAGTTCTAACCAGCTGGTAGTTCAGCAGGTCAACCACCTAAACCAGCTTGGCCCAAAAAAAGAAAAAAAAAAGACCTTGTTTAAAAAAATAAATAAATACAATCTACACTGTAAAAAGTGGTAACCTGCAACTGTTACCTTAAATAGCTATTTCTACTTGATTTAACCAATATACATTTATTTTGTTGGTATAAATTAATGTATTTAGGTGTTAAATAATACTTTCTTGCATAAAACCACCAAATTTTAATTTTTTTTAAAACCACCTAGAGTTTTAATTAGGAGACTCAGATACTGCCTTACAATGTCCTCTAATCATTTTTAACATATTGCTTATCACATCAATTCAATATCACAACTTCTATTACTATTTATCTAAAAAGTAATAGAAAGAATGAAAAAAAAAAAAAAAAGAATCAAATAATCCTTAATTACAAATATGGCAGTTAAATTGTCATTAATTGTGTAATGATTATAATAAATGAGTAAAATATTTTAAACACAGTGAAATAAATCTATTGACCCCAAATGCATCTCAGCCTGTCCTAAAGGCCCATGGGTAAAGATAGGGTTCAAAGGGAGTTTAACCCCCCGTGCATCGGCCTTGCAGTGGATGTTGTTCATTTGTTATAGCTGACCCCTGGCTTTGTTCAAGGGGATGTTAGAGTGCTTTCATCTTAGTCCCTAAATATGTTTGAATTGAAAAGGGTTATGATGTATTTATATTGGCTGGAGGAACACAATAGACAGGGTCTTTCTCTTTCCCTCTCTGTGTCGACCCTCCTGCCCCATCCTCAAGCCCAGCTCCCCAAGCCCCCCTCCCGCCCCCCCTGTTCAGCTCACACCCGAGTTCACAGACCTTTTGGCTTTCTGTTCATGTCCCCTGCATCTGAGGTCAGAGGAACATTCCATACACCACCTTTTGCTTAGCGGACTGGAACAGCACCACATCAATTTAGACCAAAAAATACACACACAAAAAAAAGCCATGAGAAAATCAGCAGCTAGTTTACGCAGACCTCATCACCTGCCACTAATTAAATCATACATTTATCAGGCCATTAGATTGTAAAAATGACTAGGGAGCCATAAAAGGCTCTTAAAATTAAACAATTAGGAGCCAAATTTTGTTGACAAATTACAAAATAGACATAAACATGACAAACCTGTTTAAAAAAAGTGAAATATTATGGCTTCAACGTGTCGCTTACCTTAAAGTTTTAATGCATTCGACACCAATGATGTTAACTAGAACAATAACTATAAAGTTTTAATAAGCATTCTAATTCCAAGATAATAAGAAAGTTCACACCACAGCTATACCCATAACAGAGAAGAACAAAGTCGTTGGAATCATTTTCAGAAGATTTTTTTTTTCAGCTGATGAAGATAAAAACATTGACAGCCAATCAGAATCCATTTAAGTTTTAAGAGCTCAAACATTTAATGTAACAGTTGAAAATTGTGCAGCACACACAATATAGTATAGTAACAATGTTATGGTCCATTGGTGTAGATGCTAATATAGTTATCTTTATAATTATTGTGCTTGGTGTGAACAGGCTACTGAACCTCACTACGCTATAGAATGACCAATATTTTGCTGTGACCATGTCTTTAATCACAAATAATGGTTCATGTTTTATAGAATCAGACATAACTGAAAATCACAAGGGAATTGAGTTGTGAACTCAGTAATAGACTGAGTAAATCTAATTCTAATTGCAAACTAGAGTCTGAGAATGTGAATTTTTTTTTGACTAATCATTTAAAAAAACAATCTGAGTAATTTGTTCATGAATTGGACATCATGTGTTACAGCAGAAAGATATTTGAAGAGATACTTGATGATACCAAAAACGTACTGTTTTACCGAACTGATACCGCTTTATTTACCTGAATTTCCATCCAAGAAGATTTGAAATTATTGTCACGTATTTTGTCGCATTTCTGACCATTTCAGTCACAGTCTGGAGCTCTATTTACAATGCCCTGGATCTGCGCCACTTGTGCTAGTACTGTTATTTCCATCTGGAGCTACAGGCTGCTTAGGAAAATGCTGACGCATTCTGATACAAAACAGATTTAAAATTTTCACTGTCAACAAACGATATTTTAAGTTAAATATGATCTCTTTTAGTATTGTGACAATGTATCTGAACTTTTATGTCAACAGTCTTAACTCTATGGCTAAGAAAGATACAGACAGTTGTGCATTATACCACAGACACAGAGCTGAACTCCGCAGCTAACTTCTGAGCAAAAATGCTTTTTAGGGAATAACAAAAGTTTCCATCTCAAATGTGCCTGGGGAACACCTGTATGTGGCATGTGTGTAATGATCTGCTTGTGCAAAGCCTGCATAGAAGGGGCATATTGACTGCAATTATTCAGGACACCACCTGCAGTCAGAGGCTATAGCTCCCATGCTGTGCTTTCAGTAGTAAGCGCCCTGTATTTAACGTGTGGGAACGCACATTCTGTCCGTTATCGCTTTATTGTTGCAGACTCTTTCTTTTCTTGCTTTCTTTCTTGTTTTTTCTCCTTTTTTAACTAATTGAATTCTTGACTCCTAAGACACGGCTCGCCCTCCCAGCCTTAAGAGAGAGAGAGAGAGAGAGAAAGAAAGAGAGAGATGAGAAGCAAAATGAATGACATGAATTTCACTCTTTTTTTCTCCTTCTCTCTCTCTTTTTGCTTGAATGAGGTGGAGCAAAGGGGGTGAAATTGGGGCGGGGTGAGCTTAGGGTGGTATAGAGGAGTACGTCTCGCTGTACTTTCATACTGAGGGTCATAGGTCACGCTCCCTCCGTTTGCCAGAGTGGCGTTTTGGGGGCGGTTTATCCAACAATCATTTTCTTTGGAAAATTTCAAAGGCAGTTCCCCTGCAACATCTTTGTAGTTGTGCTTGACCAACTCTAAACAAAACAGGCCTCCCCAAAAAGAAGCCTTTCTCACTTCTCCTCAGGGTTGCTTCTCTTTTTGACGCTTGCGCCCTGTCCCTTTTCATCCTCCCTGCCTGGTCGCTGTGGGCTCATTGAGGCTACTGAGGTAGTGTGCACTGTGTTCTTTGAGGCAATTCGATAGAAGGAACGCTTCTGTCCAACGTGACATGGCCTATCCCATCATAACATACAAGAAGCACAAAATTATCAATATCTGCTATCTGTGTTTAGAGTCCCTGCATAAGACATTGATTAGCCATGTTTAAAAACTCCCTGGGTGATGAACAGACACAAATTTATGCGCAATTTGCATCGGCCAATGAGGACAAGTGCATTTGATCATCCAAGTGAGGCCTCTTCATCTAAACTATAATTAAACAACGTCTGAAAAGCTAAACGAACATAATTCTCTCAGGATCAGTGAGATGTGCAAGTGCTATTAACAAGACCAAATTACACATTTCAGGCTAACAATTACACTTCTTCTCTACTTTCTCTGCAACTGAAGTGCTGACATCAGATGAACCTAAACCCCACTTTATATCAAACAAGCTTAATGAACTAACTGACAGATTCTGTGCTGCATGTGTGTGCAATATATGCAAGAGGAAGAGTAGCCGACGTACCTTACATATACTCTGGCTAGAGTTACCCAGGCCTGGATGGATTCTTCCAGACTCAACAAGTCCCATCTTGTTGGTTAAAATCTGTCATGTCTGACACTACAGGAAACTATTTATCACGAGAGGCGCTCCCTACTAATTCTACATCTAGTGGTAAAAAGGGAACGACAAAGACTTGAAATGGGATGGGTCAGACAGACACAAGGAGTGAAGGATGGCATGTCCGAAGGATAACAGATATTCAATGTCCAGTGCCTGCGATATTTAGTTTGGGGTCAGTATGCGTTTTTCAAATTTTTAGTTTTATGTTCACCAAGGCTATGTTAATTTGGTCCAAAATATAGTAATACTGTGAAATAATACAATTTAAAATAACTGTTTTCTATTTTTATATAGTTCAAAATGCAATACTTAATATTGGTCAATAACCACTTAATATATTTGTGGAAACCATGACACATTTTTAAGGATTCTTTGAATATAAAATTCAAAAGAGCATTTATTTTGTAAGATAATAAATGTTTTTACTGTCACGATTGATCACTTTACTGCAGCAAAGACAATTAATTGATCATCACATTCAATTCTGAAAAGACAATTAATTGATCATCATCAAATTAAGCAATTCAATTTGGAAGGAAAAGTCATTTGTTTGCCATTATATTGCCTTCATCTATTTCACCCAGATTTCAAATGTAAATATAAACATGAACATGGGAGTATATCTGGCGGAATAAAGAATTAAACCTGAATTTTTTTAACCCATAACACAGCTCTTGCTTATTCCTTAAATCACACAGTTTGGTGATTATGAAAGAGAGCATGCAGGTTAATTGCCATGTAAACTGTTTTTTAGCTCCAATTAGAGCAACTGAAAGAGCTGTGTAAAAAAAAAAAAAAAAGAGTAGCTTTCTCCTCTGAGAGCCACATTACCAACTGAGCAAGTCATTCCAGGTCCTAAAACAGTGTCCTCAAGATAAAATGTATGCTAATCAGAGGCCATTAGTAGCAATCAGGGCCTTTGCTCACACAGGAGCAGATGAATCAACATTTAGGGTGAGAGTCTGAAGTCTGACATGGTAGACAAAGACTAGACTGAGATGGGGGAATGGAGGGGGGGGGGGATGATCCAGTCAAGCTTACGGGTTACAGATCAAGAATCAGGAATCATTTGGGCTGCTGTGAATACCGTTTTTTTTTTCTTCAACATGGCCGCTGCTGTCTCTTTGATATGAGATTGTAAATGGAATTCAGAACAGAAGAGCAACCCACTGGAGTGAAATGAGAACAATGCAGGGAGCCAGAGTGCCCATTACCTTCGCAATGGGAGAGGGGCCTTTTTTTTGGAGCAGTCTCACAGTTAAGGCTGGGACCGCTAGCCATATGACACCATTTAGGGAATTTCAGAGCTAGCGTTCACATTGCAACATCAGCTGTGAAAGTCATGCAGTCACCATGGAGTTCTTCAAGTCTGCACAGGACCGGTCCTGTCCACTGCTCGCGCTCATTACGCTCTGATATAACTAGTGAAAAACCAGAGAAGATGGTCCAATATGAACGAAATAAAATTCAGTGTAAAACCCAGGTGCCTAAAATTGTAAAAGCAATCTCAAGGGCCACTGGATACGGTTAAGATCAGTGACTGCAAAAAGATAGACGACAGTCAGCCTTGGCATTTCGCTCTGGCCGGAATATCCCACTAACAGACCTTCAGATAACGTTCCTTGGAAAAAACGACGGCAAAAAGAGAGGGAGGGTTACGGAACAGACGAGGAGGGAGGTTAAAAAGAAAGAAACACAAATCAGAGCCTGAGCAAATGGTGGCGGGAAAAAAGAGAGTAGGGCTACATTTTCTTACACGGTTCTTTTGTTTTATACACAAGTGTGATTCTGCATTGGGTTGGAACAATACAGCCCCTAACACCTGAGTGTCAGAGGCGACCATATGCACACTCTTTCGACATCTTTCTCTCTGTTCTTTCTCTTTTCTTTGTCCCTCACCCCTTCTCTCGGACCCGTTGCTCACTGCAGCGTCTCCCCTCTTGCTCCTTGTCCTTTAGATACCTCAAGCGTGAAGCTGGAACAATTACATTTGCAACACAAGGGCTTCCCATCTATTCCTGCAGGTTTCCAAATTAAAACACACTGTGCAATCACTATTTTGAAACCCTCTCCGTCTACAGTTTCAGCTGTTGTAGGAGTGAAATCAGAACACAGTCTCAATTAGAGGACATCTGTTGCTCTTTCTAATTGGTGTGGCTCGAACATATGAAACAGATAATCTGGAGAGGAAATTAAACTTTTAACAAAACTAAGCAAGCCCAAAAATATCAGCTTTACTATGTTATTCAAAATCAAAGAGTGGAAGTGGAATTTTTTTCTTACAATTTGTATGTGCTTTAATTCGATTCCACACAACCAGAAAATCACAGAGAAATGTTTGCTTATAAGTTAGTTCAAAGGTTTTCTAAAAGGTTCAGAATAAATGTATATAATATACATTATAAATAAATCTTAAAACATGAATTAAAGTTTTAAAATATAAAATATGAAAAAAGCTAAATGATAATTATTGTAATAAACAATTACATTTTTATTCTGTTTTCTAAACACTGGTTAATATCCCGATATTTATCACAACTAATTTATTCTATTGATAGCTAAAAAGATACAGTGTCAACTTAATGAAAAGTAACTACTTTCCAAAAAATACACTACCACTCAAATGTTTGAGGTTGTAAGATTAAAAGATGTCTTAATGTTTTTGAAAGAAGTCTCAAGACTGCATTTATTTGACTAAAAACACAGCAAAAACTTTTATACCTTTTAACCTGTGATAGCAAAGCAGAATTTTCAGCATCATTACTCCAGTCTTTAGCGTCACATGATCTTTCAGAAATCATTCTATGCTGATTTGGTGTTGATTTGCTTATCATTATCAATGCTGAAAAATGGTTGTGCTGCTTACTATTTTTTTTTTTTGAAAAATGATGAATAGAAAGTTCCAGAGAACAGCACTTATCTGAAATAGAAATCTTTGGTAACATTATAAATGTCTTTTTTACCACTGTTGGTCAATTTAATGCATGCTTGCTAAATAAAAACATTTATTTCTTATGAATGGTAGTTTATTTACAAGACATTTACAATAATTTAAATTTTCACACTATAAATAGATCGTTATAGATCAGAATAGATTTGGTGCAAAGACATCAAAAAGTATAAAAACCCCCCCCATGATTTAGTTGATGCCTTTATTTCAAGTCAAATTCATCAACTTCTACCACCGTCAATATGTGTAAAGAAGTGTGGTCCATTATCTAGGTCCAACAGTCTGTTTCAGAGGCCTGCTATTTCAGCCATCAAATTGGAGAATTAATGATGTGGATAATCGTCTCTTATTTTGAAATCTAAATTCTTGGCTGAGGAGACAGGGCAGCGGGGATTAATAACTCGGCTGAGTGACTAAAACTGCGTTGAACCATTGCATCTGCTCAAGTAGCAGTGGCTTTCTTCCGCTACACGCTGGCCTTTTCGTGACAAAAGATGAGAACGCGGCTGAGTCGATCGGTATCTTTTAGTGTCTCCCTGCACACGGTGTTTCCATTCCTTCAGCAGTGCAGTGAAGGTGCGTTTGACGGATCAGGGGCAGGTGGAGGCTCTGCACTAGTGTTACAGCTTCATGTGCCTGCGTGTCATTAAGCGTGTGGGAGTATACATGGCCGAGCAATCAAAGGCAGCAGGAGCAAAGGCAACCCCGCTTCACCATAATATCCTGCACGGTTTTTTCCTCTCTCCCTCTTCGCCTGTCTCACTCCATCCCACACTTGTTTAAACAGCTCATCACATCGGGAAACTTCCCAGATGTATTGAGGGAGAAACGGTTAACCAGTTGTGGACTGAAACAGCTTTCTAAAGTTCAAAAGTCTGTAACGATTTATCAACTGGATGGTTCAACACTTTTCTGTGTTTAAAAAGTCAAGAAACACAAAGAAACATTCAATGATGTATCGCCACTGTCCTGGTGAGAGCTGAGAAGCGGAAAAACATTGTGGGGTACATTTGAGAGTTTTAGGCCCACAAAAAGGGTCTTTTTTCACACCATGAGAGGGCAAAATTCTGCTTTCTAAGCCTTTAGGGGCCGGGATCACATTCTTCTTCATCTGCATTTCAGAGGTGTGAACTAATTGACTTCAAAGCAATGGCATGGCAATAAATTCAAGAGTATGTATTAAAAAAGGGTCTGGCCACCTGCTTTGGGTTGCCCTGTCTATGACCACTTCACCTCACGAGCCGTAACGATGCTGCCACCCCCACCCCGCTCTTTTAAACCCACTGATACATTCATTATTTGAAAGATCTCAAATTCTCTTTGATGAAAGCTAAGGTTGATGTTCAGGTCTGTTGGTGATTCATATGGTGAGAAGTACAGAGGAAACCAGTGAGTATGAAGTATGCGGCAGAATCAAACACAATGTCTAACAAGTGAGATGGCCTGAAACTGGAAGAGCATCATGGATATAGAATACAGTGTTCAACGTTCTGAAAATGCTAGGGAAAATACTTCTATTTTGCTTAACAATCTGACAGAAAAGTTGAATTGAATTATGCAAGATGAGCTTTAATTCAAAGAAGATTGCCATGATGATAATACTGATGATCGTTGTGTTTGACCTAGAAATAGTGCAGAAGCGTAAATATTGCCTATTTCTATTTTCACCATAATGTTTCTTGTTTGAAATTATTCAAAATTCTACAATTTTCTGTTTATTTACAGGTTTAGATTTTGAATCCCAGATTTTAAATGTGGTCTCAGGCAGAATGCTAAACACAAAATACACTTTTAAAGGGAGATTTCAACCAATAATAAAAATTCTGTGATTATTAATTCACCCTCATGTTGTTCCAAACCTGTCTGACTTCTTTCTACTGTGGAACATAAAAGAAGATATTTTGAGACATGTCTCAAAGCTGTTTGGTTACCAAGAGTTTGTGTTCCACAAGAGAAAGTCATTCAGGTTTTGAATGATATGACTTTATCCAATATTGAAAATTAATCAAACACTGGAAGAAAGGTCGTTGGTAGACTATATTGTAAGCATTACTTAGACTCTTAAGCACAAAGACTAGACAAATCTCATGGCACAACTCTATTGGGAGAAGCCGAATATTCACCAGAAGAGGCGGACAGCAGCTCGTAAGTGTTGCGATACTTAGTCATAGATCTGTTGTTTAAATTATTTACCTGCTGTTGGGAAGGAATACTTTCGTTTCCTTCTATTTCTATTCTGCATTTTCGTTGAGGTTTCGTTGTTTGATTGCACTTTCTGTTAATTATAATAATTTGCACCTCGGCTAAGAAGGAACCTGGATCATTTTCAGTGCTCCTTGCTAGCGAAGTGTTAGTTTCGTCTTGAGTTATTTGCACAAGGCTATTGGCTGGGCCAATCAGAAGCCGCCACAGCGACTGTAAAAGTATTTAAACTGCCTGTTCGCTATTACAAGTCGGGAGAAGCGAATATTCACCAGAAGAGACGGACAGCAGCTCGTAAGTGTTGCGATACTTAGTCATAGATCTGTTGTTTAAATTATTTACCTGCTGTTGGGAAGGAATACTTTCGTTTCCTTCTATTTCTATTCTGCATTTTCGTTGAGGTTTCGTTGTTTGATTGCACTTTCTGTTAATTATAATAATTTGCACCTCGGCTAAGAAGGAACCTGGATCATTTTCAGTGCTCCTTGCTAGCGAAGTGTTAGTTTCGTCTTGAGTTATTTGCACAAGGCTATTGGCTGGGCCAATCAGAAGCCGACCACAGCGACTGTAAAAGTATTTAAACTGCCTGTTCGCTATTACAAGTCGGGAGAAGCGAATATTCACCAGAAGAGGCGGACAGCAGCTCGTAAGTGTTGCGATACTTAGTCATAGATCTGTTGTTTAAATTATTTACCTGCTGTTGGGAAGGAATACTTTCGTTTCCTTCTATTTCTATTCTGCATTTTCGTTGAGGTTTCGTTGTTTGATTGCACTTTCTGTTAATTATAATAATTTGCACCTCGGCTAAGAAGGAACCTGGATCATTTTCAGTGCTCCTTGCTAGCGAAGTGTTAGTTTCGCCTTGAGTTATTTGCACAAGGCTATTGGCTGGGCCAATCAGAAGCCGGCCACAGCTGTTTTCACGGTAGTGTGTTAGGCTGTATTTATCAGAGGTCCGAGCGCTGACGCGGAAGCATCAGCGAAGCGTTCAGCCTCCTCGTGTGAAGACAGACGAGGGTAAAGACCATCGACTTTTCCTGCGCGACTTTAACCGAGCAACGACTCCGAGCAACACACTTAAGTATCTTTTCTTTTTCCCCTTCCCTTACACACTCTCCGTTTCCATCCTCTTTCCTGCCACCTCTATCATGTGTTTCCAAACTATTCCGGTTCTCTCTCAACCACGCTCTAACGTCCCACGCAGACGGCAACGTAATCCTGCTAACCTCGCCTTATCTCTACCTCCTTCACTACACCTCTTTCCTTCTCTGTGGGTCTCTGGAATTGTCAGTCAGCTGTCAACAAAGCTGACTTCATTTCTGCTTTTCTTTAAAATCCACGCTCAGCATCTTGGGCTTGACTGAGACCTGGATTCGTCCAGAAGACTCAGCAACCCCAGCTGCTCTCTACTAATCTCTCTTTCTCTCACACCCCCGCAAGTTGGCGGGGTGGAGGCACTGGTCTGCTCATTTCTAACAATTGGAAATACTCAACCCGCTCTTCCCTATGCAATTACAACTCATTTGAATCTCATGCCATTACTGTATCAGCTCCGATAAAACTCCAGATCGTGGTCATTTACCGTCCCCTAGCCAAATTCTAGCCACCTTCCTAGAGGAGCTGGACGGGCTGCTGTCCTCTTCGTGGAGGATGGCACTCCACTCCTAGTCTTTGGTGATTTCAACATTCACCTAGACAAGCCTTATGCTACAGACTTCCATGCACTCCTAGCTTCGCTTGATCTCAAACGCCTTACCACTACTAGCACGCACAAATCAGGCAACCAACTTGACTTAATTTACACACGCAATTGTACTGCAGATAACATTCTGGTACAACCGCTACATACTTCGGACCATTTCTTCATTACATTTACATTACACTTTGCTTCTCCTGTGCCACCAACCCCTACCAGTTACTTTTAGACGAAACCTGCGCTCCCTTTCTCCTTCCCATCTTTCCTCTGTAGTATCCTCCTCTTCCTTCACCCACCCATTTCTCATCTCTGGATGTAAACGCAGCTACTGAGACTTTATGCTCTACCTTAACCTCTTGTCTAGACGACATTTGTCCTCTCTCCTCTAGGCCCGCACGGGCTGCTCCTTCCAACCCCTGGTTATCCGAGGTTCTTCGTGAACATCGGACTACACTCAGAGCGGCAGAGAGAAAATGGCGCAAATCAAACGATCTGTCGGACCTCAGTAGGTACCAGTCTATGCTCACATCCTTCTCTGCTAAAGTCCACACTGCCAAATCCTCACATTTCCGCAACAAGATCGACAGCGCCCAGACATGCGTAATCTCTTCAGAACATTTAATTCCCTCCTCTGTCCCCTCCACCTCCTCCCTCCACCTCTATTACAGCTGATGACTTTGCCACTTTCTTTACAGACAAAACTAGATCAATCAGTGGTCAGTTTTCACCTCCACGCACACAGGACCCTCACCCTACCACATCCACTGCTAAAACTCCCATCTTTTCTTTCTGTCCACTCACTGAAGCTGAAGTATCCAAGCTTCTCCTCCAACCATCCTACAACATGTCCTCTTGACCCAATCCCCTCACACCTTCTCCAAGCAATCTCACCCACACTCTTACCTGCACTCACACACATCATCAACACATCCCTACTCACAGGTAACTTCCCCATTGCGTTCAAGCAGGCTCGGGTAACCCCACTGCTCAAAAAACCTACATTAAACACTTCTCTTATAGAAAACTACAGACCTGTCTCTCTCCTTCCGTTCATAGCGAAAACACTTGAACGAGTTGTCTTCAACCAAGTCTCACTGTTTCTTTCACAGAACGACAAACTGGATGCTAAACAGTCAGGTTTCAGGAGGGGCCATTCAACTGAGACTGCGCTTCTCTCGGTCACTGAAGCCCTGCGAATTGCAAAAGCCCATTCCAAATCATCAGTCCTCATTCTGCTGGACCTATCTGCCGCTTTTGACACTGTCAATCATCAGATACTCCTGTCCACCCTCTCATCACTGGGCATCTCTGGCATTCCACTTCGCTGGTTTGAATCCTATCTCACTGGTAGGTCTTTCAGGGTGGCCTGGGAGGTGAGGTATCCAAAGCACATACACTGGTCACTGGGGTTCCTCAGGGATCAGTTCTTGGACCCTCCTCTTCTCCACATACACTACATCACTGGGTCCCATCATACAGGCACATGGATTCTCATACCATTGCTACGCTGATGACACACAGCTCTACCTCTCTTTTCAACCAGATGATCCAACGGTAACTGCAAGGATCTCAGGTTGCCTGGCGGACATCTCGGCATGGATGAAAGAACATCACCTGCAGCTCAACCTGGCAAAGACTGAGCTTCTTGTCCTCCCTGCCACTCCGACTCTACAGCATGACTTCACGATCCAGTTAGGTTCATCAACAATAACCCCATCAACTTCGGTCAGAAATCTTGGTGTAATCTTTGATGATCAGCTGACCTTCAAAGACCACATTACAAAACTGCTCGATCTTGCAGGTTTGCACTATATAACATCAGAAAGATCAGGCCCTTTCTGACAGAGCATGCTGCACAACTTCTTGTCCAGGCCCTTGTCATTTCTAGGCTGGACTATTGCAATGCTCTTCTGGCTGGACTTCCGTCTAATACAGTCAAACCTCTACAAATGATTCAGAATGCAGCGGCACGACTGGTCTTCAACGAGCCCAAAAGAGCCCATGTTACACCTCTCTTTATCTCCCTGCACTGGCTACCAATCACGGCTCGCATCAAGTTCAAGACACTGATGCTTGCATATAGAACAACCACTGGCTCAGCACCCGTTTACTTGCACTCTCTATTAACAAACTACATCCCCTCCAGAAATCTGAGATCTGCTAGTGAGCGACGCCTCGTGATACCATCACAGAGAGGCGCAAAATCACTCTCTAGATCATTCTCATTCACCATTCCTGGCTGGTGGAACGATCTTCCCACCTCTATCCGGAATGCTGGATCCCTGTCAATCTTCAAGCAACAACTGAAAACTCATCTCTTTCGACAGCACTTGACTTCATCCTAAACTTAAAAAAAAAAAAAAAATTATCTTTACTTATTCCTTCCTTTGGTAGTTTGTATTTATTTGAACAATGTCTGAGACTTGGTGTTGCAAGCACTTCGTATGTCTGATTGCCTCTTCAAGATTAATCGCTCGATGTATTCCCCAATTGTAAGTCGCTTTGGATAAAAGCGTCTGCTAAATGACTAAATGTAAATGTAAATGTAACTCAATCAGGAGTAGAGACTTACCATAGAGATGGACTGATGGCCACCGACCACACTCTGTCGTATGTGGGGATTGTATGTAAGCATTTTCCAAATCGATCAGGACTCAGAGCCCAAATCTAAAATAAAATTACAAACAGTACAAAAATCATGAGTCCGTTAGACATTAACCAGCACTCCTGTTCAAAGGTTTGGGGTTAGTATGATTTTTTTTTTAAAAAGGTGCCATAGAATGCATTGAAACAATATTTTAAATTGTTCTCTGATATCTACATAGAAGGTATGTGTACGGTGGCCGAGAGAGCTCAACACGCTGCAAATAGAAAAAGCACCAGCAAATCAAGAAAACATCTTCATCAGTTTGACAGCAGGTGGTGCAAATGCTCACAAAGCAAACAAATAAAGAAACGTGCTGCAAATAAAATTCTTTATTTGGTTATGTTGTGAGCATTTGCAGCGCGTTTCTTTATTTGTTTGCTTTTTGAGCATTTGCACCACCTGCAGTCAAACTGATGAAGACGTTTTCTTGATTTACTGGTGCATGTGTTTTCTGAAGTTGCAGCGCGTTGAGCTCTCTCGGCCTCCATATATGTGGCTTAGGTAAGGGCAAAAATTCTCCAGAAACGGTTTTACATGTCCATTTACAACCCTAGAATTTCTCCCTAGAATGAAATGGTCTGTTATCATTTTATTTGGAAGGGTCATGAATAATAATGTTGAGCTCTGCTCTGATTGGCTGTTTCACAGTCTCATTTCACATTTCTCATTTCAGTAGCTCACAGGAAGGAAACGGGGAAAATATACATTTCAATACTTTCTCTCGCAGTTATATCGTTGGGTAATTATACTTTTAAAAAAATGCGGGCATCAGGGAGCCGCTATTAATATGCGGGGCATTGAAACTTGAAACTGCTTTCGAATACACGATCGCTGTTTAGTTTCACTTTCAAGATTTGCGATCGCACGTACTCTGTTTATACTATGGGGCGGCAGTACTTACCAGACATTTTGGAAGATCAGATGCTTGTCAGTGGTGCTCAGGATATGTAAACCATTCGCCATCATCCTCAGTCATCTCTCCTTACTCTGTTTATGTGGTAAGTGAAATCTTATGTACTGTAACGTAACAGGCTAACGCTAGCAAGGAGCTAACCAAGTCCCTTTAGTGGCTCGTGTTATTTTATCAGAACGCGTTATTTGCTTTCCGTGCCTTTCTGAATACAGACACCAATCCTTCCCTGCACTTCACATCCCCTGTACAGCCTGGAACATAACATTTATTTCCATGATCTGCCATTTTCGTTGTTGTCATCGCTTGTTTCTTCACAATACCTGCAGAATTTCTGATGGTTCAGCTGGCGGCTGGCATAGAACATGGGCGGGTATATGCAAATGTTGGGGGCGTAACTATTAGTGATTCCGACTGTAACGTCACAGTCGGTGTTATGTTCTGATTTGCCTATTTTTCAGTGGTCTTTTGCATTCACGAGGTTTACATAAGAAGGAGGAAACAATGGTGTTTGAGGCTCACGGTATGTCATTTCCATGTACAGAACTCTTATTCAACTATGCCAAGGTAAATACAGTTTTCCATTCTATGGCACCTTTAAATAAATAATAATTTTATTCAGCAAAGGTTTATTAAATTGATCAAAAATAACTTTTATAATGTTACAAAAAGTATATTTCAAATAAATGCTGTGCTTCTGAACATTTACTCATCAAAAAATTCAGTTTTGCCATCACAGCAACAAATTACATTTCAAAATATATTATAACGGAAATCAGTTATTATAAATTGTAACAACCTTTCACAATATTACCTTTTTTTCTGATCACATAAATGCAGCTTTGGTGAGTATAAGACACTTCTTTCAAAAAGAGTAAAACATGTTTAATGTTTAATCTCTGAAGTATGAATTTCTGATGTCTTTCCAAGGTGTTTCTTAAATATTTATAAGTGCTAAGATGATGGGATGATTCTATACTATGACATCATACCAAATAGACCTGCTAAACAGTAGCACAGGGTCACTCTACATAGCAGCTTCAAAGCATCCTTGAATATAACTCTAATTTAAATAAATAATTGAGTAATTGGGACTGAACTGGACTGAGTCCAAATTGACAGATTTAAAGATTTACTTCCCACTGTTGCAAACTGTCTCCTGTAACAAAATTATTCTATATACTGTACATGTCACCTTCAAATTCTACTGAAAGCCACACAGTGAGTGAAAAGAAACCAATGCAAGAAACCTAGTCATGGACATACTGTAGCTACCATATTTACTTAAATTAAAACAAAAGCAAAAGATAGAGTGTACAATCTCACCTTTGCAGTCTTGTCTCTGGAGCCACTGACTATCACACCCCCTTTACAGTCAATGCAGTTCACCTCCTGATTGTGACCATAATACTCCACAGAGTAATCACTTCCTCTGTCATGAACAATTATTTTACCATCACTGAAAAAAAATGAGAAGAAGAAGAGATTTAAAAAATGAAAATAAGAAATTCAAGAAGAGCATTATAGCAAATAAACATCAATGAGATATAATTAAAAAAAACAGTTCAGGACTGCATTTTAGGATTAACTCATTGGCTATTCCTCATCAATTATAACTCAAGCCTTAACAGAATTGCAGAATATGCAGAATTGATGTTTTTCAATCTATGCTATGATGTATTTTATATTGTTCTGTACTGTATTTTATGACTGTAAACAAAATGTGTAGTAGTAGCAGTAGCAGTAGTAGTATTGATAATAATAATCATTATTATTATTATTATTATCATGTGTTGTTAAACAGCAAACTATCCCAAACAATCAAACCATAAAGTGTGGACTCACTGCATGGCTGAACTACAGTAGTTAATATTTTACTATGTTTAAATTTAGGAAATACCTAGTGGCACAATAACAAAAAAAGAGGGAAAACAAGCACATTCCTGTTTTACCATTCAAGCGAAGAATACAGGTCACTGATAGTCTCTGTGTGCTAATGGAAATTACATCAGTTTCTCATTTTAAAAAAAAAAGTGTAAAATAGTATTTTATTTTATTCAGTGACTATATAATAAGATTTGAAGAAGCAATTCCTTATCAAATCTGTTCATATGTTTCCTGACTTGATAATTATAATAAAACAATAAATAAAATAAAATAAATGACTAAAAAGAACATGGATTTACCCTCCTGCACTGATAAGGTGTGTGTCTGTCAGAGTGAATCTGCACACATCTTCTTGGTGTCCCGAGAACAGGGCCACTCGATTGTTCTTTAACTTTCCTCCCTCAGCTCTCAGATGGTACGCACTGATGTTTGCTGCCTGAGAGAGATACAGCACATCACAGTCCAGCTGTATCCACGGCAACAAGCTGTGGGCGAACAATCAAGGAATGGAAATTACTCCTACACATGTTTTTTCTGTAGCTCAATCTGTATCTTGGGGCTTAAGGTGACGAGGAGGCTAATAAAAAAACACAATAATGTCTTGTCCATATTGGCAAGGTCAACTACACACCCTAAGTCAGAGGATAAATGTCTGAAAAATATGTATTTTGGGGTTGGACTATGAAAGTATGACTTCCAACTTACTATTAAATTCCTTTTTCCCTTCTCCCTTTCAAAGTATGGGTTGGGTCACATTATAACCATTTCATTTCACTAGTTTGAGCAATTGTATTTTTGCATCTGTATATGGCTAGTTATTTTATAGACAGATTAAGTTATTTTTTACTAAGTAAGTACAAAATAAATTTGACTGGAGTTTAAAGGACTGAGGCCTATATATAGAATATAAAATAACTTACTTAATTTTCCATTTTAAAAGGACTTCTTTACGACAGACTCCATGGATCCAGTTGTGGGACACCCTCACTCTGTCCTTAAGAGGAATAGAAGGACACCTGAAAAAATTGAAGAATGTTTGAGATTATTTGAGCTTAATTTAGGTAATTGGCAAAATAAAGAAACTGCGGTATTCATGCTCCCCTATAGAAGAAGACTGAAAGGACTCTAAAATTATACGCTGCTTCTTTCTAGGTTTTCAGAATTTCCTTCCAGCAGACAGTGTAGACTGTTTAGCAGAAATGCACACTACATATATAAATTATTATATCACAGATTTAAAAATAAACAGAGCTGTCAACCTATTTGTTTGTGTGTCATTTGGGTTAACAATATAGTACAAAAATGTAGTAATAATTTTAGCTGGTGTAAGTGAGCTTATAATGCAAATGTTTTTGACTTGGCACTTTCCACAAAAAGGACACAGCACAGCATTTGAAACTTTTATCTTTTTTTAACTTCTCAACAAATGATCAGTTAAAGAAGGTGCTTAACCTGCAGAATTTGTTTTTTTTCATTTTCTATTTATTTTCTCTGGGGCTTGAAAACTTCCCAGCCCTGTCATCAAAGTTTGGAGGTAATGTCTAAATCCAGTTTAAAACCCTGATTTGTGTGATTTAACAATTTTAAAGCAAAAACATTCATTCATCATAAAATGACCCATATTTTCCATAAATAATAAAAAAACACTGTTTTTTTGTGGAATGGTTGAGCTTAGAGCTTGACAAATAAGCCCAACATTAAAATACGTGTAAAAATTAAGAAAGTGCAATGTATTATTATTACTGTTGTTGTTTGTCTTTCTGCAGATCTTCAAAATAATGTATTTTTTGGGGTCACAAATGTAAGGGTTTTCCCACATTTTTGGTAATAAGAGGAACATTTTAAAAATTTTATCTTTTACATTTTTGTGACAAGAAATTAATCGAATTATACGATAACGTTCGTTTTCGTGGAAATTGACTGAAGTGCTAGATTAATTTGGTCTAATCTAAACAATTATAGGATGAAAAAACAGGCTGACTACAATCTAACATCCTATTCATCTGCTTATAGATATTACTTTTCCAATTTGTCGTCTTCTGGCCGCTCTTACGTAGAGATTGCACCTGTAAACAAACCCCTCGTGACTATCAGCGTAAGAACGGACCTGAATCTCAACATACGCTGTTTTTGTTACGTCACGAATGCTATGAATGCCGGGTGCTCTACGCAGTCTACGTAGTTCTGTTATTTTATGCGTAGGCCGAGAACTATTAGCTAGCAACACAGCTAGTGTATCTCAAAATCCTTACAAATCTATTCCTTGTCGCGTCAAGCCAGAGTTAATAATGTCTTTAGCTATTTTCCTCCAAACAGCGTCTCTGGAGATGAACATGTAGCTTCTCTTGCACGCTTGAGAGAGGCGGCAGAGCGATCTGGGATCCAGGTAGGACAGGACGAGGAAGAGCACATCCTCGGGTAACTGAAACAGAAACATCGCGGCTTCTTCTCCAGATCAGCGCCTTTCCTCTTTTCTTTATCACGCTGTGTCTGCCTCCACTAATATGAAGGGTATTACTGAGAGGACACTCGTCGGTTTGACGCAGGAATACGCAGAAGCCCATGTTTTTCTCAAAGCGTGTAGTCACAGTAAGCGAAGGAAGCCATCACAACCAGTAGAGTCACGTGATCCACTAGAGCCAGTGACTTAAATCCATCGGGTTTTCTGTGGTACCTTTCATTCAAGCTGTATGTATGAACAGTCGCTGGAGCTCCTACTGTTTTTTTTTTGTTTGTTTTTTTTACTTCTGTTTCTGTTGATTATGATCATTTTCTCTCTTTCTCTCTCTCTATTAATTATGAAATTAAGTGAAATGTACTTTATAAATACTATATTAACATATGAAAAAAAAAAACATTCTGAAAAGGAAAAAAAAAACTTCTTTTTTCCAAAAACAAATGCAAGATGCATAATATTTGGGGATGCATATGGCATTAGATTGTAAAGAATTTATCTAGGCCTAGATATTTTTAATTACAAGCATTGAGGACTTTTTCAGTGACCCCATTTCTAGTGTAGAAAAAAAAGTTAAGGATGCACTTTTCACTTTTTACCATAATATAGAAGTTCACAAAGAGCATAACATATTTCTTATAGTGGTTTTGTCACTGATGAGCATGATAAGGATTATGATTCCTTAGAAATGTGAGTTTCATTTCTAATGCTGTCTTTTTTTATTTAAAAAATAATGAATACAATATCTGAAAAAAGACGCAGCCTGGTTTCAGTATAAACAATGTGTTTTCTAGCTCATGAGATTTTTTACAATAAAAAAAAGATCCAAAAATTGGAGAGAAAAAAAAAAGAATTAAAAAACTAATCTTAAAGTGACAAAATATAAGATTAGTCATTAAAAATTTTACTCAAACCTCTCTTTAATAAGTTGCACAGAAAAAAAAAAAACATTAGAAACTCATTTGTATTATTTAGATTTTCATTTATTTAGTAATCAAAGCCATTTTACACTATTATGAGCTTATACATTGAAGAAGCAACAAAAAACAAATAAACAATCATTGGCAATTTAACATGTTTAAAGCATGTTTTAATGCATACATTGATTAGGGACTTATTTGAAAGTAATTGCTTTATCTCATAGATTTGTGAAACTATTTATCAAAACAACACAAAGACATGCAATAAAAGAGGCATTTCACAGTCCAGACACAGAATTGAGGTTTGTTATTATTCGTCTTCTCCTCTCATCTCTTGTGCCTCTATAGACGTTATTTCACTGAAGACATGCTCAGTTGCTTGTGGAATGCAATTTTGTTCTTTTCTTCTGTCGGCCTGTCCTCCAATCACTCAGCTTGTCCACCCCTCACTCTATGGCACATTCAATTGCCTTGATGTTTTTCTTCTTCTTCCTCTTCTTTTTGTATGGTGAGTGTCTTGTAATTGACAGAGGACCCCATCTCATGTAAGCATTCACCGCTTGTCATTCTACAACATGTTTTTTATATTAGTGCCACAATGGGGCCATTTGATCCTAGGTTATGGTATGTGATTGTCAGTAATGCGACTACTTGGTGGCTGCCTTTGTTTGAACCAAAGTGGTGGCCTGACCTCAGCCCATTCAGTGCGGTGACCAAGTTACGCAGGCCTCTGTATCCTTTTACTTTTCCCTATCTCCTTTACGGAGACGAGTTCAGTTCAATGCACTGTCACAGATATTACCTTTAACAGCTTTAACAGCCTCATCCTCTTTCTCTCTGTTGCTATAGAAATCATGGTTTACAGACTTCACTGCTAATGTTTTGCATGTTTTACCAACACTAAAATGAGTGCATAAGCTGTGTAAAACATCAAGAAGGAAATCGAAATCAAAGGAATATCAATATGATATTTTGTCAATGAACATTGTGAATTTATTGCTTTAGGTACTAAACTAATGTTCAAAAGTTTGAGACTTGTTTTAAAAAAAGGATCTAAAAATACAGTTAAAAACAGTAATATCGTTCAATATTATTACCATTTAAAATAACTAGTTTTCTGTGTTATATTTTAAAATATAATTCATTCCTGGGAGGGCAAATCTGAACAAGCAGCCATTACTTCAGTCTGATGTGGAGCTCAAGAAACGTCCTTGCAGAATAAAAGTATTCATTTCTTTCAAAACCTTTTCAACAGGTTTTCCCAAAATTAAAATTCTGGCATTATTTTTTCATTCTAATGTCGTTCCAAATGATTTGTAAGTATCAAGTGCTATAATGAGAAAAAAACAACAAAACTGAAGTCATATTCATGGAAAAGCTCTGTTTGGTACATTCATAAGAGATGTTTAATTCAATTTGAATCAGTCTTTTGAGTTGGATCTTTTCAGTGAATCACTGATCCTGTTAAAAACATTCCTAGTGATTCATTCACAACTTGGACTGATCCGGTTCTTGAGTTGAAGTCACTGACTCAATGATCCAGTCACGGCAATTCTCAAGTTAACAGCTCACTGGAGGGGAAGATTATCAGTTAATAATGACTTACATTTGTGTCTGTTTCTCATACAAAGGTATTGTATGCCTTGGAATATGGTGCATTAGTCATACAGACTCCTATAATGGTGCTTTTTCCCCTTTAGAAGCTCAGCAGATAAAAGATTCTTCAGAAAAATGTTACACATAAAAATGTATTAATTAATAATTACATATTTTACATATTTGTGCGAACAGTTCCTGTAGATGAAACATGTTGTACCTCAATTTATTAACCTCTGAAATTCAGGTACTCTGAATAACTGTGTCCCAGATACTGCAGTTCTAAAAAAAATCATTTATGGTTGGCTTTCCAGCTGAATTGTCATGACTGAAAGGAGATGAAGAAGGAGGGGGAATCTTCCCTTTTGATCTTTTTAGAGGGGTGCAGGGTGCTCTGTGTGGCTGGCAAACACATTTAGCCTGTAATTGTTCAGATCATTCAGACAATCAGCCTTAGAAATGCATGGGCAAACAAAAGATTACAGCTCCAATTGGAAAAGTCAACAGTTCCTCCATATGTCCCATATACAAACAGTCAAACTGTCATGTCCCATCTTCTCTTTGAACAATGTTTGCATGTAATTTATAACTTAGTGATTGGCTGCTGGCTTGTGCGCTCTAGGAATACAGCCAATATAGTGTTGCTATTTTTGTGACATGAACTTAAATTTCCATCTCATGCATTGTTGCTTTGATACAACCATGCTGCTCCTCTCCTTTCCGTGAATCAGTGTGTAAATTATTCAGCAGATTTACTACAATAAGTTCAGACTTTTAGTATAGACTTTTAATGGCTTGTTCATTGCAAAGACTACAGATGTCTTATGGGTGCTAGAAAGAGCACTCAAGTTGGACTTGCATTATCTCAACCCATGTTTCCTCCATTGAGCTCCAATTTGCAGGAAGGGTTTTATGACCAGGGTTAGGCAGAATGTGAAGTAAAGGCAGCTTAGAGGTCTGGGTCATCCCATTCTCTCACCCCTGCCATTCTGCCAGTTCAGCAGGGGGGCTTGTACAAGTCTAAATTGCTCCCTAAGCAAATTAAGAAGGTAGCCCTGTTTGTTTATCAGGGGTTAAGGATGACGGTTGCAGCTCAATAAAATGGATGAAAGCAGTTTTGCGTCCCCTCTTTCTCAGTGGAATTGCTCTTCATTTGCATGGCATCACAAGCTGCACAGAAGGTGCGATTTTTCCCACAACCTGCTGGATCCCCTGGGTTTCTTACAACTTTATGGTCATGGAGACAAATTTAAGGGGAAACTGAAACCTGATAATGCAGAATAACCATGGCAAATGATCAAGGTCTGTTAATCAATAGCAGACGTCATCAATGTGAAAAAACAAGGAGTCAATTGGTGGTTCCGGTGGTTCATTTATTTGATAACACCGTCACCAAACTAAAAGCTTGGGGGACATCAAAACATGTGCATGAACTCTTTTTATTTGACTTTAAATACCTGGTTTTCTGGGTGTATTTTAGATCTAGTTCCTGGTCACCAATTAGTTTAAAAAACAAAAAAAACATTTTAATCATATTTTTCATTCACGGTTTTGCCTTACGTTGTCCCGTGGTGTGACAAATTACAAATATTACAAAAATAGTTTAAAATTGTTTCACTCAGACAACTTTGACTCAGAAAATGCTAGTAAATTTCACCAACTATTACAAAGAAACAGCAATGTGTTACTATTGAACTAAACGTGCCATTTTGAAGTAGGAAAAAAATGAAATGGTATTTTCTGGTAAAACGTGCTACAATTATCTTTGTTTTTACAAAATTTGTACAACTTTGAAAAATGATTTTTATAGTGTATGTGCATGTACATATTTTAATATGGTTGTATGCTTGTGTGATTTGTTGGTGTTTTCCTAATCCCTTTTTAAATATCATGAAATAAAATCTCTCAAATCTCAAAAAATTGAAATCTATTTAAATTAACATTTGCCTTATAATCTTAAATCTGCCCTTTTTTGTTTGTCAGTTTTAGATTTAAAACTTGTACGGTTTGTATCCTAAGTATTTTATTTAGAAATGTCAGGAAGCTTTTTCCCTTAATTGATTACCATCCATTGAACTGGATTACACTGTCGGTCCATCACAGCTGAATGGAACTAAACCAGCATACTAGAAAGTCAAAGAAACGTTCTGAAGCTCTGGCCTTTCTAGGAGTTTGACCTCTGCACCCTGGCTCAGCTACTAGCATAACATGAGGCAGAACACATGGCGTATTACACCATAAAAACAATGCCAGCCTTTGCTAATGTACCTGTATAACACATTTTTCAATGATGCATGAGATGTGTCAAGCCAACACTAATTAGAGGATGATTTTTGGCTGAATCGGTTAGAATTTTATGATGCAATTAATTTGATTAAAAAGGGATCGGAATTTTTTTCCCTCTGATCGTAATTTACATAGCATTATAACTGCAGTAATGCATATCTCAGGCTGAGAGGAGTCATTAATAATCTTCCTCATCACAGACAAGAGCATGATAGTGATCTCACACCACAAATCCCCGGTTCTCGTTTTCTCACTATACGCTGCCCTCTGATCTTGGCTTTCGGCTCCTTGGAACCCTGTCCACAAACACACAGCACCCCTGCCCGGACAAAACAGATACCCCTCCAATCAGATTAAGCTACAGGGAGTTAAAGGTCTGAGATTAAACAAAAACACCTGAGCGAGGGTGAGGAGACGGGGCCAGGGAGCCGTAGTGTGTCCGGTTCAACCAGAGGAGAGACCAAACAGTGTAGCCCCCCTGGAGAGACAGTCCTACTGAGCTGTTGACCTGAGCTGTGCCATTCCAAACATTCTGGGGGGAGAGACCCAGTATCTCCATCTCACTCTGTACTGGTCTCTAACCAGAAGGGTTATGCAAACAATGGTGGTATTTATTATGATGCTATTGCATAATGACAAGTTGTTTCATACAAAGACCGCACTGGCCTAATTTTCTATGGACAAGGCCATTGGAACGTCTAGAACACTTCTGGAAAAGACCTTTTGACTATTTTTAACTATGTATAGATGCCTTTTATCCACTTATTTTGTGTGTTATTTAAAGGGTTAGTCACCCAAAAATGAAATGATTCCATTACTTATTCACCATCGTGTAATTTCAAAACTGTATGGCTTTATTTCTTCTGTGGAAAACAAAAAGAAGATATTTTGAAAAATGTCCAAATAATCAGTCCATGGATGTTTTCCACAAACATTTTTTTAAAGATATCTTCTTGTATGTTCCACAGAACAAAGAAAGGTTGGGAACGACAGTTTTGGAAAAGTGCATATTAGAACAGAACATATTAGACAAAAGACATCAGTATCCTAAGGTAAATTTATTACAGGTTTTTAAATAAATATTTCCATCATTAAAATTATTTTACACATCCTCAAATAAAAATATATTTATATTTGTATAAAAAAAAACCAGACAAACAAAATGCAACAAAGAACAAAAGCTTTTCCTACAGTCCGTACAATGCATTTATACACCTTGGAATTTACAGTTTAAACCACGGTAGGAAACCTGCGATAATCAAAATGTAGCTGCCACATTTAAATATGTATTTAAAGCTCTGTTTGCTTTAACCGTGTTTATCTCCAGAGAGTTCCAGAATCAAGAACCAGAGAGGTTACTGAGAGATGAGCTGGGTATCTTATCGCTGGGTGGTCGAGAGGTGCCCCGGCTGCCTGTGTAACCGAATACAGCCTTGTGTTGTCAGTGCATTCTCTCAGGCCCTTCAAGTCCCCTTGAGCAGCAATACGAAGAGTTATAAATTACTCTAAAACCATCGAAATCAAATGAAACCAAAGCAGATCAAGAGAGGATAGATGGATGAAGTCCACGTACTACTAAAAAGTCAGCACTTACACGTCCCGTGCTTCACTTTTCTATACTCTTACACAGGTCAGTACTAAAAGTCAGGGGTACAAAAATAGATCTCTTTTTTTTTTCTCGAGATGTTTTTTTGTCTTTTTTTGTTATTCCTGAAAATTCATAAAAAACTAAAGGTTAGGTATATTGTTGCTCAGTACAAAAAAATGTTTGTAGGAGTCCACAAGAGGAGTCTGTTCATTGTTTCAGAAAGTCTCTCGCTCTCTGTCCTCTCCTTTTCTCCGGCTTCACTCTTCAACGCTCTCCTGAGTAGCGGGTGCGTTTAGTCCGTCTGTTGAAAGGGTAGTTGATGAAATCAAAGGGTCTGTGCTCTGCGATTTGGTGTCCCTTGGGCAGCCTCTTCATGAAGTGGACTTCCCGCTGGTGTTGCCTGGTTTTGGAGCCCTTGCGAGGTCTGCCTTTGCGTGTGAAGGCCATGTACCAGCCTTCATACTTCACATTCTGTAGAGCTGTGTAGTTGTTCTCCAGGACAATCTCTGTGAAAATGCAGTCTTTGCCCTGACCGTTTCTCTGTGAGGACAAGATAAAGACAAAACTTTAGCTCCTGATTGATGGGAAATATGAAGCTTATCGAAAAGTATTTTGGAAAAGGTCTGCTCCAGTTTACATAGGGCTTCCCCACATGCACACAGCATATGCTTAAGTCATTACGATCCCAGATCAAGAGGGAGAAATGACAGCAGAAGCCAATGACTTTCCCCTTTCAGTAAACACCAGGGCGGATTCATCCTCTGAGAAAAATACTTCTTATACTGTTCATTATATAGGCATAAACCGTATTACGTTGAGTCCAGAAGGTATTACGGTAATATTTTACTTTCTGCAGGACATTGAACAATAAAAACACTATATGGTAAAGCTAGTTTTCCCTTTATATAGGCATCGCATCATTGTACGTTCATAACAACAGGACCTTTAAACGTTATCCGGCCAGTAAATGCAAACGGGGTAAGGAGCCAAACCAGGAGTCCAAACCTTTCCCAGCCTCTTAACAAAATGGCCTGTTAAAAATCTCAAATCCAAAACGCTTGCATATCAACCAATAAAAAACAACAACAGAAAAAAACCCTCTCTCATGCAGGCTGTCGTTGGGCGGCCAATATGTCAGATAGCATAAGATCAGGGGTGCCAAGCAGATGGTCCACCTGGCAGGGTGCTGGGAGGTGGGGGCCGAACCTCCATCCCACTTTATTACCATTCACAGCAAGGAGAAGGCACAAATCCACATTGGAACAAGAGTAGCCAGCTAAAAAAGGAAGAAAGATCCCATTCTTCACACTCGATTTTACCCACTGCAACCAGGAAACGTCTGGTGCCCACTATAAGATAAAAATCGAACTCTTGTTTGATTATTTGAAGGAACTCCTTAATAATCATAAAATCAGGGACGTCCACAAGCAATTGAATGCTGAAACTACTGCATGACTATATGAGTGATATTTCTGAATTTCTAATTTATCTGATCTTTCTCTTCTTATTCTCATTCATCAAAAACCTTTCAATCCGAACAGAAACGTGACTGAAACATATGCTGTGTGTATAACCGAATATGTAAACTGAGCACTATTATCCGTGACAAAATTATTATATAATGACTTTTTCTCATACCTTGCCAATCAGTTTCCCTCTTCTGTTCATACAGATGTAATATCCTGTTTCAGCTCCTTTAATTCGAACTCGACTCCCAAATGTGTCTGTCTCCACTATGAGTTTGGCTGGAAAAAGGAAAGAAGATTTTTTTATTAGTTGTGACTTGGAAAATCTAAATTATAATCAGTCAATCAATGGGAAAATTTCATGAGTAAACACATGTGCACATATGCACACTGGCATAAATATGTGAAATCTAAAGGGATGACTCTTTAGGACTTATGTAAGCTTAAATTCTAGCAGAATGATAAAAACATATGCACTTCAATTCTTCTGGAAGGAACCAAAGGCTTCCTGGCAGGACTTTCAACTTTTTACCTTTTATGTAAGTACATAAACAATATGTAAGTCATCCATGTACCAAAAAATAAACAACAAAGAACAAGAACTTTTACATTTTTGAGTTAAATGCATCATTTAAAAATACAAATATACAATAATACTTTTAAAAATCGCTTATTTATTTATTTTTTATTCATTATTAAATGTACAATAACAGTTCAGGTGTATTATAAGAAAATCAAGGCAGTGTTTGCAGGGAAATTGACTTTCCATGATATATATTCTCCATGCCAAGAATTAGCACTTGCAGCCATTCTCTGATTCAGCCCCCGTACTCTGAGTGATCGTAAAGAGTTACGGTTCAAATGGAGGGGGTCAGATAACCTGCTGGTGAAGAGCCTAACCACAAGCCCAGAGCCGGAGCCAGGCACTGGCCCGAACTAACAGCCCTGCTGTCTCTACAACATGCTCAGGTGACATGGATGTCACCAAAACCATGCAGAGCTAGAGCCAGGCTTCCAAAAATACCACAACAGAGCTGGTAATTATTGGGTTTGCATGTGGAGAAACCACATAAGTGAGAGCTACAAATAAAAGAGATCTGATTTAGGGAAAGTAACAAATTAAATATGTAAATGAATCGTTTTTATTCTGTTCGTAATGTTTATCTGTTTGACATTTTTTGTGAGGAGCTTTTACCATATTTTAACTTGTGATTGTATAAATGATCATATTAAACTAATAGAACACTTAATACACATTAATCATAGAACTGATCCTTGAAATACTTAAAACAGTTAGAATTAGGCTCTATGAGATCTGTCATCAGGACCGAATGACCGTAGAAAGCAAATGTGAGGGTCAGAATTCGGCTAGACATATTTTCATCCTGAGCTGGTCGGGAGAGGAGGGGAACGTTCTTCAGGAAATGTTCAGAAGGTTGAAGTAAGATGAGTTCTAATGGCTCTTCCAGACCCGCGCGTCTCTCTAGAGACTCACCTTCAACAATCTAGAATCCATTTAACATTTTTTTGCACTCCACTGCTTTTTTAACTTCACCAACTGACCAGATGCCCAACAATTCAAATGCAGTGTACCACAGAGATCCACAAAATAAAGAAACATAAATACAGATCCAGATAGACCCAAAAATGGCATTTGCAGATTGATATCATCTATAGTTCACAAAAAGCTTTTCATTCTAGTTCTTCAGAAAACTTCTATGTAGCTGTGCTTTAGACACTTGAAATCTATTAGAACCTACAATGAAATGGCTTTTTGATCTCTAAAGAACAATACAGTGAACTCAATACAGCTAAAAAAAAAAAAAAAAAAAAAACCCCACTGAAGAACCGTATTAAACATGTTCTGTAATGCATTTAGATATATTTCCATGCAAAACGCCAAAGCGTCACAGAAGGTTTCATGGTTTGTGTAAACAGATTACATGATTTTGTGCAAGATAAATAATGAGATGCTCTTACCATGAGCGTCACCATCCTCGGCCATTGCGTTGATTTTCTTGTTGGCCAGAACTTGCACGTGCTTGCCACTGGTTCGACTGTAAAGCTGGTAGGTCCGGATTAGTCTACGGCTGACCCGGTCCGTCACCTTACTTTGCTCACTCACATGCTGTGTAAAATTAGGCGGGGACTGAATGGTTACCTGTCAGAAATTAAATACCATATAATCAATACCTGCACAAATTGCTTCATCATTCGTTAATACGGGCCTATAAATTACACCGCGCTCCAATATAATCATTTAAAAATAGGCCAAATGCAATCGAAACGAGAAAACGTATCAGTAACGTATTTATTTTTAATTGTGGAATTTAGAAAACGAAATGCGCTATTAAGAAAAGTGTTTTTTGTGGCTTAAAATAAATTACATTTCAAGCCAAACTGCCCTAAACGCTTAAGTCGAGCCCTTTATGTTATTATGTCCCCACGACATGTTTCCTCACTGACTCAAGGCTGGCATACTTCACGCGCTCATGCCCACGCGCCTGTGCCAGTACGTTAGTGTTACCTGCCAGGTTACGGCGCCCACTGTGATACCCATCTGATAAGAATATCCTCTCCCATCGCACTTTTAGTGCCTTTTAATTTAACTGCTATACGTGCATTTCTATGCATATATAAAAAATACAAAATTTAAATCTTAATTTAGGAGCGCGCGCACTCTGTAGCTATATTATTTAGGCTAAGTATGGAGCGGATATATTAGAGTAATAGTGCTTTACAGTTTCTCTAACAATATGTGTAGGTAAATTAAAATAAGAAGCATTTAATAAAATGGCAGTAAAAAGCATATTTAAAGATGTTGTACATACCTGAGCATAGTAGCAAAACGCAAAGAGGTGAAGAAATCTGCAAGAAGAGAGAAAATCTCACATTACACTCTGGAAAGCGAAGCAGTTAATGTGTGAAAACAAATAATAAAGGAAATACACTTACAGATAACTCAATCGTGATGGTATGAGCCTCATGTTGCTGGAATGGAAGGGCCTCACAGAAAAAAAAAAAAAAAAAAAATTGTGTGTAATTTGCAAAGATTTAAAAAACAAAAATCAGGTTTTCCCGTTGAAATGTATAAAGTCCTGCGCTGGTATCCAAACTGTGACTCGCAACATATGATGAACAGATCAACTGGCAAATTACGAGATCTGCTGCTCAGAGGCAGAAAAAAATGTTCAGGATTTTTTTCAGACTGACACCGGTGACAAGTATAAGCACTAACTGGATTTCCTTCACAAGAACGAGAATAACAAATAAGTGCACTTAACGCAAAACTCACAGCATGTAAACGATTTAGGCTACTTTTCAAGTTTTAGCGAAAGCGCTTCTGATGCACCTAATCATACAGACTCAAGTCCCGTGCAGTCCATGAAGGTGAGGAGCGCAGGAGAAATAGATCCCTTGACGTTTGATCCAGTCTGACTCCTGCGTGAATGTCAGTCAGAGGAGGCAGGACAGTGCATCTGATGAGCTTTCTTCAAGAAGCAGTGCTGCTGGACTCTCTTATCCCCTCCTCTTCTCCCATTGCCAGTCAGTCTCCAATGTCAACCCCGCTCGCGCTAACACCCCTGGTTAAAATGGTAGGGTTGGTCCTGGAGGAACAAGCCCCCTTTTCAATAGAACAAAAGCAGGGGGGTCTCACCCAAACCCCCACCCCCGAACCATTTTTAAATATGCCTTCACCTGAGTCCATAAGCACTCGGAGGAGCTTAGAGGAGCGCGCGTTCATATGCTTGGTTAATATAAAAAACGTCAAGTTATTTACAATCATTCATTTAGGACTTTACTTAACAGGAAATAACAAATAAAATATTTAAAAAACATAACAATAAAAATATATATTCTCAAGCAAACCTACAATAATCAAACATCAAGTAGCCTAGCTAAAATTGGTGATTTCTGATTTCAAAACTGAAACCGAGGCTATTGTGCAAGGCAGCAGACTGCAGAACTGGTTTGCCGCTGACTTGTGTATTGCAAAAGGAAAGTGTGAGACATATTAAAAGGATTACAGACGATTAGCGTTTTTTTTCCTCAAAAGAAAAATCCCTAAAACATCAGAAGGATAACACAGGTGTGAAGTGTCCCATTTCTTGTCAAGCACTGACAATGCACTTTAAACTCACATAAAAGTCTGTAAGAATCTGTCATTAAATGGCAAACCTCTGATATGTTATTTCATGTTAGGCTGCATTTTATACTAAATCAGGCATAATACTAAATTAAAACTGATCTGAAATGTCATTTAAATGCATTTAATGTTAACTAAATATATATACTTCGAATATTAGCCTAAATAAGAATGTGAGATGTGCGAATATCACGAAACAAACAATTAGTCAAGCAAAGAAAAAGATCAAGTCGATCAATCTATTTCTAATCTGAACTAATTAAACGTCAAAATAAATCAACCCCACCCTCCATTATGTTACTTTTCAAAAACCGACATCAGAGTAAATTCTGATTGCCCACCATCACTCAAGAGAGGTCGCCCTTTAATCGCAGGTTTTTAAACGGGTAAATGCCTTATAGCCCACGCCCGTCAAATGAAATGTTGAAGATGAAAGGGTCAATATCTACAAGTGAAACTTATTTCATCAGCAATTCATTAAAATGTAACCAAGAAACGGCATGATATTAGACCTGTCGTCATAATTATTTTTGTGTGCGCTGTCACCACAAACACCTTCTCTTCATGTGAATATTAAATGGCCTACGAAAAACTCTACTAAGCACTAATTTGAGGAATATGAGCTGTGGAATATCCCATGCAACAATATTTTGTTCCACAGGAGGGCGCCACTCAAAACTGTTGCAGGTGTAAATTACAATCTATAGCCTTTATATTCATAAATTGTTTAAGGTCGACCGGGAAGTAACAATTGTGAACTAACAACGTTTTATGTATTTCTATATTTGTTTCCAAAAGTATCTGCTTTTTAGTTATTATTTCAAATGTTTCCAGTGTGTTTTTAAAATATTTTGAAGAAAAACGCATTAGCCTACTGCAATGAATTCATGCAGAAAATGTAAAACTGTTGTTTTCTGTTAGTCTTAAAAGTAGTTAAATAGATAAGAAAAACAACACTCTTTGTATTTGATCTTAATTTACACAGTTTAGAGATTAGTAGTGGATTATAAACTAATTTGTGGCACAAAAATAAGGGAATATTATATGAAAGTTTGAGTTAGATGTTGAAACAAAACTGCTCTCCCATATTCGGCATGACTAATAAGATTCAATAAGGAATTCTAATAAATCATATTAAACATACCTTTGAAAAAAACGACAAACAGCTAAATGTTGTTCCATACACAATGCATTTTATTGATAAGCTCTAATGTCTCATTAGTACAAATATAGCCTTATGTCATATGTGCATGTCCATTTCGCCAGTCAACAATTCTCTGAAGTTTTGTTTTCATGTTAATTTGTGAACAATTGTGATGAGCAATTGATCTGTGCAGTAGAATTCAAATACCTGGTGATAGCTCTGCTTTCAAAGGAAATACTTCCTCATGCTTTCTTCTGGTGCTGTCTTGGGACATGACATGTTTTCGTTCTTTCTTTTTTGTATACATTGGGCTTGGTGTTTAAGTGGACCGATATTAATGGAGCATTGAAAAGTCAACCATCTCATTCCATGGCTGAGTACTTCAGCACGGCCTGAGGCAGAAATGGGCTCCTGGTTAACTTTGTGTCTAACTGTCTGTTGCTCATTGCCTAATCAACTGCAGGATGACTAATCTGCAGATGAGCTGCTGTCAACCTGCTGCACACATTTGCGCAAAAACATAAACACCTGAAAACACAAGAACAGAGCTAAAGGAGAAAAGATGCATTTTTGCAGAAGGAATAAATATCTCATAATCTCTCTCTTAAGTGTAGCATGGATTTCATTTGAGACTTTTCAATGCGGTAATCACTATTAAACCAGCGCAAGATGATGCTAATTCATTCTAAATTGGATTTAAATGTCCCTATTGCAAGGCTTCTGCCAACAATTTGGTCGATAGCTATCTTCTGGTTTTAAATATTCAATGGAAATTGCATTTTTGATTAGTTTTGTATGACCAAACATTTCTAAAAGTGATTCGGCCCTTAAAAATTTATCTCTTTTGATGGATTGGATCTGTAAAGAGAGAAAGAAAAGAGAGAGAGGCAGATATGTGGAGGGTGGAATGGCACTCCTGGAAAGCACATAGCTCTCCTGAAGTGTTGACAACCATGTCTGATGTGGGCAAGGTGCCAGAGTGGAATTACTGGAATAACTGACATTTTTTCAGACCTGAGGCAGTTGTATATTTTTTTTCTGTCATTGTTACTTGTGTATTTCCACATATTAAATGCATTTTTAAAAACTGAGAGAATAAGTAAAAAGAAATATAGAAATATAAAGAGAATAGTAAAGTTAGGAAATATAAAGGGATAGATCACATTGAAATACAAATTATATCATTATTTACTCACTCTCATGTCGTTCCAAACCTTTATGACTTTCTTCATTCTGTGGAATATAAAAGAATATATTTTGAGAAATCTCGGTCCCACTTTATATTAGGTGGCCTTAACTTCTATGTACTTACATTTAAATTAATCATTTGGTACAATGCACTTATTGTGTACATACATGTTTTTAAATTGTACTTGTATTTTTAAAATATCTATATGTAATTAATTAATTTCTGTAATTACATTTAGAATGTAATTATAAATTACAAACCACCAAACCTGTCCCTAACCTTACCCGTATCCCACCTCAATAGCAGCAAAAGTGATTTGCAATACAATATGAACACAATAAGTACATTGTACTTATTTTTTGATGCAAGTACATAGTAGTTAAGGCCACCTAATATAAAGTGTGACCGAAATCTCTCTGTTTTTTAAAATATATATTTATACATTTCATTGTAAAATTAAAAACTAATCAGAAAATATATTTACAATATAAAATATATTTAACTTTTTATTCTTTTGTCTTTTAAGTGTTTCTTTTTTAATTTAAGGCGTGACATTACTAGTTACTCAAGTCAATTGTTTTATTAACTTACAGTATTTTTAATTCTATAGATATAATTTTTCTTTATAATTTGTTGATGTCTATTATATATATATATATATATATATATTTAAATGTATGTATGTATATAATCAGTTTTTTATTCATTACTTAGCACCTTTTTAAATACATTTTGTTTTATTGTTTTTTATTGTTATATTGAAAATTTATTTTTATAGTCATTATTGTTTTGTGTATAATGTTTTCACAATATTGTATATAAACACAATCATGCTAATAAAGTACTTTTAAATTGGAATTGAATGAGAGAGAGAGAAAATGAGAGCACTGGGGGTCTGAGAGTCAGAGAACAAGTGTCAGAGCTTTAGTTAAGACAGAAGAAAAAAATGATAAAAAGTCGAAGAAGGAGGGAAAGAAAAAGCAAAGAAGAGAGAGGGAGAAGAGCAGGGGGCTGGGCCAGAGGACCCCTGCGGTGGTTGGGATGGCTGTCGATGCTCCTGGGGTTAAGAGGAGGGCAGGCAGGCCCTGTGCCTGGCTGCAGGGAGTAGGCTGCCTGCTGGGTGCCTCTGGGGCCTGATGGCTCTTCCAGAGGGTCCAGAGAAGAGTGCAGGAGGGGCAGAGCGGTGGATGAGAGACTCCCTGTACTGGAACCCTTGTCAATCCGCCCTGCTTTCAACCGCGTCACTGATGACGCCTGTCTCGCCTCAGCCCTCGCCACGGTAACGCACGACAGCCCTGCTTACAGTTAAGATTCATCACAGAGCAGGCCAAGAAACCCAGCAAGACAAAACACACCCCAGGGAAGAACACTCATTTGAGTACCAATACCACTCAGCGGTGATTGAGAGGTGGCAGCATTGTTCTCACTTTTAAAGTGTCCTTTCAGAGGGACTCAGGGTGATGGACAGGCGTCACAGCAACACACACGGGCAGAACAAACCCAGAGTGAGGGACATGTTAATTGGAGGGAGGGAAGGAAATGGATAAGCAAACACACTAATGGTGAGGAACCTCGACAGCAGAGCCACAGATTAGTTCAGTATGCAAAGAATGTAATTGGCCCAACACCAGCTAATGATGTCCAAAGACTAATGTCATAGTGATCGCATGCGACACAGACCGTCACATATGTTTGCATTTGTGTCGACGGGCTTGAACCGCACAAGGTGGGTTAAAGCGCAAATACGCAGTCGACCCCCTGGCATATATCGATGGCTCATTATCTTATACCACCATGAAGGCTCTTTAAACAGTCCTGCTGAAAAGGGAGGAGAAGTCTATAATATGTGATATGATTGATTGAAAAACAAATCATGAATAATATAACATGAATGCACCTTTTTTAATGAGATTAAAACTTGTTGAGCAAAATCGCATGTTATTTAGAACTCAACCAAAGCTGCCCACCACTAGAATCCAATAAGGTCAAACTGAACTGGCAGGGTGTGATTTTTGGATTTTTTAAACAGAAGCATTAATTATCTGATATTTCATGTACTCATGCAATTCCATTTAAATATTAAATGAAGAGGTTCTTCATTCTTCATATCCATTTTAATGTTTTAATAATGTCTCTTATGCTCACCAAGGATGCATTTATTTGATCAAAAATACAGTAAAAACAGTAATATTGTGAAATATTATTGCAATTTTAAATATCTGTTTTAATACACTAGTCAACATTTGAAGTGGATCAAAAACCTTTCATCAAAGTTGTCCTAAAACCTCAAATCAAAATGCGTTCTTGTCTTAGGACAACTTTGATTAACTTTTTTGATCCACTTCAAATGTTGACTACTATATATTTTGAAATACCTTTTTGAAGATATATCCATATGGAGGAAAGAATTTCACTGGCATCTGCTTATGAAAATCTCTACCTGCACATACTACAGCAGTTTATTCCCATACTTACAGTCTGTGGTTGTTTCACAGTGCCGTTGGGTTTGACCTGATATAAGTCTTTTCTCATTGAACATATGTTACTAATATATATTCCATATGAACATGCTGAAAAATATGGTATCAACATCTAGCACTCTGCCCACTCATACTGATCGTGTGCCAGCTGTTTGTATTGAGGCACATCAGGTCTGATATGCTGCCTGGATTGAACATTTTACCATTTGAATTTCTTCAACTTCTACTTCTTTCCTTTGCGTGTCACTTTAAATGTTTGGTGTGTGCGTGACAGAGCTTTACCGTGGGGTGTTGTGGGGTCCTGGGGCTCGTGTCTGGGGTGATTGGAGGTTGGCGGCTGCACTCAGATCCATCAGCCAGGCTGAGCTGCAGGCAGCGTTGGGTCCTGGGTGGTAACTTAAAGAGCCACGTCACGCCTTGTTTAAGAGCCTGGGTTGGTAAAGAGGTGAAGGTCAACAGTCATCCAAAAACCAGGTTTAGGTTGTCACTGGACACACCACACACATGCAGACTGGACTCCCAGATCACGACCGAAGAAAAGCTGCTGCACATTTTACTCCCTGGATAGAATGAAAAAAAGTTAGATAAATACACAATTCACTTTTGAAACAGTTCAAAATTTGTGCTGATTATTATTTGTGTGAAATCCATGATACTTGTTTTCAGGATTTTTTGATGAATAGACAGAATTTATTTGAAATAGAAATCCTTTCTAAGTCTTTCGGTAACTTTTGATCAGTTTAATGCATCCTTGCTGCATTGAAGTACTAATTACTTCTTTTTTTTTTTTTAAATCGTGAATAAGCCACATTGGAAACACATCTACTATTTTCCTAGTTATGCATCAAAAAAATCATGTGACTGAAATACCATCAGACCAGTATCGTCACATAAATGTTGTTCTTCCGATTCTCTCAAACTCATGGGATGGAAACGCTGCTTTATCCTTAAATTGTTTTTGTGATATCACAATTGTTCACCATTTTCAGCTTCGTCAGAAACAGTTAATGGCATTGACTGCAGTTCTGTTTATAAAACACACATCAACCTACCTTTTTTTTGACAGTTTAAGGTAATCACTTAAGTTGTCAAATTTAACTACTTTCATAACCTAAATCTATGATTCTGTTGCTTTGATCACAGCCATGCAGAGCAAAGCTGTGCTTCCCATGTTACGGTTTCATTATTTTTCACACGCCTGGTGCTGGTGTCTGGCCTCCATTTGTGAGAAAGTTACGTTGGACTCATGCCAAGCATTGCCCTGCTCCCAGCACATTCATGTTCTCCATCTACCATCCATTCCCCCTGCCCTCCTCACCGACTGCTTTTTACATCTTTGTTCTGCTATTACAATACATGATCAGCACACACACACACACACACACGGCATAGAGGCTGTAAAAGCACTGGCGGGTCACTGCTGCTCGATATTAGCTGAGAGAAGTGACTGAATGTCTGAAATGGCTAAATTTACGGCGGCATAACTGCTCAGGCTTAAGCTAGACATAAAACGACACACGCTGCCGCAGGAGAACGAGGATTCAGGAAGGCTGTTCAGGCAAAGCCAGCGGCCGCTCTTTCTGTCGGCGAAGAGGGGTAAAAGCGTGGGAAATTGTTCCTGGCTGGCTGGCAAATGCCATTGCAGAGCCTTGCGTGGGTTTAAAGCCACAGAGTGACGGAAGTTTTTTACTTTTCCAAATGTATTTTAGGCCAGCACAGGCCTCCAATATGAGGTAGTGCTGGAGGTATTTCATTGATTAAAATCACAAATGTGTCTGAAGATTTATTTAATCGCTTGCTCTGTGACTTTTCTACAAGTCTGGTTAGAAACCTGGTAAGAAATATGTTTGGACCCTACAATTAAAGTGTAGAGCAGACTTTTTGAGTATAGACGTTTGACTCTGACTGCAGACTAAATCAGTGTTTTTGTTGCCATATTGTTAAAGCTGCCACCACCTACCACAGCATAAAGTTCAGTACAATGAAACAGAGGAACCGTGTAAGTTTTGAATGCTGAATGACTGTGTGGCCTGCCTGTGTGGTTTGCCGAGTTTGTCCGTAAGATCCGGTGAAGAGGCCAACGGCTGTGATCGTGGACATCCGGAAGGAAACATGGTCATGATGTTTGGGATTTCAGTTCCGTAGCTTTTTCCGTGTTTTGACTCGAGAGGACAGTTACAGAGTGTTTTTGGATTAGGAATCAGTTGTAGACCACAAACAGGATTCTTGGTGGAATCCGTCAATTAAAACAGCATCAAAAAATGCTGAAAGGAAGAGATGGACAAACCTCAGTAACTTTTTTCAGCATACATTCTTCTTGAATGTTTAATAAGCAGGACTCCAGACTGAAAAATTACAATTGATACGGATTGAATCTGTGCATTCTGTCACTCTGCTTTGTAAAGGCTGGAATACACTACACAACTTCTGGCCCGATTTACAGTCTGGAGAAGTTGAGGCTAGTTGCCGTAAGTCAGAGCCAGTCTTCAGATTTGAGTTGACAGATTTAATAGAAAATCGCTTTGTGTATGATGGTCACAGACTCTATGACTATGACTCCATCCAGATATCAAACATATTTGATATTTTCAGACGATTTTAGAACACATTCATTGTTTTCATTTGTCATGCATTTCCAACAAGTAGCATGTTTCTGCGTGAGTTTGTTGTGATCGGAACAAGTCTAGCAATGTACGATCCCCAGTTGTTTAGTGTATGCTGACCAGTTTTTCGTCTGTGACTATTGCAAAGCTGGTAAGTGTATGATGCCCAGTGTTTTAAAATCTGTTCAGACTTTAAAGGTCGAGTGTATTCCAGCCTTAAGATGCACAGTTTGTCCTCTATGACTGTTTGCAAAGTCGGTACGTATATGATGTCTAATGTTTTCAGATCTGTTCAGATTTCAAAAGCTGTGCAGTGTATTCCAGCCTTTAACAGTATTAGCCTACTGTAAAATTTCTCAGTCAAATATTGTGTGATTCTATACATCACCCACATTACAGTAGGCTACTACATTTTATTAAATTGTATCTCAGTTCTAAACAGTTAAACAATAACGCTTTTTGTGAAATATTTTAAACTTTTGAAAAGAAAAGGTTCCCAGTTCATTTAGAATCGGTCCAATTACAGTTGTGAAGTAGCTAGCTACTGAATCGCTGAGTGAGTCGAATTTACACCAGTGTCACGAGGGAGTTCGAGACTATTTTGTAAAAACTTTTTGACTGATTCACTAAAATGAACCGGTTCGTAAGAGTCATTTGTTTGCAAAATGGATATCACGGTTCATGGGTCTGTTCAATGTTGCTTGCAAAAAACAGTGATGCGCGCTCTAACGCCTTATTTGAAGAAGCAGCATACATAACGAAGTTCTAAAGACTGTCGCCAATGGTGACTCTGCGCAGATTCCAAACTTATTGATCAAATGAGAAGCAATGGCATATACTTTCCTCTGGCTCTGACAATATATAATTTTCTGAATATATTTCTATACACCTTGAACAAATGGTAAGACATTGAAAAATGACATGTCCTTGGGAACATCTGAACACAAGATCATGGTAGAATGGTATTTATTGTCCTCTTGGCTCTCTTGTCTTTGAACTGTTACATGGCCGCTATCTCTTGAGCGAAACGTGATTTACAGTCTTGTAAACACATAAGCAGGCCCACACGAACTCCATGTATTTCTACAGAACCGGAATGCTTGTCATTCATAAGTTACCTTGTGTGTTTGTTTATGAAATATTTGTCTAATTTGACATCTGCCGATGCAGATAGCCTTCGTCTTTTATTATTTGGATGTCTTTCCTTGCAAAAAAAATCCCTGCAGTCTCACTGTACGTCGGTATTGCTCTTTCCTCTCTTTTCACATCTTTCTTTACAATCAAATTATCTCAACTTCTTTAGCTTTTTAAGCACCCATTTTATGTCACCCCAATTACCTGCTCTTTATTTTTCTGTTCCTCCATCCCTCTGGTTGTCCGTCTCGGCCTCTCTTTCTCTCCCTGTCATACATCAATGCATTTAACAGCCGTTCTGCTGGGCTATTAAAAAATCTTGTCTTTTTAAGTGAGGACAGGGTTAGGGTGAGGGTGACTACTGCAGAATGAGAAAGAGAGGGAAAACGCAGGGGCAAAGAAGAAAGAGATTTCAGTGGCCCACAGGGAATCTGACTCGTCTCTCAATCTTCTCCGGCCAGGATGACAGAGTGAGAGAGAGAGATTCCCTTATGCTGGATCATGTTTCTGCTGGAGGCCTCTTCTCATAGTGTCTTGTCTGACACACTCTTCAGCTCATATCTGGAAAGTCTAACGTACACAGATAAAGGCAAGAGAAATACAGACTATCCACAATACACAAATCTTAAGATACAAGAAGAGATATGGCTGTGTTTTCTTAAGACTATAAACACCTAGGTCGATAACAGATCCAGGATCTACCGTGTCAGATCTTTTCAAAATTCTTGAAAGCTTTATGACACAAAAATGCCTAATGCAGGGGATATCAGGGGGCAATTTTAACACAACGTAAATTTCTTAAAACACAAATAAACGAGAATGATGACATTTACTCAACACATGCTCACTAAAGTTTCTTTTCTGCCTCAGATTGTTTCACTTTGTGAGAAGTATTCAACGTAAAATGGATTTTGAGATCATTTGGATATTTTGGGATTTTTTCTGCTTTCTAAAGTTTGCTGCCTTTTAATCAAAGTTAAAATATTTGTTTCTGCAAGTTGTTAGCATGAATGGGGGCAATCTTATATAACACCAAATATGAAACAATTGTATACATTTACATATATAAATAAATATAATTTATGTAAATAAAAATATTTGAAGTGTAATTATATAAAATAATTTAGAATATAAATGATTATTTTAATAATTTTAAATAATTTAGAATTAAATAACATCATTATTAATTAAAAATAATATAAGCTATGTTTAGAATTTATATTCATATGAATAAAAATTAATAATATATATATATATTTTTAAATAAAACATTTAATTGAATCAGGAAAATGTTTTTGACTCTCTTGATTCTAACTGATGTCTACAGGCATTCAAATCAACAATTAAAAATTAATAATAATACTTACATAGCAAAATTAAATCTACACACGTCTGCAGTGGATACATTTTGATTTGCCATCCCATCTTCACAAAACAACTTCAAAGATTTAGGAATAGTCACTTGTCTCTGTCAAAAATGAAAAGAGAGACAAGGGGATTAGGACATCAGATTAGGCCACTAAAATAAAATGTATGTGGAAAGCAACCAGGAGAGATCAACCATAAGCAAGAAGGACAGAAAGAGAGGGAACCAAAGTGAGGGCAGACTCAAAGAATGAACAGATTGAAAAAGCAGAGAAGGTGCAAATCTTGCTGGAATTTTAAGGAAAGGCAAAGTTGAAAGGAGAAAACGGCATGTAGAGAGTGCTTGTGTTTATATAGTCCTCTTCAAAGGATGTCGTAATTATTTTTCCATACAAAGTATGTCAGGTCCATATGCATGTTTGAATTGTTTGATCGCTGGATACAGTATGTAATTCACAGTGTGCCCATTTTCAGAAGCCGATAAAAGAACACATTTGTGGCCACTGTGACATATGTCCATCTAGTAGCCACCAGAACACATATCTGCTTTTGCATCTGGAGCTAAAATCTAGAAATAATCATAAAGCGACTGTGCTCGGGTCTGCAAATGTGCGCACAGATGAGAATGGCCAAATTCTCTCATGCCATTTCAAGTCATAAGTCAGGTTAACATAACACCACATGCAACTAACACCAGATAACACAAATGTTTCGGCTGTAAAACCTCCGGTGTATATACGCTGTTCTGGGGTCAGTCTCACACAAGCATGGGGATCCCCTGCCACCCTCACGCCTTCCTTGACCTCGTAACCTCTGCTGTCCCTCTGCAGCTGTAAAACCACACTACAGCATCATTAGCATGGAAACAAGATGTTACCTATACAGACAACCTGGGGAACCAATTAGACTCTGTGCAGGCCTTGCTCAGAATAAATCCACTGGACTCTGCCTTAAGCGCTACAATAATATGTGATCATGCTTTGAGCAAGCAGAGAATTTCGGTAACTCAAAACAGACTTGCTACTACCTACAAGAATATCTAAATAAGACCATATGAACTCCCATGTAAACTAACAGTGGCACTAGAATGTCAAGCTAGTACAATTCAGTAAACAGTGACTACTGTGACTGTTATTGTACTTATTATTATAGCTCGTTGTTGTTATTTTCTGTGCTTTGTGACAAATGGTCTTTAAGTGGACTCCCTACAGCAGTCAGCTGGTTGCACTCTTGTTCATACGGCACAATGAGATCTGAATAAACGAGGAAAAGCATGTAAAGGGTCTCTAACAGCAGATTATAGGCACTAAATAGTCAGTGAGCACCAAAGAGCTCTTATCTCCCGAGCAGCCATACTGTGCGTGAAAAAGCTGGATATGATGCGTGTTCCATTAGGCCCAATTAAGTGATATGCCTAACTAGATCATTCATGGAGGCCAGAGATCAAGTGCTGCTGAATTGCCTACTGAACAGAGGGCTTGTTAAATGTGTCAATGTGACCCTTGATGAATGAGAACTACTACTTTATACTTCAGTACCTTTGTGTCCTGTTTAATTGAAGTATTTTTAAGTCTAGTTTCTAATCTGGATTAGATATTGCATATGTATATTTGCTCATGCACACACACACACACACACACACACACACACACGCACGCACACACACACACATACATACATACATATACAAAAATACATATATATATATAGAGAGAGAGTATATTTCATTGTACACATGGGGTACTTTTTATCCCTGTGTTCACCAAACCCATCTTGAGTGTTTGCTACTAAAAAACAAATTTTTTAGTTTCATCTGACAATAGAAACCAGTCCCATTTGAAGTTCCAGTCATGTCTGATAACTGAATATGCTGCAGTTTGTTTTTTGGTGAAAGCATTTTCTTTTCTTGATTTTTTTTTCTTGAAATTCTCTCAAACAACATGTGGTGATGTAGGTGCTGTTTGATATATTTTTTATGGTTTTCTGACCCCGAGACTCAACTATTTTCTGCAATTCTCCAGCTGTGGTCCTTGGAGATTCTTTAGCCACACAAACTCTCCTTCTCACCGTGCATTAGGACGATATAGACACACGTCCTCTTCCAGGCAGTTTCATAACATTATATGTTGATTGGAAATTCTTAATTATTGCCCTGATGGTGGAAATGGGAATTTTCATTGCTCTAGCTCTTTTCTTAAAGCCACTTCACTAATTTGTGAAGCTCAATTATCTTTTTCTGTACATCAGAAATATATTCTTTGGTTTTTCTCATTGTGATGGGTGATTAATTTGGGATTTGGCATTTGTTTTGTTTTCCCTCCTATTTATATTTCTGTGAAACAGGAAGCCGTGGCTGGATAATTTCATGTTCATAATCATGCTGGTGTGCTCAAAATTGTGAATATGAATGGGAATATATTTCAGATATATTTTACTCTCAAGAATTTCTAGGGGTACCAGTAATTGTGTCCAGCATGTATTTGAGAAAAAAACATTTATTTCATAATGATATTTCAATGAAAGCTTAGATTTGTGTGATTTTTTTAAATAAAAAATCAAAAGGATTAACAATGCACATTTATTTTCACAGCCTTCTTTGATCATATTTACCAAGGGTATCAACAATTCTGACCACATGTGTATGTGTATGTGTATGTGTGTGTGTGTATATATATATATATATATATATATATATATATATATATATATATATATATTATATGCCATTAATACAGTTTTTCCCTTTAAATTGCTTTAATATTCTTTCCTATTTTTTAAATTGATGTTAGCATATGAATGCTGAGGATTATCAAACTGATAATTAACTGCAAATTTTACTACAAAATACTACAAAAACGCTTTTCTTTATCAGCTTTTTAATATTTTTGTAAATTAGAAATATATTTAGTAATCAGTACCTATCAAAAATAAAATGTCAAGTAGATAATGAAGAAATATATCTTTTTTCTTTTGTTTATATTTAATACACACACACACACACACACACATATATATATATATATATATTAAATATTAAATAATTGCTTCACTAATAACCATATATATTTACTATTTACCATAATATTTGGTTACACTTTATTTTAAGGTGTCCCTGTTACAGTATAATTATACATTTAAGTACTAAGTAATATTAATTAACTACTATATGGTTAGGATTAGGGTTACTTGCATGTAATTATGCATAATTTATTGTAATTATAATAGTAAGCACATGTAACGTGTAACAAGGACATCTTAAAATAAAGTGTTACGTAATATTTAAATAAAAAAATTTAATTGATAAATAATTAGTGTGTGAAATCCACATTGTTCTAGTTATGCAAAATTATATATAAAATAATATTTTATAACCTAAGTAAATTGAGCAGTTTTTAGTAGTCTACCATCAGAAATGCACCTAGAAAGGAGGAAAATGCAAGACACTGGAAGGACAGGACAGGGAACGACACAGCATTCCACAAGCATTCCTCTCTCTCTCTCTCTCTCTCTCACCCTTCATATGTCAATCAGTCTTGTTATCTCCCTGGTCTCACCCCTGTGCCTGCCTGCTTTCCCGTTCGTGGCCGTCGATGTGTTAATCACCCTGCTCTGCTGACAGAGGGACCCAGATATTTTGACGTCCTGATAACCCTGTGCAGGACCTCCATGTCCTTCTCTTCTTTTCTCTCTCACACTGCCCTGTCTCTGGATCTCAAAGCTTTCTCCCTTTGCCACCTCCACCCCCAACCAAAACACTCTGAGATCTTCTTATCAAAGCCCCCAGAAATAGACACCAGGGGTCAATGAGAATCTTTGCTGCCACTTACTTTGTGGCCACCTCTGAGAAACAGGGCCATGTTGTCGCCACAAATATATTGTTTATATTTGTATGGTGACAATCTCAGAAGCAGTGGCAAAATAAATAAAATAATAATAATTATTACACAATTATAATATTTTTTGTAACTCTGAGATCATAATATTATATTATAATATATGATTCTATATATTATGCATTATTTTTTAATTGTGACAAGTATATTTGTTTTTGTGTTAGTTTCAGAACTAACACACACACACACATATATATATATATATATATATATATATATATATATATACACACACACACATATATATACACACACATATATATATATATATATATATATATATGTGTGTGTGTGTGTGTGTTCTGATGACTAAAACAAATATATGTACTATATGAGTAATATACTAATGTTGGATATGACTTTTTTTTTTTTTTTCAAAAAATAACAAAAAAAAGCTATAAAAGCTGCGTTCAAACATAAATAAAGATCCTGTTGAAACTGGTTTCCCAACAACAGCAATAGTTGATGAAATTCTACATTTTTGTGCTTGGCTGGTTTCACTATGTGAAATATCAGCAAACCATTAAAAACAGCTCTAATTACATGGCCAAAATGTATAAAAAGACTTAATTGACAGGAAATAGATGTGGATTATACCTGGAAGCATCACTGAATGAGACTCTTTAAAGTTGATGTATTGGCGGTGGCAAGAGGGAGGAGGGAACTGGGAGGGAGGGAGGGGGCCGACTGAAATAAGAACTGTTTTGGCGAGCAGTTGATACATTTGATATGGGACTCACTGGATCCTCGACACGAGCTGTCAATGTGCTAGCAGGGGAGGCTAATCAATCACTGGCCTTCTATCTGGCCTGCCTGTCTCCCGGAGCCTGGGGATGCCCTGTTTGTGTTGAACGAGGCCTGTAGAGTCGAGGGCTGTGCTGTTACAGTAACCCTGCCACCCCCCTCCGCAGCTCCCACGTTTCTTTCTGCAGCCGGGTAAGGTGTACTAGAGCGAATCCTGGCCTCCGCTCTCCTGTGTTTGTGTATGTCACTCTCATGTCACTTCATTGTCGCTTTCTGACCCGGTAGGGCCGAACAAAACGTCTGATGTCTGCACTGTCAACGCGGCGGTTCTCTGCACTAAGTTTAGCCTCTCCACTGGAGTGCTGCTGTGAAGTGGGGTGAGACATGTTGATGTACTGGTATGTACGAACCGAATTCCACTTAATTCATTGGAGTAAGTATATAATGGCGTTTTTGCAGCCAGTTCTCATGCTCTGTGAATGATGCGAGGGTCCGGTCCCACAGCTGTGAATCAGAGTGGTAGGTGGCTTTGGAAAAGCTTTAGGGACAGAGAGTCCCGGCAGCCCGCCGGCAATTGTTTAACACCCACAGAATGAATATGTAAAGTGCAGCTAGCTCATAAATACAACATGAAAAGGCTCCTGCTGGGTATAAAGACATGTTATTAGCCTGACTTTGAAAAAGACAACTGGGAGTATTACAATGAGACTGTATATTCATTGGGGACATGTCCTCGGCCACACAATGGGGACAGATCATTAAATTAAGGAGAGGAAAGAAGTGATAATTTGGTAGATTGTTTAGTACAAATATGGGGGAAATAATGTTTTCCATCTACTACTGGGTTGTTTTCATTTGCTGAACAGAGAGATCAGTGTGAAACTCAAGCCTCATTTGCTGTTTGGGGGTCGGAAAGAGCCTAAGGGGCATTTTAATTGCTTAAAAAGTAGTATCAGGTTGATTCTGAGAACTGATTATAAACAAAACTTCAATTTGATGACAAATTGCTTCCATGAAAAAAAGGTCTTATTCTCTATGTAGAATGAAGGCATTGCATATATTTTATATATTCCATGACTGGTGTATACACTATAGAGATAGACTCCCGATTTATTTTATTGCATTTTGCTCCTGTAGCCTACACTACAAACTTTGGGTCAGTAACTTTTTTAAAACATAAATTAATACTTTTATTCAGCAAGCATACATTAAATTGATGAAAATAAATGTTGTTCTTTATATTCATTGGAGAATCCTAAATTCCTGAATTCTGTATCGTGGTTTCCACAAAAATATTAAGCAGCAAAACTTTCAACATTGATAAGAAATGTAGCACCAAATCAACATATTAGAATGATTTCTGAAGCATCATGTGACTCTGAAGACTGGGGTAACAACTGTTGAAAATTCAGTTTTGCCATCACAGGAATAAATTGCATCTATTAAAATAGAAAACAGTAATTCTAAATTCAAATAATATTTCACAATATTACTGTTTTACTGTATTTTTGATCAAATAAATGCAGCCTTGGTGAACAAAAATATTACCCATAAACAGCTTTGGCTGCATCTGAAAACAACAATCTGAAAAACTTCATGCCTATACTTCATGGTAAAAGAGAGTAGCAAAATGTAAATAAAACAAATCTGCCTGGGTTTTGATTTGGAACATATTGAAAGAAATTGTTGGGGGGAAAAAAAACATTATTTTTTAAATTACATTTATCATTTTACACATAATTTATAGGGCTCTCTGGTCCCCAAACAGTAAAACAGTCAATCTCAACAGAACATGAGGGTTTATATCTCTCTGTTCCTCTCCCTTTGTCAGCTGTGTCCAAACCTGGAACGATTAAAATGATTTAGATGAGTGAAAAGAAGGAAAACCGACAATTCTGTGGTCTTTTTTTATTGTGGGATTGCATTCCCAGCTTGCTCCAGATGTAGAACGGAGGATATTATCTCCACATGAAAGCCACTGTCACAACTATCCTAAAAACAACCTGCCTCATGCCTTTCAAGTGTTGAATGTCCAAAAAAGACGATTTTGACAAATTGTTCGGAGGTTCCTCTGACATGTTAAGGATGATAAACATCTGGAACTCACAGTCAAAAATATGTCCTCCACACCCCTTTACCGCTCACGGAAGTGTGACTTCAGCACGCTGTAGCTGACACTCATATCAAACAAGTTTCACACACTTTATTATTTTTATGCTCTACAAGTATATAGATCTATAAGGTGGGACATTAAACAAGTTGAGCAGCTGCCAAGCTTCCCAGGTGGAAGTCGTAGGCATTGTGCATGTGAAAATGGATTTTTCGCAAATACTTAACTACTTTTTTCTAAAGCACAGCTCCCTGCGGTGCATATTACTCTATGTGTGGGACTGATTTACAGAGATGCTTGTAAGTCTAGCTAAGTGTGTGTTTCTGTTAATACAGTCACTTTCTAGGGACCAAAAAGCAGTCTGGGTGGTGAACAGAACAGCAACAGCTTTCCCAGCCATTCACTTAATTCCCAAAAAAGTCATCCTATAATGTGCTATGTAGTGAGAAGTGCTCACTATGACACGTACACCCACAAACACACACGTACTTATCCAGCAGATGATGTCCCTCTTAACACAAGCCATTCATCGTCACACAATTAGGGCATTTTTTCAGCACCTGCTGCAGTGGGAATGCCCGTTTGCCTGTGTTAATTAGAGCCAGACTTCACTGCTCCTCTCTGAGAACATGTTCAGAGATGCAATCCTGACCAACACAGTGTACCCACTTATCACTGCCACTTACTCGTGATCGTGCATCTAATGCCTCACAAGGGAAATAATTACAGCAGACTCTTTATTGGCCAAAAAACAATGATGTCTTAAATGGATAGTTCACCCAAAAATTCAAATTCTGCATCATTTCCTCACTGTCATGTTGTTACAAACCTGTATGACTTTATTTTATTATGTGGTGGACAAAAGAAGATATTATTTTTTTAGTTGTTGTTTTGGACCCCATTAACTTTCATTGTACAGGCAAAAACAGTTGAAAACAAGTTTGGAACTACTTGAGGGTGAGTAAACAATGAAACATTTTTCATATTTGGGTGAACTGACATCAAAACATTAGGTTAAAACAAAATATTAGGTTATAAGTATAACCTGTACAAAAAATGTTTATCTGTGCAATGTTGTTTTGGACCCCATTGGCTTTCATTGTAGGGGCAAAACCTTTGAAACAAAGACAGTCATACAAGTTTGGAATGACATGAGGGTAAATTATAACAGAATTTTCATCTTTGGCTGAACTGACATCAAAAGCTGTATGAATTTGTTTTATTATTATTTTTTTTAATGCAGAGCACAAAAGAAGATATTCTGTGTTTTTTGTCTATACAGTGCTGTTTTGGACCCCACTGACTTTCATTGTAGGGGCAGTTGAAAAAAAAAAGAAAAAGTCATACACCTTTGGAACAACATGAGGGTGAGTAAACGATGACAAGTTTCATATTTGAGTGAACTGATGGCAAAACCTGTATCAATTTATTTTTATTATGTGGAACACAAAAGAAGATAATCTGTATTTTTTGTCCATGCAGTGTTGTTTTGGACCTCACCGACTTTCACTGTAGGGGCAAAACTGTTAAAACAAAGACAGTCATACAGGTTGTGTGAAATGACGTAAAGGCAAGTAAACGATGACAGAATTTTTGGGTCCTTTTAATACTAATGTGGCTCTTTAGGTGTGTTGGAGAGTCTGTGAGGTAATATGAAAGCACTTTTGTCCTGATTTTGAGAGGATGACCTGGACTGTTAAAGGTTAAAGCACTAGCCTTCAAGAACACTTAATAACTCCTGGCTGGTTACAGCTTCTCATTGTTTTCACTTTAAAGAGCTGTAAAGTGCCACCTAAGGGGTGAAAGAAATTCCCTGTCTGATTGAGAAAGAATCCAGCTCACACTCGCTGACTACGGGCCACAATGCAAACTGGGAAATTGTGCTCATTGTCATTCGTAGAGGGCAGACATTCAAGGCTCTTTTTTCTATGGCTATACTCCACCGTTACAGGTAGTTGCGACCTATCACTACTTGTTGAAATTTAGGCCCACTACACAAAAAGAATGGAAGTACAATGACTTCAAATAAGTTTCTAGGTAAACTCCCTTTAGAGCCATATAAAAGAGAAGACTGTACTCAGACACATATACCTTGTGTATTCTAGCTGTGTATTGGCTTATTGTTTTGACGTTGTAAATTAGGACAGTAAAATGTCTTCCGGCATTTGTGAATGAATAAAGGTTGGGCATCACTGTTTTTTTCATGACCCCTCAGAGAAAGCTAACGCTTCATGAGAATTTTGTGGTATTGCCATTTGCCAGTAGAGTCAAGAAGTAAGAAAAAACTATAATAAAAAAGCAAACAGCAAATTCTACAACTTTCATTAAACTTATAAGAATGTGGTAGTATTTTAAAGTGCTATGAGCATGAAACCAAGGACACTGATCATTGACAGAGTAAAAATTGGTGATGAGTTTTTTTTCTGAATTATTATGCTCAATATAGTATTTGACAGCTTTATCTATAGGCTATGTTCAAAATAGCTTAATACCTATTCCTTGTATATATGAGATATATAGGCTATATAATATGCGGTATGCAAATTAAATGTCCACATGGCTGAATTTGGAATGGCTTGCTAGCATACTACTATTTCTAACAAATAAAAATATGGCAGAAATAGTATGTAGTATGCTATTCTGAATATAGCGCATGGAGTATCTACTACATTCGTCAGTGTCTAGAATACAAATTACATATGTAAAATAATGTATCACACAATGCAATTCACGTGATTTCACCTTCCATTTACAGTTAAAACAGTTTTCAAAAAATGGAATAAAAATCCAAAATAGCTATTTCTGGAATAATTATGATTATTCAGAAATAAAAGATTATTTCTGAAATAATAACTTTACAGCACTCACTGTATTAAACATGCAATGAGATCAGTGACAACAATATAGCATACTACTAATTGAAATGTTTATAATAGTATAATGTGTACTGTTTAATATACAAAGTAGTGTAAAATAAATACTGTACAGTATTAAGTATGTTAAAATTCCATTTCAAACACAGCCTGACTTCCAGGGAGAAACATTTGACCTTTGACCTCCCTTTAGCTTAAAGAGTGCTCCCTGAGCTCCCTCTAGTGTCCAGTTGGGAATGACACCACAAGAAATATCACATTCACAATTAAATTCACTATTAAATGTGCAGCTTCCTCTAGCATCACAGCAGTTTGAGACACCTGTCTCCCTAGTCAAAAAGAAACATTAACACATCATTAGAAGACCAGAAAACTCAGACACAAAAACCAAACAGACTGAATGAAATGTCAAACTCTTACTTAATCTGAAATGTGTGACAATTTTGGATTTAGATTCTCTGTTAAAATTAACAAGTGGTATTTTGCTCAGTAAGTGATCAGTAAGATAATAACTCTGTGAAAACATGCACTTTACAATACATACAAAGCAAATAAAAACAGAGAGGCATGTTGGGTGTTTCCACTTTGCGAATCCTTTACAGCACCATGAAATGAAATCGAGACCAAGATGAAGCTAGAAATGTAGATGCTTCCAAGATGTGACTGATTGCATTGCTAATAAGTTTCTGGGTTCTAATACACAACAGACGACCAAACACCAAAGAAACCGGTTTATATCTTTAGATCTGGATCACTACAGGATCAAAACAAAGGCAAAGCTTTCTCAGTTAAAAAGGGAAAAGAAATGACATCTCTGAAACCAGTCGCAAATGTATATTCGGATTATCTTTCAAACATATCTGCAGGAAACCAGACGTGAATGCATATTTTACATCAAGAAACATACGCATTTCCCGCTTAAAGAACTATCTCTAGGAGAAATACAATGCACAAGATATTATAGGCCTCTTGGCTAAAGACCTGGCATTCCTCACACTGATTTGAGAGTTGTCAGTGAGTTGTTTAAGAGACTTAGCAGCTAAGTAGCAGGAACGTGTAATATTTGACAGCTATCCGTTGGCATGTTGACAAAAAGAATGGTGGAGGATTGAGTTTTAAAACATGCAAATGAACAAGAGAGACAGAGAAAAAGAGATGTGACACTCTCTGTGTTGATGTTCACGGAGTTTCTGTAATTTTACATATTCATTAGTTACATATTCATCACTATTAGACATACTATTTGCTCATATTTGATTTCTGGGATTTAAACGCACTAACCTTAAGCGTTAAAATTCATTGTGTCACTGTGGTCCTGCAACGGACAGGAATGACATTTCAAACTCTGCTTTTTAGGCAAGATATTTTCACACGTCACATATATTTACAATTAAATCATTTTCTTCAGAAAATGTAAAAATCTAGTTATCTAGTAATATTTTAAACTGAGTAACTGAGGCAGTCGTTTGTTGGGTAAGAAGATGAGGTTTGAAAAAACAAACAAACAAACAGATCTTTGCTATGTTTGTCTTTGATTTTAACCAATCATGCCTAAAATTCAAGTTTGAGATATAAAAAGTATTACCAATATTTAATAGTCAGTGGAGCTGCATCAGTTTGAAAATTAATACTATGAATTATATAGTTTTATCAGGCTGTAAATAAATAAATAAGAATAGTGTCTGGTAAATACTTAAGGCAAATAATTAAGAATTCAATAAGACTATTTTTGGGATAAAAATAGTTTAATTTAATAATGCAACCTCAATTTGACAGTAGTTGCAGACAAAATAAAATGAAATATATACTAAAATAAAATATAAAATATATATTTAGAAATGTAATAAATAAAAAAACAAAGTTGGAGCTAATCACAGTCATTTGATCAATAAAAACTGTTTAATTAGAAACAGCATCTTTAATATAAACAGCCTTTGTTTTATAATAATGACATAATATGCATGCTCACAGTACAATCAGATCTTTGCGACAGTTTGTCCTTGATTTTAACCAATCATACCTAAAGTTCAGTTTAAAAAATAATTCCCAATATTTACTAGTCCATAGTGATGCATCAATATGCAATTTTAATGTTATAAATATTATAGCTCTTAGGCTGTTATCAGTTTATAATTAATTTATTGTTCTACATCTCATCTCTAGAGGACAAAACAGTAGCTCTAGGTATGGTCTTTAGTGCCCAACTGAAGTAATAACACTTTGGTGCTGTCATTGACAGCAGACTCTAGGTGGCACACCAGACAGCCTTTGTGCTCCGTTTTGCCCCCGAAGACTTACACACTTTTGCTGGGACTGCAATTAATAGTTGCGCTGCCTGCGTATTGTTGTTTTGCACATGTACTGTATATGAATGCAAATGTACATTTGCAACACATTTTGTTATTACACTTATTATTAGTCCTGTTATATTCGAGCAACAGCACCTACTGAATTTGCAGTAAATCTAACACAGAAATCCTTACGTTTTCCATCTTTCAAACGACCTTCTCCCATTTTCCTATTCCTAAGTGACTAACAAACCAACATACAGATACATACTCACATAATAATGCATGACGACAGGTACACAAATACATTTTCACACACTCATATGAGCAAGCATGCAGAAACGCACACGCAGATACTCAAAAAGCAGCCCTTCTCGCTCCTTGTCTATAAATACCCTCTCCTCAGTGATGGCTGTCAGGGCCTGTAACCTTGGCTTCTCCACTAGTGCATTGATTTATGGTGGGGCTAGATTGAACCGACCTTGCACTTGGTCTCAAGCAGTATAAGTAATGGCGGGTCATCGGCGCTGAAACTGGCAGCCATCTTATGCAGGGCTCGTCTGTTGCTTTTGTCTCCATTTCTCGGTGTAGCCTCTACCCCGGGCATTGCCAAATGGACATGAGTGGCCCCCTGCTTTTGTGGTCATCATATAGAGAGGGTGAAATGAAGGCTTAACTGCAGTAAGGATCAGGCGGCGGTCAGCAGTAGCTCGCTTTAATTTCATGCCTAATTTCTCCCTGTGCTCAAAGAATTGATCTCTCTCCTCTGTCTCCCTAACCTCGGCCTGGCTGTCGGGAGCTCCAGCCGGACGGGGGCGAGGTAGGGGCCAGACTGTGGCCATCCATCACACACCTCCCTAGCCCTGGATTCACAGCTCTGCTCTGAGCAGAGCCCGAGTGATGAAAGCTAAGCCACAAAATGAGCTTATTAGATCATCATAAACTCAACAGGCCAGATTCATCAAACGAGCGCATGTTGCTCAGCGAAATTCATTCTCTCGACTCGGAATGAATCGTAAACCAGAATTTCTTGATAAACATTTGCGTGCAAAATACTCTCACGAGCAGGCATATTTGACATACACACAGAAAAGAAGGTCAATGTGGAGAATTTCTTATGTTTCTTGTAGCTTTGTTGCATAGCTGCTAGAACATGTGCTAGCAACACCAAGGTCACGAGTTGGTTCCCAGGGAAGGCGTACACTATATACAAAGTACATTTATTCACAGTAAGTTCACTCACTTGTAAATTCAAGTCACTTTGCATAAAAACATTTGCAGCTTTACAGCTTAAAAAAAAAAAAACGAAACTCCAATTTGAAAATAAAATAAAATACTCAACCATTCAAAAAGTTTGAGCCAATCATAACCCATAACCTAATAAAATATTAGGTTTATTTCAAAAATGAAACTGCAATTTGGTTAGTAGTCTCAAATAAAATAAAATACAAAAAATAAAACAAATACAATGAAGTATATCATATAAAATGTAAAAAAAAATAGATTAAAAAAAAAATTAATAAATAAAAAGACAAGGTTGAAGCTGAATACAACCATGTCTTAAAAAAAAAGGTTTAATTTAAATAAAATATAAATAAAATGACTAAAATATATAATACAGTTAGTTAGTATATATAAAATATAGCTAAAATATATAGTACAATCAAATATAAAATAAATAAAAATAAATTTTAAACTCAAGGTTTGAGCGAATCATAATTCAGCGAAACAAAATCATTTGTCAATCACAACAAAACTCTAGGTTTAATACAGTAAAAGCGAACACAAAGTAAAACGGCGGTGGAAATATTGGTTGGTCACAACCCCCTTTTCATGTCACTAAGATCTGAAGGTTCTGTCAAAATGACAAAATGGCTCCCCTCTGGCTGCACAGCTCAGACGAAAACTACAAGCTTGGCACAATAAAACCTCCTATATCATTCAATGAATCCTCAGGTCACAGAGGAGCCATGGAGGCTTCTCTGGAGAGTGAGCTGATGGACAGTGCCTTCTTTTATAGGTCAGTCTACAATTTTCAGATGCCAGGCTTCCAGAGAATCTGATATTGTCACCGGCACGGACGTGACCTAGTTACAAACGTTCAAATCGATGATAATCAAATACAGGCCTATCAATTTTGAGGTCAACCTAATGTGTTTACGAAAGAATCTTTTTATAAGGTGGGCGACCCTCTTTGCTTAACTACCACAGTGTCGTACACCACCTTAATCTTCAAAAAGTCCTTGAGGAGCATAACAAGCATTCAGTGGTAATGAAATCAGTGGGCACACAGACATCAGTGAAGAATGACGAACTCGGAGCCCACCACTGACACACAGTCAATCCTTATTTACTTAATTGCATGGCAAGCGGCTCACATGGAGCTATTTGTCTCTCTGTCTGTCCCACTGTTTGTCAGGACGTTTCATCACTGGCTGGGTTTGCGTCTCTGCTCCCATCTGTGCCCGTCTGTATGCGGGAGCTGGCAGTGAGACAGCGCTCCCCATCACCGGCAGTGCAGTCTGCATCCCCATCTTCCAGCCATAAATCCTGAAATAACGGAATGCAAGAGCATTCGCTCCAGACTGCGCTGCCACGAGTGAGAGAGAAAGAACGCGCAGCAGCTGAAGAGAGAGAGAGAGAGGGAAGAAAGAGTAAAAGAACGAGAGAACGCCTTTGGCTTCTCAGATCCAATTAGTCGGTCGTGTGTAGTCGCTTCTCTCTCCCTCCTTCTCCTCGCCATCTTAATTGGAAGCCGGAGAGACCAGTCGAAATCGCATTAACAGAGGTCCTGACAGAGAGGACCATCAATCTTTTTTTATTACGGTGTAATGGGGGTTCTTGGGAGCCGCAATTCGATTTGTCACTGGCCTCGTTCGCTGATAACAGGCATTTGTCATCACTTTCCCTCGCCTTAATGTTATCATCTCGGGCTTGACAGCTGCCTCCATCCAGGGAGTCCCAGCGACACAGCACATCCGTCAACATAATATTTCCACGGCCAAGGGGACTGCTACAGCAATAAGCCACATTAAAGCACTTATGAGAAGAAAATCTGTTGTCATTAATTAAAATGTTGGAGCGAGCAGCAGGTCTTCTGTGTGAGGGTACTGTGTGTGTTTGTTTCTTTATGAGGTGACAGTGGGAGTGGGAGCGTTGAAATATTCTCCCGCTTCCTGCCATTGTCATTATGACAAAATGTCTGCTCGGAAGTGGGTATTCTGCTACCACATCTTGACACATTCATACGGCGCACGCATATTGACGCTTTTCGTTTCTAAATATCTGGTTTAATGTCTAATAAATGTGTTCGAAATGTTGAAGAGGATCATGTGCCTATAAATACAGCATACCTTCACATTCACTTGCTGTAGACACCTTGATTGTCTTCCTCTTCCGAACAGCAGAGGGCAGAGTCGAGTCTGTGGTGACAGGTGTTGGGCCGACAGAAGATTCCTCTGCTGCTAATTAGACCAGCATCCTCTCCTCCTGCTGACCTACAGGACACAGACACTCATTCCATCAGGGGAGTCAATTCACAGTGAAATATGAGCTGCCGTATTTAGAGCTGCACAGGGTTGGTGACGACTTAAGAGTGACTTTATTCTACAAAACTAGATTCAGCGGGCATTATCCATGCTTACCATCTCTAATCAGTGCGAGTCAGTGAATGAAAGCTAAAATGTCAGTACTATCTGCAGTGGTGCAGGTTCTTCAAAGTCATAACAGTGGAAAATAGTGAAGCTCTGTCTTGTGGGAAATAAAACAGACCTGGATCAACAGGGCCATGGTGCGCCGGGACCACCCAATCATGAGCTTGGCCCTCCCCTACAACTGACAGAGAGAGAGAGAGAGAGAGAGAGCAGATAGATAGAATGACCTATAGACAGATAGATGGATAGATAGATAGAATGACAGGCAGATGAACAGACAGATAGAACGGTAGATAGATAAACAGACAGAACGTAAGATAGCTAGATAATTAGATAGACAGACAGACGGACGGATGGACAGACAGACCTGTAGATATATAGAACGACAGGTAGATAGATAGATAGATAGAATGACCTATAGATGGATAGAATGACAGGCACACGAACGGACAGATATAACGATAGATAGATAAACAGACAGAACATAAGATAGATAGATAGATAGATAATTAGATAGACAGACAGACAGACGGATGGATGGACAGACAGACCTGTAGATATATAGAACGATAGATAGATAGATAGAACAATAGAACGATAGATAGATAGAACAATAGATAGATAGATAGATAGATAGATAGATAGAGATAGATAGATAGATAGATAGATAGATAGATAGAATGACCTATAGATAGATAGATAGATAGATAGATAGATAGATAGATAGATAGATAGATAGATAGATAGATAGATAGGACAGGCAGACGAACGGACAGATAGAATGATAGATAGATAAACAGAACATAAGATAGATAGATAGACAGATAGACAGACAGACAGACGGACCTGTAGATATATAGAATGATAGGTAGATAGATAGATGGACAGAATGACAGGCAGACAAACGGACAGAGAACGATAGAACGATAGAACGATAGAACGATAGATAGATAGATAGATAGATAGATAGATAGATAGATAGATAGATAGATAGATAGATAGATAGATAGATAGATAGGACAGGCAGACGAACGGACAGATAGAATGATAGATAGATAGATAGAATAGATAGATAGATAGATAGATAGATAGATAGATAGATAGATAGATAGATAGATAGATAGATAGATAGATAGATAGATAGATAGATAGATAGATAGATAGGACAGGCAGACGAACGGACAGATAGAATGATAGATAGATAAACAGAACATAAGATAGATAGATAGATAGATAGATAGATAGATAGATAGATAGATAGATAGATAGATAGATAGATAGATAGATAGATAGATAGATAGATAGATAGACAGACAGACAGACGGACCTGTAGATATATAGAATGATAGGTAGATAGATAGATGGACAGAATGACAGGCAGACAAACGGACAGAGAACGATAGAACGATAGAACGATAGATAGATAGATAGATAGATAGATAGATAGATAGATAGATAGATAGATAGATAGATAGATAGATAGATAGACGGACGGATGGACAGACAGACCTGTAGATATATAGAACGATAGATAGATACAGATAGAATGACCTATAGATAGATAGATAGATAGATAGATAGATAGATAGATAGATAGATAGATAGATAGATAGATAGATAGATAGATAGAATGACCTATAGATAGATAGATATAATGACAGGCAGACGAATGGACAGATAGAACAATAGATAGATAAACAGACAGAACGTAAGATAGATAGACAGACAGAATAACAGAATGATTCTATGAATTCCGTCTGAGATATAAAACTTGAGTTTAGATTGTGTACAAATAATTTAAAAATATATTACATTAGAATGGCATTCAGAATAAAATAACAGAAAATTGTTTAGTAGTAGAATAAAAAAAGTATGAGGCAATTCAGTACATTGCTGCCTTTCCAGCACTGTAATTTCTCTTCAAATGAACTGGGAGAGTACAGCTGTGCACAATGGCCCATCGAGATCCCGTTTAACCAGTGACCTTGAGCTCGGTGTTTGAAGACTGACCAAACAGAAAGCCAGACACAATTCAGCTCACAATTTCTCTTCTCGGAGCTGGAGACGCAGGCGTATGATATCATTAGTCTGTGTGGGTCTCTTCTGGGGAGATCTGGAGAGGCTCACACAGATGGAGAGCACCGCCCAGGGGCTTGATAGACCCGAGAAACCCATTCATACTCGCACAGGCCTGGGATAACAGAGGAAAGACAACACTACACATGCACATAGCTCTCTGTATAGATAAATATCAATAATCTGATACATACCTTAAATGCAGTAACATAGAACCCTTCAAGGGCACTATATTAAAGGTGTGTCTCAAATGTGTATCTGCATATAAATTGCCATACAGCTGTTTGGGATCCATAGGGGAAGGTGAGAGACTCTTCTCTTTAATTAAGCATTAAATCTGCCTCTTCAGTGAGTTAATGAAGCTCTTCTCTGACTGGCAATGGCGCTCTTTGGCAGAAACCAACAGTGTCTGTATTCAAATCCTGCTTTGTAAGCTTTTTTCACTCTGCACCCTGATGTTCTCAATAAATGGGTTACCACAGGCTCATTTAAAACACTTTTATTTGGTGTGTTATAAAGGTTTGAATACTCTACAAATATTTTTAGTACATGTGAGGTCAAATGCAGGTATAAATATCCATATAAATTCGATTGATACTCAGATATCATAATTATATACAGATAATACAGTATACAAAATAATACTACGATTAGAACCTATACCTTAATACTCTACCATACAAAAGTTTTGGGTTGGTAAGATTTTAAATGGTTTTGGAAGAAGTCTTTAATGCTCCCAAGGCTGCATTTATTTGATTTTAAAATATTGTAAAATATTATGTATATAATTGCAATTACATTTTTTGCTTCTGTGATGGCAGAACAGAATTTTCAGCAGCCATTACTCCAGTCTTCAGTGTCACATGATCATTCAGAAATCATTCTATGCTGATTTGGTGCTCAAGTAACATTATTATTATAAATGTCATAAATGGCTCAATATTTGTATTTTTTAAGATTCTTTGATTAATAAAACATTCAAACGAACAGAATTTATTTAAAATATAAATCTTTTGTAACTTCCTAAATGTATTTAATGCATGAATAAATAATGAATGAATAAATGCATTCTTACTAAAAACAAACAACAACAACAACAACTTAACCTTAAACTTTGAAGTGGTAGTGTATATGTACTAATACATATTTACAGCTGTAGCAGTGTTCAAAATGTCTGTAAATAAAACAACACTTTCTGCAAAAAAGCAAAGGAATATTTAAAATAAGTTTGATCTCAGCCTATTTTAAAGTTTCTGATAAAGTGGTACATTAGCACCTGAGCGTTACTAAATGATCCAATGCCATTTAACACTCCCAATAATATGTGCAAGAGATCACTGCAACTATATATATATATATATATATATATATATATATATATATATATATATATATATATACTCTCATAATGATAAAAATATGTATAAGGCCTATATACATGAAGGAATTTCTTTCATAACACAAAAATGATCAATAGTGAAAAAACATAGTTTGAGATTTCTCAATAACAATATACATGTGGTAACACACGTATACGGCACTGTTCTTGCATAGAAAGTAACACGAAGCTGTGGGTGTTTAAGCATCATTACAAAACTAAATCTGATTCTGAAAACCAATTTCAGCTCATGTTTTATTATAAGGAGACACAGGCTTCCTGTTAGTCTGAGCCCATTGAGCATAAAAGGAAGATTCACTTAACTGCGCCTTTCTTAATGCATGGCTGATAACTGATCTAATTCCTAAACCTCAAATGCATTTTTTGCTTCTGAGTTTAAGGACAGGAAGAAGAACTGTCGAATTCAAGTGAACCGTTTTCAAGTGAGCCGTATCCATTCATCTTTTTCAGTTTGAGCTGGTCCGGGTGAGTGAGGGCCTGGCTCTCTTCCACAGCCTCTTTCGTAGCAAACATCTGGCTAATCTCTACAAACGTCTTATTTTTAGTTTCCGGAATAACAAAGTACACGTAGATGGCCACTGACACGCATATGACACAGAACACCAGATAGCAGTAGGACCCAGCAGACCTCTGTAGCAGAGAAATACAAAGTTATTCCTTTTTAAAACAGCTTAATTAAATGAAGATGATTGAATTTCACAGTGATTGACTCTGACAAATGTTTTGGCGACCACAACCCTGAAAAAACCCTTTTCCGATTATACTCTGTGTACCTTTGGCTTTAACTGCATTGAATGGATTTGATACCTGAAGGAACGGAAAGATAAAGCCGATGGTGAAGTTCGACATCCAGTTAAGAGATCCTCCCACAGTGTATGCGGCAGGACGATGGGATTGCTTGAAGAGCTCGGCTGTGATCAGGAACGGAACACCCGCTAAAAAATACACACATTCGTACTAATGATATATTGTGACGTCATCTTTATTTTTCATGTTTAATCGCCTACCTACTCCTGCTGGGAAACCTAGAGCGGTTATATTTTTTAGCCTAATGAAACTAATATGAGTGCATATTATGAATGCATTTTATGCACATGCATGTATACATTTCTCTTCTGTAGTGCAACAGTTCTTGGAGGAGGATAATAAACTAGCTTTATGAAGAGCTCGTTATCTCAATATGCAGGAAGCAGAGATTGTTCCACTGCTTAAGTTCTAATCCCTTTTGGTTACAAGTGAAAAATAAGGAGGCACAAGGTGTTATTTCAAATGTAATGAATTCAGGAACAAGCCAAGCGATGGCTTCATTATTTGTGCGTGATAATTGCAGCAGGAGGCGTGCTGCAGTTAAATTGATAAGGAACTCTGCTTGTAATTCATTGTTCATGCAGGATTTTGTCTTAAAAAGCCATATTCATCATTGTTTATGAACAATGAGCCATAAAAAATCCTAATTAAAGACGTAATTACACCGATTGAGACTGGGGCCTGAGAATGAATTATAGATTTTGGAGTTGGGTTGGATAATGCATCAACTCAGTAAAGCACTTGTAGTCTCATTCATCACTGTAGCAGAGCTACTCCTCTCTGCTCTTATTGTGTGCATAAACTATGAGTCTAATGCTCATGCAGCACTAATAGAGGGAAGTACACACTTTAACTTCCATACTTTGATCTTTGAAACTCCTTAAAATGCCAATATCTTCTCCTCAACAGCACAATTTATCACTATATCAATTTAATGTAATTTAGTCAAGATGCATTTAATTTCCAAGGCGTCTGTATCCTGTTCTCTGTCCTGTCTAAGAATTACCAAATAATTCATTATATAAAAAAACTGTGGTTCACAATGATGTATGTATCATATAATATTTTTGTGTAAACTAATCAACTCATAAATCTGTATTAGTACAATGCAGCTTTTAAATTGTGTCCTCACAGAACAAAAAAACGGTGAAATTATTTTTTTAACTGTTATTTTTAAAATTATGAAATAAATGAGACTGAAATAAAACATTTTTAAGAAATAAGAAAAAAAAATCTTAATGGAATAATCATACTTTGCAAGGACAGATAAGGATATATAGCATTAATCCTGATAAACTTTGGAAGTTTGAATTTTTATTAAATATTATATAAGAATTTGTTCCATCTTAAAATAAATAAGTATTATTAGCATTTTTAAATAATTATTCAAATAATAAATGAAATAAAAAAATGTACATAACTATTTCTGAACGTTTGAAAGTCTTTACACTCTATTCTGAACTAATAAAATATTAATATATTAAATATAGATATATATTGTAAAATGAATATATGACAAAAACCTAGTGCTTAAATAAATACCGAGGTCTATAATGAACTGCAGTTGCACTTGCTTTTCAAAATTCGACCCCCAGGTGTCGCTATTTCACTATTTGAAGGCGTCATCTGGGACTTCAGGGTCAAAGAGCAGACAGCTACTCATCCAATTGAAGCAGTGCTCTACTGAATGTGCCTGAGCATGACTGAAAGTGATGCAGCCATGTAGATCACTTTAATAAATAGATTAAGAGAAGAAGAAAGAGTGACAGGCATAAAGAACTCACCCGGCCCGATGCAGAATCCAGCGATGATCCCAACCACGCACCCCACACTCACATATTTCATAAAAGGCACATGTGTCTGAAAACATGATAGTAGCAAAAAGTGTTATATATCGCTTGTCATTTTTGCCAACAGTTATTTCAATTGGCAGTGAATGCAAGTTAGATGAAGTATTTTTCACTTACTTGAAGAATGAGAGACAGTGTTATCCCAGCACAACACATTCCCATAACAGCAAAGCCTCCAATTATCAATGGCCTTCGCCCGAGACGCTCAATAGTGAAACACTGAATGAAAAACAACAGATGCAATGTGGATGTTCACGATGGCCACTTCCTTTTTGTTTTGATCGGATTAATTAGTAACCACTGCCTTGAAAGGAAGACTTTTGGTGCTTTTTTGAAAGCAAATGTCGCAGAAGCATAAAGTGGAACCTTGTTTTTTCATTAAGTGCTGCTAAAATTGAGCGCTAAAGCTGTGCACTGTTGACTTAAAGGCGGGTGAAGCTGACATGAGAATGAATAGCTGTAATTTTATAACCAATCTCTAGCCTTCCTCTCGTGTGCCATTCGCCTCCCGAGTGAGGGCCAATTGACACTGACAGCAATGAGTTCTTCTGACTAACAGCGTGCCTCTTTCTCTCCGGTTGCTGCTGGTGCATCACTAAATCCCGGCTAAGCGACGCAACTGGGAGAGAGAGACTGTATCTGGCCTTCATTACAGCTCTGAGATGTGACCCAAGAAAGGAGGCGGCAAAAACAAGACACATCAGTCTCTCTAACGCTCATCTTATACAGTGATTTTTATGTGTCACAGCAGAAAAATACACAACGTGAGCTTGGAAAGATTGAGGGCAAAGCTAAATGAAAAAGATTGAGATATGAAGAGACGTTCTTTTTCAAATGCAGCAACTCTAGTGAAGTAATAGACCAAGTGATGTCTAATAAACTATTTCGAGTCACTATATAACCCTGTCAGATAGTCTTTTACCACTATCAATAATTGAAACAGACAATTTTCACATTGGAAGTGTTGGTGGAATATGAAAACTCACCCCTATGAGGCCTGCAACGATCTCTATAGCTCCGGTTCCTACAGTCGTGTACTGGATCTCAGGGGCCGGGATTCCAGCGTTCTCAAAGATGTCGTTGGTGTAAAACCAGATCTGGGGAGAAGAGCGAAAGGATAGTGTTTTTGGCTTGTACAGGTGGCATATCGTGACTATGAGCGGTTACAGTGTACAACACTTCAGATTCAATTTGAGAGCTGGAGGGCTGTGTGTGAGGTTAGGCAGGGGGGTAATCAGAGGGAACACAGACGGTTTGAGAGCTGCTGGGACTGTAGAGGACACACACGGCCTGCCTCTCTCCTGCTGCTCATGCTGAAGTCAGCCAAGACTCACCACCTGTCAGCCCCATTTACACTGAATACACACACACAGACGCTCACAGGGTCACCTGCCACCTAAGGGCCCTACAGTCAATGTCATTTAATATTCAAATTTGATATCAAAACCCCACAGGGCAAACGTGAAGAGTCCTACTTGGATTGACATCAGCACCTAACGTTCTTTGACGAGATGTATGTTTTGGGAAATTAAGGCTAAGGTTAAGGCTGGTTTGTAGGAAATGCCGTTCTCTTGTTGTCTAGCGAGTAAACATTTTAGTTTATTTTATAACGGTCTCTGTAAAGACAAACTGAATAATGCAAGTCACAAACATTGTCATGTTCAGGTCTCAAATCTCATAGAAAAGAAATGAGATGCTCAATTTTGTTTTGTTTCGGAATCAGTTGAATGAATGTCAGTGACTGTAAATGAATTAAATTGATGAATCACCACTGAGATAATGGCTTTTATTTATTGTTTTGTTGTTGGTTGTGGAAATCAGATGGGGTAAAGACATGACAGAAATAGAAACTGCAATTTGACAAACTCCAGATGAAACCTGAAGCCCTTTTTCTTCATTTTGCGGCATAATCTGTGGAATTCTGCAGAATGTAATGTGGTAAACAGAGCTGAGAGTACTGCACTGTTAGCCAACATCAAATGAAGGATTAAATGAACAACGAGTGGGGAATATGCAGAAGTTTGCGAATGATGGCTGTTTGAATTCTGCTGAGTGTGGGCCTGATAATGAGCTCTCTATCGGTCTTTATCCTCATTATTATATGAAGAATTAGTCTGCCAGCCAAACAACATTTCAGAACAATACAATTTATATAAGACATTTCTATAGAAAGTAAAAATAATATGACAAATACACAGTATGTTAAAACCTTTTAATGCGATGCTAGAAACCTTTGCAGAATTCATTTAGGAGAATATATTTAATAGCACAGTATGTTTTTGCTGAGATGCATAAGAATTCTTATTCATAACCCTGATTCTGATAATAATATAGATGCCATTAAAGAGCACTGCAGAGGCAAGTTTAAAGGAATGGTGTCAGCTGACAGGTCTAACTTAAACAATACCATCAAACTACTATTGGGGAAAACATTTCTTTTTTTCTGGAATCAGAAGCTAATTGTTAAATTGTTAGTTCTGATTTAAAGGAAGTGTTTATAGATCAAAAAGGATATGCCAAATCACTATTTTAATGATGTAACAATTAAAAAATACATCTAATTTGCTCGAATAATAGCCTTTATTTATCACTACTGCAGGGCTGTGCAAATTCGACTGCATAAACACTTAAAAAAAGATTGTAATTTGTGAAGCTCTGATGGATAAAAAGTGAGGTTTCAGTCTTCCGTCCTCTTAATCATCTGAATAATTAAGCTGAAGTTAAACGAAACTATTTCAGGAGGGTAATATGCTTCCTGAAGAATAAAGAAATGAGAGCCACTTTAAATTCAGGCGCATAGTCACTGCTCTGCTGTGCAGGTTGAAACCACTTTGGTTACCTGCTGTTTATTTGATGTTGGAAGAAATCTTGTGAGACTTTAGAGGCTAAATACTCGCCATACACAGATCCCATCACTGTTCACATTATTCATATTACCTTTCCACAGTGGTGTATAAAGTACCTGAAAGCCATACTCAAGTGAAAGTACAGATACCTTACCAGAAAATGACTTTGGTAGAAGTTGAAGTCACCGTTTAGAATATTTCTTGAGTAAAAGTCTTAAAGTATGTGATATTTATTGTACTTAAGTACGAAAAGTATTTTTTTTAAATCTTAAATGTACTTAAGTATTAAAAGTAAAAGTACAAGTAAATGCAAAATGGAAAAGAAGCAAATAAATATATATAAAGAAATGTTCATACACATCTTGAGTAGCAAGATTGTGTTCAGTTTGAACTCTTTCCATTTTGTATTTTTGGGTATGAATAAGAAGCACTTCATCCGGAACTTAGTGTCTTTCATTCCAACATAAGAAAACATTTCTGGAATAGCATTTAGATGTATTTACACAGTTTAATTGATCTATCTCAGAGAGGACATGGATAAAACGTTGAATACTGATATTTAAAATAATTTAAGACATTAAAAAAAATAGTCGAAATGTGAAATTTAAAGTGACTGTTAAAGAGTGAGTCATTGAGATTCAACCTATTCATTCAAACGACTGATTCATTCAGGAACAAAGCATTTGACTGTGCTAATGAGTGAACCACTGAATCATTTTTATCATCCGATTCGTTCAAAAAGCTGATTCATTCAATAAGTAAACACCGTCCATTGCTCAGAGACGCAAAACAGTGCTGTGATCTTTGTTTGGAACTATTTTCGTTGGCAAAATGAGCTAAAACAAGCAATGTTACGTCTAAAATGTAAGTCACTTATTGCTTTACTGAACTTGTATAAAATGATTATTAAATGTGTTATCATGCTTATATCTGCAGAAAAACGGTACTCTTTGTGTGATATAGATTAAGTTAACTATATTAAATTATATAAATATAAAAAGCATAGAGAAGCATTTTTGCTGACTACAATTTAGAATGCCTGGAATGTTGAGTTTTAATAGACTAGTAAATCAACGTGCGTGCACTCTGTGTGTAATGTCAGATCGCAGATCATTACAACAACACTTACCATATTATCGCAGAAGATATACTGTATATTGCACACCCCAGACTCGACTTGAGTGAAAAATGAATCATCGGTTGTGTGACCACTTATTTGCACATGAGCAAACAGCAAAGGTGTTTTTAGGAGTCTAACTTGCAAGCTCCAGACCTGATTCGTCAAACCTGCTTTCCTGCAGTCCATGTTCTTCTGACTTCTGACTATTTCGTAGTAAGTAACGAATATGCTTCGGGGAAATGTATCGGAGTAAAAGTATACATTTTAATTAGGAAATGTAGTGGAGTAAAAGCAAAAGGTTGGCTCAAATATAAAAACTCAAGTAAAGTAGCCTACAGATACTCCCAAAGGTGTTACTTCGTTACAATACACCACTGCCTTTCCATTACAAAGGACTCAAAACTCAAATCTCAAAACATGCAGTGTAGTCAGCTCTATATGTTAACCAGGATGTTGATCTTACCGCATCAATGCCAGACAGCTGCATACCGATGTTGATGACCACCACGGATAGGACCTGCCAGCGAACAGTGTGATCCAGTATCAGCTGCCAGACAGACAAGGTCTCCACTGAGGACAGAGAGCGTTGCTCCTCCTGCATCTCCTCTATCTCTGCCTGGATGTTACATTTGGCTCTGTACCATTTCAAGGCTGCACCAACAAAGTAAACACAGACTATTGGTTTAATCTTCATTTATATCAGGAGTGAGCTGATAAAGTTTTTAACATGAGCTGCCTTTTTTGACCCATGAACTAACTATAAGAAAAAAAAAGTACTTACTTAAAAATAATACTTTTAAAAAATATAATCTTTATCTTGTTTTCTAGTAAAAATATCTAATTATTCATAAACTTAAATTTACTTAAGAAGGACAACGGCACAAGATAAAAGCCTATCAGAGAATATGCTGATTTAAGTTTTTTTACCCTATTCGTTTTTTTTTTTTTTTTTTTCAAGCAAAACATATCTTATTTTATTCATATATTATTAGCATTTTTTTTTCAGATTTATGCCAATGGGTTACAAAAATAATAATCATTGACAATCAAGACAAAAATACAGATTAATAAGATGATCTATAATATATACTGTATTATTAAAAAAACAAAAACAGGGTAGATTGGATGTTTGGATGGTTTTAGAAAAATGCCTAAAATCTAAATTAAAAGCATTTCTCTCACCGGTGATAGTGGCATGAACATTGTGCTTCTCAATCAACAGGTAGCGTGGGCTTTCTGGAAACCACGGTAATAGCATCAGCTGGATAAAGGTGGGGACAACCACAAGAGAGAGAAACAGGGGCCAGTGCTCTTCCTGTCAAACAAAACAGCACAAGTTAAAACAGAATACTGAACTCTATGCCATAACTATTATGAAAATAGAAGAGCAATGTAACTGTATGATGTTAAATTGTTCATTGATGTTAAGTTGCCTGTTGTACCTTTCCCAAAAGTTCATGCAGGCCCAAGATTTGAGCTAAGAAAACCCCAGCACAAATGAAAATGCTGGGCATGAGCCCCAGGAAGCCCCTCAGATTTTTAGGAGCAATCTCTCCCAGGTACATGGGCACCACACTAAGAGAGATACCTGGAAGTTGGAGATGAGCAAAGCATGTCAGAATCTATTCACATCAAGCCTTACTTTGCTATACCTGCTTATTTTATAGTTGGGACATACCTGAATGTATTCCTGTTATAAAACGACCGAAGATCACCATTTCGGGCGAACTGCAGATCCTGCTGAACCCCATGAATGATCCTGCTAAGAACACCAGTACAGTGGAGTTGACCACTGTTCCTTTCCTGCAAAAGCAAACACTGTGAAGTTCTGCTCTGGCACTGCTCATTAAGGTAGGACAGTCATGCTCGATAGCCGGCCACCTGGGAGTTTAACTATCAAAACCAGATAACTGATGTTCCATGACAGTGCTGTTGGGTGAAATAGCTGCATTCCTTGATTAGTTCTATCAAGTTGTAAACTTTCCCCCTGATTTACAGACGGCTGCACCGTGTTCTGCGTTATGATCACCTTACTGCTATAAAACATTTTGCTGGACTGAAATTGATTAGAACAATAAATAGGGTCATGAATCATCGTCTTTCATTTGCATTTAAATGTCTGCAGTCAAATCTTGTGGCGCCACTCATAGACACTCAGAACAGACTAGACAGGCGTACTTCCAGAGTCCTTCAGGAGTACAAAATAGAAGTTTAAAGGGATAGTCCACCCAAAATGAAAATTTGATGTTTATCTGCTTACCCCCAGGGAATCCAAGATGTAGGTGACTTTGTGTCTTCAGTAGAACACACATGAAGGTTTTTAACTCAAACCGTTGCAGTCTGTCAGTCATATAATGGCGGTCAGTGGGTTCCAAAGCTTTGAGAGTTAAAAAAAACATACACTGACAAAACCAAATTAAACCCTGCGGCTCGTGACGATTCATTGAGGCCTTAAGACACAAAACAATCGGTCTATGCAAGAAACTGAACAGAATTTATATAATTTTTTACCTCTGATACACCACAATGTCCAACTGTCCTGAGCGCATTGTGACGCGTCAACGTGCTCTGGCACATAGAAATATATACGTAGATAAAAACGTAGATTCTTACGTATCGCGGGCCATAGAAACAGTCACTAATGAGGCATCTACGTATATATATCTATGTGCCAGAGCACGTTGATGCGTCACGTGCCGGATGTTGTGAACGAGCTCAGGACAGTTGTATAAATACTGTTCAGTTTCTTGCACAGACCCATCGTTTCTTGTCTTAAGACCTCAATGTATCGTCACAAACCGCAGGGTTTAATTTGGTTTTGTCTGTGTATGTTTTTTTTTGACTCTCAAAACTTTGGAATGTTTGGAACCCATTGACTGCCATTATATGACTGACAGACTGCAACGATATGAGTTAAAAATCTTTGTTTGTGTTCTACTGAAGACACAAAGTCACCTACATCTTGGATGCCCTGGGGGTAAGCAGATAAACATCAAATTTTCATTTTTGGGTGAACTATCCCTTTAAGATAGTAAGTTAGGAAATGCACATAGTTACAAAGTGGTTAACTGAACAGTTTTGTCTGTATAAAACAATATGTTACCACAGCTATAAAAATTAGGAGCTTGGCCATTTCAAATGATGTTTTTTTCTAAAAATTCTAATTTGTTATTTACACATTTTGTTATTTTGTTGTTCCAAACTGGTATGACTTCTCTTTTCAAAGGGGGAATTTTGAATAATGTACTTGCTCTTTTCCATGCAATTACAAATAATGCAGACAGAAGCTTTCAAGCTACAAAAAAGACACAAAACATCATTAAAGTATTATGTGATCCATATGATAAAGCTATCCTTTGGCTTCAGATGATTTGGATGTAAGTCACACAGATCACTTTTATGACACTTTTGCTGAGCTTTTGCCTTGTTTTTGAGGCTTGAAAGCTCTATTCTTCATTCATAGCAACTTCATGTAAAAAACGCGATCAGTGCATTATTCAAAATGTATTCTTTAGTGTTACATGGAAGAAAGAAATTCATACCGTTTTGGAACCATGGGGGTGAACAAATTATAGCATTTTTATTTTTGGTTTAACTAATCACCAACAAAGACGTTTGGAACTAACTGGATGGGACAAAATGTCTCCTCTTTTCAGAGTGCAAACAAGGCCATTTACAAGGCAAAGGCAAAGTCGTTCATTGCAGTCAGAGAGGTCAGGTGAGGTGACAGATGAGGAAGAATCTACCTCTGTGGCCTTGACACTCAGAGGATTTCCTGGCAGAGTGACCACACCATGCCAGATGTTATGGGTCTCCTTCTGACTTACCTTCCAAATTTGGTGACCAGAGTGCCCACCATCAAAGAGCCGATCAGGCCTCCAATCCCAAACACAGAAACGGTGAGTGAATACATGAGCGTCAGGGCCTCCTCGTTTAATCCAGTTCCATTGCGACTTACCACTGTACGGTTATAGAAGTCTTTAATGTACTAGTGAGAGGAAGACGGAGAGACAGGAAGAAATTAAAGTGAATAGTTCACCCAAAAATACTGTTAGCATTTACTCTTGCTGAAAAACTGTTGGACTTCTCTTTTTTCAGTCAAATTTAGAGGATATCTTGTGCTTTTTCATTTTTCCATTCATTAAGTAAAAAGGGACTGTAAAGCTACAAAATAATAATAAAAAAATCAGTATAAAAGTATCTCACATGCCCCAACTTTATCGCCCTAAGAATAGAGGTTTGGAACAACATGAGGATGATTTTATTGGTGGGTGAACTATTCTTTAAAACATTTTTTTTGGTATTTAACATATATAGTACTGTGAGACCCAAGAGAGGCACAAGGAAAGGCATTAACAGGCATTCCCAATTTCTACAACTTCCTTTTTCTTCTTATTTCAAATCTCAAAGTTTCTATTCAGTGAAACACCTCAACATGGACTTACATGCTTCTGTCTTGTGACAAGCTCTTCTCTCTTTCTTTCTATGCAACTCTCTCTGTTGCCTGTGCTTTAAGGTCACAGTCTAATTTAATTTAATCAGTTTACTTACCTTTTCTTTTCTATTCTAACTTTAAGTTGGAGCAGTGCAGTATAATTTAATAGACTTGGGAAAACTTAACATAGTCTTTCAGTTTACTCAACAATAGATTCAACTCAACTAAAACTGAGTTTACAAAAAAAGTGGATTATTGATAACATTAATTGAGCTTCTGCTTCAAAAAAATAAAAATAAAAAAAATAAATAAAAAAAAGCAAGCAACTGTTTCTAGCTGTGATTTTTGGATTTCTATGTTTGAATCCTCTTCATTAGCACATCATGTTCCAAGAAAAACAGAACAAAACAAAGCCACTTAAGTAGGGTATATAACAGCCAGTCAGGAGACCAGACAGGAAAATTTAAATATTTTCGTCATTAACAGGCTAATGGGGCAGGGCAAATAGGTCCCTACTTATATACATGAAGAGCTGCTAGAGGCAACCACTGCAGCACAAAATGCCTGACAAGCCAAGATGAACAAATAACATCGAACTGACTCATCTACAAAAAATGAAAATAAGGCTTCAACACTTTGTTTCTTCAAGTTTCTGGAAAAAGTCTAAAGACAACCTTCTCTTTTTGTCCTATATTTATATCCATATCCTCTCTGATTAAAATTATGATTTATTAATGATATATTTAAATCTAATATCTAAATTGTAAGTACCATATGATATAGGCTATAAAAAAATATCAATTTATATTAATATTTAAATGATTCCAGAATTCCTTGTAGAAATCACACTTTTACAACAAGAATGTATAGAATGCACAGAATCATGTTAAAGCAACATTCCCTGAGATCTTGCTTCAGAAGAGCCTCTGTTTAGGCCACTGTGTTTATTTCAGCCTCGAGCCTGATGTGCATCTCTCTACTGGAAACCACTTTTAAAAACTTTATGATGAATGGAAATATGTTGGCCATGTTATCAGTTGATTACTTCTTTTGATGAGTGGTTTTGGCAATTGAGGTACTGAGTGAGCTCTTACCCCAGCAGGAGAGTTGACTACAGCTAAGTTGTATCCATAAAGCATTGAGCTACCAAAGGAGGTGAGGAAAGCCACTGCCAGCAGAGATGAGGTAAGATGCTATAAAAAAGAAACAAGAACATATTTATGGCATGTAAGCTGTAATTTTCCTTATTTTTTCTTAAAATGGCAAACTGTCTTTGTTGTTTCTTTTCCTTTAAAAAGCCCTACATGCATGAGCCCTGATGTCAAAGAATCATATAAGTCTCAGGCAGCCTTATGGTGTTTCAAAAGAACAAATTCAGAAATTAAACAAAAACAGACATTTTATAAAATTATAGATACATAGTGCTTAGTACAGAAACAATAGTTTTACATTTGTATGTCCATTAATATGTGTTGGACTATACAGTATTTAAATTGCATGTGGCACACATAAAATACATCTATAAATAAATAAATTTAGTCTTATAAACAAATATATTTAACTTATATATTTTGTAAACATTCTATTCTATTCTATTCTATTCTATTCTAGTGATCTTAAAATGCTGAAGCAATAGTTCAAGTCAGAAGAGGAGACTAGAGAACAGCTTTCTCATGGTGTCACTTCAGTGGTCGTTACGCTTCAGATCATGAGTGGAAAACTTAATTTGTCCCACTAAGTGGTCAGATACAGTTGCTTATGTGTAGTCCTACACGTGAGGGAAGATGCTGAGAAAATGTCTTGTGACATTAACTTAATGCCTTTTCTTTCTTTTTTTCTTCACACCGTATCGTACAAAAGAAAAATGGGACATTAAATATTACTGATATTACAATACCTTTTGAAACCTATTATTACAAACCCTTCATCAACCAAAATTCAACAGCCTGCTAAAATTAAACTTTAATAAACTATCATTTGAGAGATCATGTTTAAACTAACTACTACTACTGAAGATCCGTAGATGGCAATAAATAATACGGTTTAAGAGAATGATAAAAACCAAATTAGAATGAAAACAAATAAGTTACAAAACAAACGCAGATTTATAACAAAGTGACACATAATTTAAATAATGATAAAATTGTCTACTTACCGATGTTATTTTGCCTGGACTGAGAATTAACACTTCTTCGGCCATATTCAAGTTATTTATAGGCTACAAGACTTCTTGAGATAAATAAGAGTTAAGTTAAGTTTAGTTTAGTTAGTTCCTACTGGCCGTCTTTCTGTGCTACCGACTTCATTTTGGACATGAGGGTGTGGTCATAGCGGACATGAGGGCGTGGTCACAGTAGATTGACAGCCAGTACATCATATGATTGACAGGCAAGCGGCCTCTCTTCTCATTAATCCTGTCCTGTGCTCGCGCTTCTCGCACTGCACTTCCGACCGAGGCTCGCGTTTCTTAACAAGACCAAGCTTGTACAATCACATGACAGTCAACAACGTGATTCCTGCTGAAATCAATTAGCTAAGTGAATTTACAAAGTCTGCGGTCACTAGAATGAGGGGACTACGGAGAATCCAATAGTGAGTAATCCTAAAAGACAGCACAGAGAGCAAAAAGGAGTTATTCATAAACGGTTTGGTGTATCAATCGCGTTGAGTGAATGAATACACTGATTGCTATTAGTGTCAGTTCAATGAACTCAATGAGGAGCTAGTTCGTTTTAAACTTTAAATAGCTCCTCTTTCGTGAATTACATGTTCTGTTTCTTATAATTGTAGTATCCAGAAGTTCTCATGATGATATTAGTTAATAGATGACATTAAACGTGTTCATCAGGATTCTGTACTGAGAGACTCGTGTGAGCTTCAAGTCAACATGAAATGATTGTAGAAAACGTTCCCTTTCTGCTGATATGAATTATTTAGCTATTTTAGCATTGTCTAGGCTATCCTGTGTTTGCTCTAGCAAGTAGTAGGTAATGCTTCTCCTTATTAATTGAATTTATACCGACTTTATTTATATTATTATTATTTTACCGTTTTCTCTGCCTGTTTTTTTATGCATATTAGGTCATATTTTCAACGGTTCTTAAATGCATTTTTTTCTTCTCTCTTTTTTTTTTATAAATGACTTTGAAATGTTTAATCAAAATTTGTCACAACTGGATCTTCCAGTAAAACGACAAACTGGTGATGTGTATGCCGGACCTCTCTGCAAACTCAAGTTCATCTGCATCCATTTTTGAGTACAACGCTCTCGTATTAAAATCCAGTCAGCAACCAATACGCAGAATTTCCTACTCTACATTTTTTTTTTTCTATTTCTATTTAGCATTACCCATAGGTGCATAACAATTATGGAACAACATATCTGTTGCCACTTCTGTTTCATGGTAATTTTAAATCCTGTCCTGTATCCTTTCGTTAAATATTCTCACAGGGATTAAAGTTTTCCGTCGCTACGACGGATTTCTGTCAATTGGAAAAAATGAGGGGAAAAGAAACATGTAGCGCATTGTTGTTGCTGTTCTGAAATCATCCCCGCCACGGCTGTAGTTTATCACTGACAACATTGTAATAACGCCGCTCGCATCATTCACAGTCGGATTATTAGCAGACAACACGGAGCAGAACTCGAATTTCGGTGCGGGATTGCGGCTATTAATAATAATTCTACTCATTCCCGCAGGTTCCTACGGAATGTATCACATTTGCACATGCTTTTGAGTCTTGAGAACTCACTCGCGTGCTCTCATTTTCTGTGCGCCCACAGATCGCGATCAGGAGTGTGACAGCTTTTAATAATTGTTAAGGGAGTTTGCAAATGTGATATTGATTTAATACAACGGATCAATAAACAAGTTCTGCATGATTTTGCTCTAACATTATATCATCAACGAAAATAGTTCCAAATAAAATATCAACCGAGCCGCTGCACATCTCTAAAAGCAAACACAGCGGTGTTTCATTCATGAATGAAAGTGCGTTTTTGAAGGAATCTAGTGAGTCAGTGATTCGTGATTGCCCATTTATAAAGACAGTCACTTGCTTCATTCCTGAATGAATCAGCCGTTCGAACGAATCAATTGAATGAATGATTCAGTGATAAAATCAGTGACTTGTCGCCACCTGCTGGCGGTTTCAGTTTCATTTTTAGCGTATAATTTATAATTTAAATCATTTAATATTTCTGTATTCAAAATTTTATATTTAAAACATTAATCTCCACATGAATCTATTAATTTAATTGCACTCATGCCACCTCTGAGCCTCATTAAATGTCTGAAAATGTACCTACAAGCCACTTTTGTGTTCTTCTGTGCCACCTCTGTAGTACAAATACATTTTTTATTAATACTAATTTGACAGATGAAAATGATGCCATTGCAAAGGTAAAAAGAAAATACCCCTGTAAGTCACTTTAGGGGTCAAATGTCACCTCGTATTAGGAAGGCTATTTTTTTTATCAGAATTTTTGATTTTAAATTGGGAAGGCAAGCGCTTCTAATTACAAGAAGAAAAACACGGCTCTTAAACTGGGTGTGTGACAGGTATGGCTGTGGAATGGGGTTTGGCCGAGGCAAAATTTTCAGTCTAAAGATTTTTTTTTGCTTTAACCCCTGTATTCAGGTGACAAAGTAGTGAAGACGGAGTAAGATGGCTCTCTAGACACATCTAGAGAGCCATGTTTTAGATTGCTGAAGTTGGTTGTCTATGAGTAGTCACTGGTTACCTCTGTATAGCAAAGCTATGTTTATGAGTTTGAAAATTAATGTTACAGTTTGAGTCACAAGTTATAGCTGATATAATCATTGTCAGTTGAAGTGTGGTGATGATGATGATACATTTCAATGCATGAAACTCAAAGAAAGTTCCAGAGATCTTCCTCACTGGCCTGTCTCCCCCTCAGGGACTACAGGATCTGACTGATCTGTCATAAGACTTGTCAACAACCTCATGCTGCTTCATGAAAATCATTTGATTTAAAATAATACATAGATACTAAAAGGCGCATGTGTCTTAGGGGGCGACCCAAATATGAAGATATGACAGTTGGTATGAAATACAAATTCACCTTATTTTACCTAGTCAATACTTATAAAATCAAATCAGAAAGAAATCTTTTGTGCTCTGTTTCCATGCGGACTCAAACCTGGTTTTATTATGGCACTGGTGGAGTCTATAAATGTATAGAAACTTGCTCTTCGCATTCTCATCATTCTCTCTCCTTCACTCCTCAATCCTCATGCTAGCACATGTGACCCTGGAGTATAGATTGAGCTGCTGTAGTTGATTGCTGTTGGTGTGTTCGTCTAATGTTGGGTTGGAGAGCGTTGTGTACTTGATCAGGTTAAGAATGACTTAGATTGATGGCTGCCCCTGAAACCTAATATCCTTTCCCTCTATGGCTGATTCTCTGATGAATGTAATCAGGGACAGCTACTCACAAGCTGACAGCAGGTTAGATTTCTCCAGATCAATGGCGATGTCCTCTGTCTCTTAAGAGTCTTTCTTTATAGCCAGTCGCTGTTAAAAATCACACCTCATTCGCTCAACTGTATTTATTGATTAGAAAATAAGCACTTGAGCTATATATATGATTAATGATAGATAGATAGATAGATATACCATGGATAGATAAATAAATAGATATACTATAGATAGGTAGATGAATGGATAGACAATAGATGGATAGATATACTACTATAGATGGGTGGTTAGATATACTATGGATCGATAATTACAGATATATAGCCTATACTATAGGTAGATGGATGGATAGATAGATAGACAATAGATGGATAGATATATTATGGATACTGTGGCTAGATATAGAATGGATGGATAGATAGATAGATAGATAGATAGATAGATAGATAGCACAGCTATGTAGGAAATTAGTTGCCTGGGTCAGCAATTAAATAAAATAGAATAAAATCTTGGTAGTCTAGACACTTACCTCCACTCCTTATGGTATTGCACTCCTGTTCAGAATTTTTGGTTAGTGGTTACAGAGAAATTGGTACTTGGTACTGGACATAGAAATACCATTTTCTCCTACGTTTTGTTTGTTAGGATTAGGTTTGGAGAAAGATGTTGCACCACATTATGTAAAATTGGTTTACGTTGCTCTGATTCTAGCAAAAAAACAAACAAAACAAAGCCCAATCATTAAATATTAACCATTGGCTGAATTTATTACTAGCACATGGTAATGGAACAGATAGCTGCTGTAGCTTGGAAGAGCATTAGGTCTTATTTGGAATTGTGGTCACCTTTTATTATTATTTTTTTGGATTGGAGAAGTGATCAATGTATAACTTTTTCTTTTTTGTGTGTGTGAAGATAATATTAGGTATTTATAAAAATCTGTTGAAGGCAGGATTTTATATCCTTTAATCTATGTAACATCTGAACTATTAATTATGAAAATTGCGAAACTGGCATCATGTGATTTGTGTCTCTGTATGTTCTTATTGTGCAGTGATGGATGTATTTAAATGAAGAAAAAATAGAATAAAATTAAAATAATATATTATACACACATTTCTCATATGCTCACAAAGTCTGCATTTATTTGATAAAAAATGCACTAAAAACAATATTATGAAATTGTTAAAATTTTTTTGGGATATTTATATATTTTAGGGCTGTCAGTTCTGTAATAGAGATGAGTGATTTTAACGCAGTTAACGCACTGGCCCCGCCCCAAGACCTGTACGTCATCTTACATTTCATATAGATGACTGTTGACAATGCAGGGCAGCAACTCCATAAATGCAGTTATGCCCTAAATCCAAGATTTTGGTGCAAAAAATGCCCCTGTATTTGTATATGTTTTTGTCTCATATTTATTTCATACGATATCACACCAGCAGTGAGAGCAATATCACGAGTGATAATTTTGTCCCGAATATTTTTAAATTAGATTTTTTTTATACAACAGTTCAGTAAATAAGAAGTTGATATTGTTATATTTTAAACACAATATTATGTTATTATTGCCCAATTTTGCAGAGAACATTACCTTTAAAGCCATAGCAGAATTGTTGTGCGTCTCCAAGCAACACAGCGGTGTTTAGTTTCTAAATGAATCCGCATTTTGAACGAATCGTGTGAATCAATGACTACGTTTACATGGACATCAGTAATCTTAATTATTTACCTTATTCTGAATAAGACAATATTATGATTAAGGTGTTTACATGAGTTGCTTTTAAAATAATCCTTTCATGTTCCAGTTTAACATGTTAGAGTACATAGATCAATTAATGGCGTGTGTCACTACGTCACCACGCGACGCCATCCGACGTCCCCTCCAGAATTTCACGTATAAACATATAGTTAGTCTTCGTGATGATGCCATATACAGATTTGGGTGTTTCATTTTTAATTTTATGAAAGCTTCAAGTGCAGTTAATTATATGTACATGCATACAGACGACGGCAGTGATGAAGCTCTTTTATTTGCCGTCAAACGGTTGACCACTGCCGTGTGTGTATCCTGTCGCAAAATGCGGCGAAAAGTCTAATAATAGTTATTTGACTACGACGGTACTTCGATTATGACTTTAGCCGGATTAAGGTAATCAAAAATCTCTGTTTACATGGTAAACTCTTAATCAGAGTATTGTCTTAATCGTATTAAAATCGGAGTATTGATGTCCATGTAAACGTAGTCACTGATTCAATGGCCCATTCATTAAGAGAGCCATTTACTTAATTCCTGAATTTAGTTTCTTATTTGGAGTATCATTTCATTAAAAAAATAAAATAAATAATAATAATAAAAACATTAAAGGGATAGTTCACCCAAAAAAAATAAAATAAAAAATCTGTCATTTACTCACCCTTATGTCATTTCAAACCTTTCTTCTGTGGAACATAAAAGAAGGTATTTTGAAGACTGTTGGTAACAAAGCTGTTTTGGTTACCAATGACTTTCATTGTATGAACAAAATATACTGAAATGTTTCTCAAATTATCTTCTTTTATGTTCCATAGTTTGTGTAATACATTTTATGTTGAATCAAATAAAATATTTTTTTCTAAAGCTACAATTTGTAATGTCTACTTAATATTTTCTCATTTAACACAAAAACAGCTTTAAATAACCTTCTGTGGGTATTTTCACAGTCAAATTTATTTTGCATTATGATTAATTAATCAACACATCATGTAATTAATTTAAAAATTTTAATCGACTGACTATTTATTTATTAATTAATTTATATTTATTTGAGCCCTTATTTATTTATTTAATTAATTAATTAATTTCATTTATCACTTTTGATGCATACTTTTTTGTGGAAACCGTTCTATTTTTTTTTCCTCCAGGATGCATATATACACGTTTGTGTGTGTGCATGTGTGTGTGTGTGTATTTAGCCTATGTATAAATATGTGTGGTCAAAAGTGTTTTGATGAAAAAAGTAACATCCTTGTTAGTATAGACCTGTTAGTCAAACATTGAAGCCCTCTTGTGGCCATCTCATTTGCATAAAAGCTATCAGTTCCAAAAAGAGCACTGTGAAACGGGGTAGCAATTGGGATTCTCCAACTCTCGGTGTAATGCAAGAAGCCGTATTTTTGAATGCTCCCTGTATGAGAAGCACTGCTGGCTGAGTGCTGTTTAGCACACATTCAGCGAGGGCGTCGCACAGGCTCATGCGAGTGTGTCGAGGCACAGAGGATACATACAGGGGCTTTAAAAGGCTCTAAACTCGAGCTGCCGCATCTGCGAGCCTGCATACATCACTCTGTTTATCGCCGCCACTGCTAATTGAACATAGGCTCACAGAATGGTGCCCCCATGTGTTCCATAGCGCCGCACTGCCATTGGCTGTTGTCGCGGCGACGCAGCCATTAATGAGACAGGGCCAGGAAGATGGATTACCCAGTGCCATATTGCCCATCATCCCCAATCAAGAACCACCCATGGAAATTGATTGTTCTAATTTGCTCTCATTATTATTATAATACCCGGACAAAATAACACACACGGCTCGCTGTCAAAGCCGTGAAAACCAGCCATTAGTTATGGGGGAGACAGCAAATGCGTTTTATGAGTTTCGCAGTTAGTTGAGACGTTGGATGCAAACACATCTTAATCAGATTTCCACTCCCTCCATCATGGTGATATAGCATCTCATTATCTCCACCTCAGAGAGTGGTGGAAGAGAGTACACATTCATTTATACTTTAATGTCAGTGTCACAGTTTTACTTCGTGAATAATGCCTTGAACTTTCCGTGAACAAGAACAGTAGCGATTGCCGATCCAAACGGCAGAGCGGAAAACAACATTACGCTCTAGCCAGGTTGAAAACTATTACCCTGGAAACAAATGAGGAAAAAAACTGAGGTTTAATTTGTGGACTTTGCCGTAGTCAGCAACTTCATCCGCTCGTCTCTCATAAGAGTTCTTGTTGTTTTTAACACACTCATCAGCTTTCCTCGGACAGTTGAGAGCTGCTCTTCGGGTGCTTAGTACCCCATCTAACCAAAAAGAACAAATGGTCAATACCTTAGGATGTGTCATGCGGGATGACTATAATTAGTCCTTCCTCCAGTTCAGCCAATGATGTACATCATAAATGCTTCGTCTCGAGAGCCAGATTAAGACTGCAGCCCGGCACTGCTCCCAAATCCTCCCTGCTTACACTGCACTCTGTCTGTCTCCCGAGTCCCTCGCATTATATATGCAAGAAGTTATAAGGCATGGAAACGATCAAAGCAGGATACGATTATGCATCCCTAATCACAAACTAGCCCCACGAAACCTCGGCGGTCTCGCCCTTTTTATTGGGCGATGGTGAGGAAACGGCAGGTAAATCAGTTGAAGATTACACCTCAGATAGTTTTATGACAGAGCCAGGAGTCCCATCAGGGAAGAATTTCTAGCGTGGTCAGCAGCATATGAATGGTGGGGGACATCGTCTGGAATTAGGGCTGTAATTTAAAGCGCTCTAATTACAACAATCACTTACATCCAGGCTTTTACTTGTGTCGCAACGCAATACGATTAGCAATGCGAGCGGAGAGCTTCCGTATCCTCTCCAAATCAGACCAAGTATGGTGTCGTTTTGTGTCAAATTTGAAGAAAATTGGTGAATTCCAGAGACGGAGCTTTTATAAAGCCTACTGTAGCATATCATATTTGATGCAAACATTTCTAAGGCCTCTAAATGATCAACATGATTAAAACTTCTCAGAAAAACCTGTTGTTTACTTAATCCTCAACATGAATTAATCCTCAATTTTTAGCAAGAATAATTCTAAAAACATCCCACTTCTGGTCAGGGTACAAGTGTCTTTTTGCTGTAAAATCTTTACGGGATCTTTACTAAAGTAGACATAAGAATATATTTTATATTACTATATTATTTCAAGATGAACGCTGACTGGACTGAAGTGGTTTTCTTGATTATCCATACATCATTTTTGTTTTGTTTATAAAAATCATATTTGTACATCTCTCAATCATTGTATTGCATTCCCACCACAATTAAAACTGCAGAGCTTTGATCATAAAACTAATCATTTAAATATAATCTAAGAAATATTACTGAATATATACAGCGATCATTGTACCATAATACTGATTGATAAAAAATATGCGTTTTATGAAAGTAGTCTGCTATACTGTTCTCAAGATCTCAATGATTTATTATCAGAATTTATTCACAAAATAAAGCTGAGGTGTTTTGAACTTAATATTATCATAGTATCTGAGCCATAAAAGCCTGATGTATCAAATATGATACTCAACAAGAACACATTTGCAAACTTTAAAAAAAAAAAAAAAAAAAATTGTCTAAAGATTCATAAACTCTTTATTTTCAAAAATTATAGACAGTTTTTCTGATTTTTCTGTTAGGCTTTAAAGTGATGCCATAAAGTGAAGCCCGTCTCTAATTTATGAACACCATTATTCATCATAAAGTATTGTCTCCGATCATTGTTACAGTAAAAGTTTCTTTTCTGAGTATCTTACATTAATTTGAGTTGTTTGATTGATTCATTTATGGGCATGCGTGTGTGTGTGTGTGTGTGTCAGCCCGTGGGGTGTGGAGTATGGTGTAGATCCATCGCATTGTCCCATTCTCCTGCTTTTTCCCCGACAGGGCCCAGTGTAACCTTCAGCCCTACAGGGGAGAGGCTTGTAAATTACCACTGGAGTTTTCCCCCTCACCCCTGCTGTCATCATTTCATTAACCCCATCCTGATCTCCTCCGACCTTGACTGCTTGCTTTCACTCACAGGGGAATGGCCTCTCTCTCCACCCTTCTTTCTCTCTTACTTTGTGCCAAACTGTGTTGAGCTGCAGCCAGTACATATGTCACCCACAGAACCATGGGCTTTTAGCTGATGGCGTCATGCGATAGACTGTAATTTTATGGGAAAAAATATATCAAGTTCACAGATGCCATGTAAACATCAATGTGAAATCAAAGTGAACCTGCCTTGGTCAATTATTGCACCTGGTGTTATTTTGAATGATTCATCTGTGCATTTTATTCTGAAGAAAACAGTTGTTTTCTTTTACACTGATGTTACTTAGGTTGTGTGGACAATTCAATATTGTTAACCAGTTACCGAAGAGATATTGTTTTAGCAAACTCTGCCTTCATTCTAGTACTCTAGTACAGTGGTTGTCAGCCAGGGGGCCGGGGCCATTAGTGGGCCTCAGCAAACTTTCAATGAGGCCCTAATAAGACTTAAGTTTGTTTATATCAATCTTAATTAAAATACACACAAAAAAAAGATGTAAACTTGCATCATATTTTTGAGTTCAAGTTCATTTTAGTTAAGAACCACTTTTCTAGTGTATATAATGTAAACACTGCAAATAATTCTCAGTGGATAACATCCCACACACAATAATTTCTTATTAAAAAAATACTGTTTCGCTCGGATATTTTTCACATTAAGGAAGTAAAATGTTTTGCAAATGCAAATGTGATTCTGAACATTTGTTGTCCTATTTCAGTTTCTATGCTCAAAATAACCTGTGTGCAATTTTATTAATAATCAAGCATCGCATTAGTTCTGGCAGATCATGTTAGTTAAGCTATAGGGATGCGACACCTATCACAGCAGCCATAAGGTCCTTCACTATCATCAGTTTGTGCGTTGCTCAATAGCTAATTACCCTCCTCCATCCCCAACTCCTCCTCTCGTCAGTTAGGATTCAGCCTTCTGATTCCCCTTGAATCAGACTAATTTCTAAAATGTTACATTAAATTATTTAACTCTTTTGATATCTGCAATATATTTATGTTGGTTCTGTTCTGTTTACCCTGGGGGGTTATTGCTGCTCTCCCGGCTCTTATCCTTGCTAGGCTGCATGGATGCGCAGGGACCATATCGCCAATCCAAATTGTATGTTAATTGTCAGTCATCTTTGACGATAGTGGTCCTTACAGAAGTATAACACGATCACTTTAGCAAAAGCTGTAGATTTTTGAGTAAATGAATTTGTGAAAACTGTTGCTCTTATAGTAATTATGGTATGGTGTAAAACAAAGATTATGGATGGTTCTTTTAATTACTGCCCCTTTTGTTGGTGATTGAGTGATTATTCACAGTTTTCTTGTGCAAAGAAATAATCAGAATGACACTGAGGTTAGACAACGTATGTTTTTGTAGCTTGTCAGTGGCAGTCTTCTGATTTACATGAATCCTGCACTGCTCCCTACAGACTGAGCAGGGGATATTTCCATAACAGCAACTTCACATTACTTTAATAATACTAAAAGCTTATGTCCTTTTACGTTTATTTATTTAGGACAGTATGAAGAGCGGACAGGAAGCAAGGTGGGAGTGGAAAGTACCACAAGCTAGGACTCAAATTCAGGTCACCCAAAGCACAAACACGCTATATGTTGGAGTTCTCCAGCTACATTTTACTTGTATTCAAAATGACTGTGGTATACTGAAGTATATACTCCGTTTTTAACAATTTTCAAAAATCATGTTTTTTCATTGTGCATTCCAGTTAATCTCAATCATACTGCAGTTGGGTTAATATTGATGAGGTAAAAAATAACTAAAAAACACAGCTAACTAACACAATAAAACACAATAAAAACATAACACAAAAAACATGATTTTGAAAATTAATTGGTTATGTTTTTGCAAATAAACTCTTCATATAGAGTTGCAAATATTGAAAGTTTTAAGTAATATGTTATTATAGCATATACCTGTGAATACATGCACACAAAAGTTTGGGGTCAGTAATTTTTTTTTAATAGATATTAATATATATAGATATTCATATTTTTATTGACCAAGGATGCATTATTATTCATCAAATATACACAGTTTCTGTGAGCATAAGAGACTTCTTTCAAAAACACCCCAAAACTTTTGAACAGTAAATGTGAATGTATTAAAAATTGCTATATAATGTCTGTTTATATTAAAATAATTGTATATATTTAAATTAGTATTTATCCCAGTATTTGTCATATTGTGCCCTATATTTAGTCACAGCTGACTGCAATATTTAACAATATTGTAGTAAGTAAAACCCTAATTGTTTTATAACCCCATTGTCATAAATGGCGTTGTATTCTGTTCACTTTAATCATGCACAACTGTCAAGTAACCGCTCTTAAGGTCAATTAAGCTGAATTTAAACAATTTTGTCCCTCAATTCCTTTTCTCCATTTGGCCAGTCTTCACGTAGGTTGTGTGTAATGTCTGATGGGTAGCGTTTACTTTATTTACACATTTTCCCTAATCAGTACAGTTTTCTTCCTACTGCATTATTCTCCCTGCAGTACTATTTGGAATGGCACTTGATTGGCTGATTGGGTGTGAATACACAACTCCTCAGAGACCCTGTTTTTTTACTGTGAGCATGCAGTTGAAACGCTGAGGATGTGGATCCCCAATCCCGTTATCCTTATTCTAGCTGAACAGCACGAAGACTGGAAGCAGGTCGGAGTGTAAATGTGAGAGATCTTGCTGATGCTGCTAACTCTCTGCCCGCAGCTGCCGCATCCAACCCTCCTTCGTTCCTTTAGAATTTATGCACTCACTCAGCAATGTTATTACAAGTCAGAGTTTATTGGGAAATTGTTACATTATGTGAAGTGTCTAACAAATTGCTTATGCTCCTGTAATTGGGTTACAACAGGCGTGCTCTCCCATTGGTGAGATTAGGCAGGCTGGGCTCCCACCGATCTCACAACCCAAGCAGTAATTTTATTTGTCTTGCCTCGCTCTCCCTCTCCTAACAACATGGCTTTCTCTGCCTCCTTGCCAGATGTCTGTTTGGAGGAGCAGGCTTGTTTTTTGGCCCCTGACAACGCAATTACAGCCCCGCCGATTGTCGTGTGTGTGCATTAAGTACCTCCCCCAGAACGAGGCCGATTAATGAAGGGGCTCCTCGGGGCCGAAGAAGAAGCCCCAGGCACCCACACACAGAGGAGAGGAACTGTTGTTAGGGGTCAGGCCGCTACACATGCTCCATATTAATGCAGGTGTGTATGTGTGTGTACGTTTGAAACTACATTGCATAGTGTGGCTTGACCACAGGATAGGATGCTGTACTTCTTCCAGTAAATAGATGAATCGCTGTACATATAGGGCCCTATGATTTCCACGATGCGGAAAACGCGGACAGAATCACGGAATATAAAAACGGCATTTACAGTTTAACGCAGAATGTCACGGAATTTGTCAAAGTTTGGATGAATTAATCAAAAGTAGGTCATTACACTTAAATCAAATCGCGATATGGACTAGTATCATCTGTAAATATTAAGCCGCAGAAGTCGATTTAAATATGAATCTTGCTAAATCTAGATGAATTAAATCAATGTTTTATGCTTTCATTTGATAACCTGAAAAATTTTAATACACAACAGAATTTCTGAGAGGGGAAAAAAAACATTTAAATACACACCACAGAATTTCTGAGGGAGAAAAAACATTTCATAAGGCTACTGTAAGAATAAATAAAAATTTGTTTGTATGCATTAAAATAATTAAACACAGAATTTGGTAACACTAAAACATTAGGTGAGAAAATAAAACATTTCATAGGGCCCAGAGCATGTGATTTTTGTTAAACTTTAAATAAATTGATGTCAAATTGTATAAGTTTCATGATTTTAATTAATTAGACAAGCTTTTTGATTTAATAAAATTTAGTTTGACCATTAAAAAGTTGTCCAGAAAAAAATTAAACAAAATTTGAGAAAAAATAAAACTGATTTCATAGGGCCCTATACATATTATCATTAAATATTTTTACTAATTAAAATTTTTACAATGTAATTTTAAATTATTAAATTATTACTATTTAAATTATTTTAGGTGTGTATTATAAATATAATGCACTACCAGAGATGAAAAATTGGTAACACTACAAGTAAAATATATTAAATTTGTTGCATCCATACTGTATGTCTAGGAATATTCATGTTTTAGGCCCTATGATGATACCCTTCCTAATATAAAGGTATCTATACATTTTGTAAAAAGACCCATGGTTTGAAAATATATTATTAATGATATTATACAAAATAAATAAATGATGTTATATTGTACTGAAGCCAAGGCAAACAAATATTTAACCTGTTTTAATTTGATAGCAAATATTTTTTTCCTACTCCCTATTAGAGTAATGTTGGATGTATAAATCTAAAAACTAAAATGATCTTTGTTTGTATGAATCTATCAAAAAAAAAAAGAAATATTTTCAACATTTTGCACAATTAATGTAGTTCCATAGCAGCATATTAAATTATTTTGTAAACATAATATTGTAAATAAATATTCTAAGTGATTTTTTTTTTAGACTATACAAATGGCATATCAAAATAAGACATGGACTATTTTATCTGAAGCAACTTGGAGTGTATTTAAACTGTGTATTTTTTTCGTGATATATTCACTGGGAAAAGAAGCCATAGTCATGATGTTTTTAACCCCATGCTTTAGCAGTTGAGTTACAGGAACACAATAATCAGTCTACATCAGCTGAATGTGATTTATTAGGCAAATTGTACTAAGCAGGTCAGTGTCTTGTATTTTTTCAGTATATATAAAACAAATAAAGAGAATCGACCCTGTCTGTAAGGTATGTGAAAACTGAAAATGGCTTAATTTTTATAATGTTCCCCTGACAAGAGATTATCCAACATAGTAATGGCAAATCAATAGGGACTTAAGTTGTCAGGAGAAACAGATAACATACTAAAAGGGATTGATTAGATGAATTTTCTCATTTTATGAGAAAGTCTATACCGAAGGTAGCTGCAAAGCTTGTTAAATAGAGGGCATACTTATCCTTGCAGATAGAAAAAAACATATTAAAGAGCTGAAGGCAGATTGTTGAAGGAAAGAGAGAGACTGAAGGGAAGAAACTGCTGACCTGTGCTTTTTTTGTGTCTGACGTTGAGCTGATTTATAACGATGGATAAGCTTTGTCTAAAGGGGGAGTGAACGATGTCTCCATGTAAATGATCTTAAATGAGATATCACAGGCTGTTGTCACAGCGGGAGCTCTTGCAGTGTGGAAGCATCATGGGACTTTTTAGTCCTTTAAAACATGAGGATAATTCTGAACATCCTAGGTTTTTCTTTACATGTCTTTTTCTACATTTATGGTCATTTAAACAATGCAAAGCAATTGTTTTATGTTGGAATAAGGGTGTTTAAAATGACAATACAATAATCTGCTTTGGTTCTTATATTAGAAGAAATATTCTTGACATTTTTGAAAATTGTCTAATGTAAAAAGCACAGACCCTAATGCATAGTTTTAGACGTAGCGTCATGATTTAATCATTGCAGTATAACAATTATACACACCTCTCCTGAGGAATAGTGCATTTACGGTATTTTTTTTCCTGCTGAAAGCTGAACAGCTGTGTTTCTGAAGTACTTTATGTGTAAATGTCTCGGGAATTTGTGTGTCAACAACTGTCACCAAAACACGCTACCACTGATTGTATTTGGATGCACAGATGTTTATATCCTTATGTGAAGGGCTTCTTATTTCAATGAAGCAGTGAGAACTGTGGGTGCTATTTGAGCGTTTCAGCAAGAAAACTAATTAGTGGAGGAAAGTCTGCATGAGGACTAAGGTTTGGACTTCTCTGGTCCGCTGGCTGTAATTTAATATGTAATATTTACATTCTGTATTGCTGTAGCACACCTTAGAAGATGTGAGCTGTTCAGTCATAAACATATAAACATATCTCCCTATGGTTGTGCTCAGTATAGTGAATAGATGTGGTATTTGGGTGACATCTGGTCCCTGACTGTTCAAAGTGTAGCAGCTGTTGCTCCCCATGATGACGTTCATCTTCCTCACAGCCATGTGACACTTTAAATGTTCTTGTCTCCACTCCAGCTTCTCAAAAACTCTTTGAGCTGTCACTTACCAAGTCTGCATCTCAGGAAGTGCTTTGACCTTTCATTTGCCTATGTATTATCTGTGGGGTCAGAAACCAAGTAGTCTAGCTGTTGTTTTGTTTTTGGAGAAGAATATATAGATGTTTTTGTATACAAAGCATATTCTGCAGTGTTTTAGAAGTCAGCACTTTTGATGTAGATGTTGAAAAACCAAACTAGGATCAGCTCTTATTCAGAGAGGAAAAAAAAAATCTGGAGCCGAATGATTTTTCGTGAAGTTTCAGTTGAAGTTTCTCTCAACTCTGTGCTAAATACTCTAACTTTGTTTTCTCGAATCCACAAAAGAATTGTTTTAACTGATTTGAGAGCATACAGTCTGAATGCAATGATAGAAAAAAATTACTGTTGTTCACATCTGAAACAAACCAAACATTATTACTGTATTATGTTGTACTTAGAGAAATTACCTAGGGTTATATATATAAAAAACATGTTGTTTACATTTATATGCAAATTCTGTTTCAAATGTGTGTTTAACAGCCATATACGGATCAAAGATTTGAGGCCTGTGATTTTTTTTTTTTACATTTATTTATTTTTTTTAATTTTTATATGCTCACTAAGGCTGCATTTATTGAAATGCAATTTATTCCTGTGATTATAAAGCCGAATTTTCAGCACCCATGCATCCATTCTTCGGTATGACATGATCGTTCAGAAATCATTCTGATATGTTGATTTGTTGCTAACCAGTTTTCATTTGATATACATTTTTAATATTAGTGTTAAATATAGTAGAGTCATAGATTTAATGGTTCCTTAAAGGATTTTGAATTGTTCAGGAATAGTTCAGTTCCTAATGGTTAGTAAATAATTCAGTGTTTAAGTGTTTTTTGTTCCCGTGAAGAGCTGGAAATGAAGTGTTTCTTCCTTTTGAAGGGCTTGATCAATTGTCTCCATATTGTGAAAACCTGGTGCTGATTTCTCACTATTGTTTGGCATCCCTCCTCCAGCAGATCTGCGCTTTCTTTATGAACTCTGTGATGAGGAGACACACGCTGCTCACTTCATTTCAACAGGGCTGACTGTCAACCTCAACAAAAGAGTCTGACCCCTGCGCCGCCGCCTCTCCACAGATTAGGGCAATTCCCCATGCAAATGTCTTGTGCCCAGCCTTGTGCGTCTCCCCAGCGCCTTTTACAAATCCAGCTTTGACTGATTATGTCCTGACAGCTCCAATGTTGGCTCACTTACACAGATTGACATAATCATTAGGGGGTGGGCTGACCCAGACCCAAAGCGCTCGGTTTTATCTGTTTGATAGTGGCCCCTCCCACTACTTCTCCCCATTCTTCAGCAAAGCAGCTGAGACTCTCACACTCTCACACAAAAAAGAGGCAGAACCCCTCGGCCCTTCCCTGCCCACCCCTAGCATTCATCATCCTGAAGTTAATTGGTGTGGGCTTTAAGCAAATTTCCTACACTCAAACCATCAGCCTGCTGCCTGAAGACGCAGTGCAGAACGTGACTGCTGACCCGCCGCCATACGCTGCCTATTGATTTAACTGACGAAGCAGACCGCTCTGATAGAATTCCAGGCTGGAGAATGCATTATCCCTATGGAAGACAAGAGAGGAGGGAGGGATTGTGGCCATCAATATGCAAGATGAATGGGGGTTAAACTCAACCTTGATTTAAGGTTTCTGCTTGAACTTTCCCAGAGCTAATCTACCCCTTCACTGTCCTGTGCTAAAATCACAAACGTTTTGCTGGTGCCTGACTAAGTGTCGTCTTTATTGAAATGCCAGGAGAGGAATAGATCAAAGCTGAAGGAACAATCATGGTTTTAATTGATTATAATTCAATTGATCTAATGGAAAAAGGAACCGATGAGTGCATAATTTTCACTAAATGAAAACCTCCAGTTTATTTACGATTTAAAATCCACCTTGATTAAGACGTCACATATTAATGTGTCACGTATTAATCTACAAACTACTCTGGGTCCGCAGGAAGGAGGCATTAGTCTTACGACCGAATGTCTTCACGTCCCTGTAATGAATGCAGATCACTGACCCATAAAATAGAATAAAAAAAGCAATCTTGCGCTGTGGATCCACATTATTACTATTTTCCCCTCCTCCTCTTCATCCCTGCCTTTCCCTTAGATCTGCTGAGGTCTCAGTCAGGAAGAAATGGGCGTTTGTGACAAGCCGCTCGCCGTAGGGTTAATTAAACAGCTCGCTTTAGCACCGCCGCTGTCATTCGCCCAAACACGGATCCATCAGTCACGCACGCACTTCATCCCCATGCGCACACACCGTACACGTCAAAGTGTCAGAGGTTCCCGGTCCCACGGTGACGGCCGGGAACATTAAATCTTATCTGGTTTATCAATTATTCCCGTGATTGCTCGCACGGATTAGTCTACAGTACTCAAAGCATTGCTGAAATTTATCACCCTTCTGCCATCTTTGCATTTGCAGCATGGAGTGGGCGCCTTTCCAGTGCCGTGCTGCTGGGTGGAATATGGGTGATATATTTTTCTTATTTTATACCCAGCTGGAGAAATGGCCTTTATTATGCCACTCATACTGCTGTCCAGACAATCCTTCAGCAAATCACTGCTTGGCACTTTACTTTATTGTGTTCATTAATAAATATCCTTGGCTTTCGCCTAACACAATTCACAAACCTCGAAATGACAGAACTGTATGTGAACTGAGCACTTAAAGCAATAATGCATGCTGTTCTAAACTTGTGTTGTTGTTTTTCATGGAACACAAAAGATGAATTTTTGAAGAATATCCTGGCTGTCCGTGTCTTCATATTGAAAGTGAATGGGGAATGTGATATAAGTGATGCAAACAGGTTTGGAACAACGTTAGGGTGAGTAAATGAATGATTGATTGTTTGTTTGTTTACTAGTTTATTTGTTTGATTTATTGTTTGTCTATTTTATAAATCGCATATTTTGCTTTATTCTGTTTATGTATTTTTTATTTATTTTATTCCATTTTATGAATTATTATATTTTTAAAATTATTATTTTATTTTTGTTTTATTGTTTTATTCTATTTTATGAATAATTTTATTGTATTTTATTTCTTGTTTTATTTATTTTTTGTTGTATTTGCTTTGTTTTATTCCATTTTATAAATTGTTTATTGCATTTTTTTTTATTGTATCTTATTTTAGTTTGTTTTATTGTTTAGTGTTTTATTCTATTTTATAAATCATTTTATTCCATTTTTATAAATTATTGTATTTTTATTTATTTTATTTTTTGTTTTATTGTATTTAATTTTTGTTTTATTTTGTATTTTTTTTTCTTTTAGTTTTATTCATTACATTTTTTTAGTTGAATTTTATTCAGTGTTTGTTTATTATCTGCATCTGCCTTAAAATAGCCTTTTAAACTGATATGGCAATAAACTCAAATACAAACAAACCATTTTAGTTTAATGCTTAGCTTAACCATCTGCATTGAAACTATACCTTCCTCAAGATTTGGAAATTTGCATCAGGGGTGACCGTGTCAGTAGTCACCATTTCATATATCATCTGCATTGACCTCCCCACATCAGGACGGTGCATAGACACTAGATCTAACATGGTGAACAAATTGTCACTCCCAGGGATGATTGGACAAATCAAGGTTTCTGTGGGTTTAATGCAGCATAAGCTCAACATATCAGAGCCATTGCTACTTCTCTCCTAGCATATGTGGCCTGACATTTAACAGGAAGACACGGAGCAGGAAAGCACTTTTCCAGCCCTTTAATATGGCACAGCAATATGAGCATCCAGAGTCTTGCTCTCCCTCACAGATTCATACAGGCTTAATGTACCTCTCCCAAATCCCATTAGCTGACAGGCTGTTGAAACAGCTTGAATATGTGAGGCTCATGCTTGAGGGATCGGGCCAAACTGGAAGGCCTGGCACCTAGTCAACTCGACAGAAGCGGCTGCCTCTCCTCTTTAGAAAGGCACAGGCGACAAAGAGCTCATCAGCGCTCGCCACTCAAGAACCAGCAGGGAGGCAAACCATACAGTAGTTAACTCGCTAATATGGGCAGCGTGTGAGCAGTCGTTGTATGACTTCCAGAGCTCAATAAAGGCTGGAGGACGGCAAACTCATCGTCCATTTAGCGAGAGCCCGCTACTGTTAGTGGTGCACAAAGAGGCTTTTGTTGTTCAGTTTTGATTTTTTTTTTTAATTTATAGTTGCATTACTTTTGCTTGGGTAACTCTTTTGAGTTCAAGCTTTATGTTAACCTTCCCAGAGAGGGAAATGACATACCCTGAGGGTGTTTCTGTGTTTTGCCGGGACAGAAAAGAAAGCCAATCTTTTACGACATATTGCGGTCCTCCTCTCCTGAAAGAGCACAAGTAGGCTTATAGCTGTTTCCACAAAATAGGTCATTTCATTTAAAGGTGACAAACATATGTCATTTACGGTCACACAGAATGCCCCCACCACCATTTCTGTCCATGTGTAAAAAATGGGAACGTAACATTTGGACTTGGCGATCAAACCTCATATCCAATTTGTGTTCCTATCTGAGGGAGAGGGGAGTCCGTAGAGACCCCGGGGCAGTGCTGCCCCTCTCAGCGTTGACATTTCATCTACTGTGTGTACCACTGAGCTATCAATTAAAACAACAAAACCCACACACACCTCACGACACTGCCTGCTAGGATAACACTGAGAAAACTAAGGTCAGCTACCTTTAATAGTGGCATTACTAGGATGCCATCCTGGGGCCAGCAACTCGAATCAGTATGACTTTGGAATTCAACTGAATTGTGTCAGTTAGCTTAAGTATGTGTAACAGAGAGAAATATCTGAAATCAATGTTTATATATGTGAAAAATTGTTCTTGCATCAATATAAAGTATAAAATATGGTTGTCAAATTTTTATTAAAAATAACAAACTGTTACAGGAGGTTGCAAGACTAGAAGCTGTCCAGGTTTTTTATGAATATTATTTATGAATATTTTAGGTCCCTCTTTATATTAGATGGCCTTAACTGTTATGTCCTTTATAATTTAATACAATGCACTTATTGGGCCTCATTCATGAAACACGAGCAGAATCGTTCGTAAAGCTGTTCTGACGTAAATTTTCGGATTCATGAAAATGATCGTATTTTCAAAATGTTAGTTGGTAGGCCTACGAAAGAAATCTACACCTGCTCCCTACCACGTGTAAATAGTGCATAAAACGTTCTGTGTACTTTTTGGCAAACTGATGACACTGAATCTTGGTACTACGGAGCCCGGGAAGTCACCTGTAGGAGAAAAAAAAACAATCCGTGCCGACGGTTTTGCAATCCGTTCCCTCAGTTTATAAACCGTACTCACGAATTCTTAAACTGTTCCCTCGGTTTAACAAATCATGCCCACGGATTAATAAACCGTACCCACGAATTTCCAATCCGTGCGCTCAGATTTTGTAAACCGTACCCTCGGTTTTTGAATCCGTACCCACAGATTCATAATCCGTGCGCACGCTTTCACAATCCGTTCCCACGGGTTTGTAAACTGTACTCACGGATTCATGCAGCAAGCTCCTAGGTAGCCTACGTGTTAACGAATCATATTGTATATTGTTTTATTGCATATTATTATGTGGAATAGGCCTACAGCAAATTGTAACGGACATGAGTTGGAATACAACGATTTAATAAGAAAGATGTGCGTCAAAATCTTGTTTAATTTGTGATCATCTTAGACTTGATTATTATTGTATAATAAACCTGGCATTGTGACTGACTTTGGAGTCATTTGTTACTCTTTTGTAAGTCGTTTTGAATAAAAGCTTCTTCTAAATGCATGTAACCTAAATATATAACAACAACAACAACAATAATAATAAAAAAATAATAGTTATTATTATTATTTTAATTCATAGGCTAAATAAATGAGTGCACTTAAGACAGTAAAATGTTTGTCATAAAATAATTCATGAATGCTTTATTTTTAATAACATTTTACAGTTTTGGAAATGTGTTTGTGTACTATTCATTCTTAACATGAAGACTTATTTTGGTGATTTTATTATACATTTTATATAATCAGTTCGGAGTAGCACAGTGCTCATTCAACAAATGCGCAGCTAAACAGATGAGTTTTGAGTCTAGATTTAAATGTGGCTAATGTTTTAGCACATCTGATCTCATCTGGAAGCTGGTTCCAACTGCGGGAGGCATAATAGCTAAAAGCAGACTCCCCTTATTTTGTGTGAACCCTTGGTGTTTCTTTTTTTTTCTTTTTCTTTTTTTTTATTATGCAAACAAACATACAGATACTTACAGGTAACAAATCAAATACAAAATAACCAAGGTCAACAAAACATACATGACAGCCAACATGATTTGTGTAAGTGAGTGTGTGTGTGTGTGTGTGTAAGTGTTGGGGGTGGAAGTACGGTATATAAATAAAGGAAAGTACAACAGACATGACAAAAGTAAAAAAAAAAAAAAACATAATAGTAATGATAACAGTAATAATAAAAATAATAATAGTAATAATAGCATTAATAACAAAAATTAGAGGATGGAGGATGAGGAAGGTGATAAGTAATAATAGTAATACTAGCAGCAACAATATCAATAAATAAATAATAACAGTAATAATAATAATAGTAATTAACTCAATTAATCAGAAATGAGGGGAAAGTTGGAGGGTGAGGAGGATGACAAATATCAATAATAATTGTATTAAATAGTAATTAGTAATAGTAGCAACAATAACGATAATAAATTTATTCATCCGAGACAGGGGGTGGTTGGGAAATCAGGAAGAGGACAAATTGTAATAATAATAATAATAATAAAAATAATAATGGTAGTAATAGTAATGACGAAATAATAATAGTAATAATAATAATAATAAAGCTATAAATAGTAAGATATTGTAAGGCTGCCTCTGGGCCCTCCATGCGTAAGGCATAAATTAGGCCCAAAACGAGCCATCAAGGAGAGGTGCTGCGGGGCACAAGGCCCAAAGTCCCACCCCCGGCCGCCACTCACATGCCACGCTTACCCTACATATGTATATGTATTGTTGAGTGTATGATGCATTGAAAAAGCGTGACGTGCAGCATGGAACCAGTCCAAAGTCCAACCCTTGGTGTTTCTAACTCGATCCTAATGATCTGAGTGGTCTGTTAGGTTTATATTCAGTGAGCATATCTGCAATGCATTTAGGTCCTATGCCATTGAGTGCTTTATAATCGAGTAAAAGTACTTCAAAATCAATCCTAAATGTAACTGGAAGCCAGTGTAAGGACCTGAGGACTGGTGTGATATGCTCAGATTTTCTGGTTCTAGTCAGAATCCTGGCAGCAGCGTTCTGGATGAGCTGCAGCTGTCTAATGGTCTTCTTTGGAAGGCCAGTGAGGAGACCATTACAATAATCCACCCTGCTGGTGATAAAGGCATGAACAAGTTTCTCTAAGTCTTGACTCAACACAAAACATCTAATTCTTGCAATGTTTTTGAGATGATAGTATGCTGATTTAGTTACTGCTTTGACATGACTACTAAAACTAAGGTCTGTCTCCAGAATCACCCCAAGATTGTTTACTTGGTTTTTAGTTGTTTGACCCCTAGACTCAAGGTATGCATTCACCTTGAGAACTTCATCTTTGTTTCCAAATGCGATGACTTCAGATTTCATCCACATTAACAGTATCTAACTCTGGGGGGAAAAGTTTAGTATAATAAAATCACCAAAATAAGTCTTCATGTTAAGAATGAATAGTACACAAACACATTTCCAAAACTGTAAAATGTTATTAAAAATAAAGCATTCATGAATTATTGTATGACAAACATTTTACTGTCTTAAAGGTGCTGTATGTAGGATTGACACCGAGTGGTTGAAATAGGTATTGCAGTCCAAATTCAAAATATTGGAGACGGTTATTTTCACCCTCCCCCTCCTCCTCAGGCTTGACGCACACACAGGTTGCCAGATTAATGATATCAACAGGAACTAGTATGATGATGATGATAAATACGCTGTGTTTTCCGCCAACTGGCAACCCGCGGTGCCGAAATACAATTGGGTTTCACAAACCATAACAAACACAGACATTCCGGGCCGGAATGCACATTTTCAAAGGAGAATAACTGACTGTAGCATTGTTTTTCAGATAAACAAGTATGTTAATTTAGCATGTTTCTTAAATATCTGCAAACATATTATGGTATTTTTATACTTTAATAGAGTCAAAATCCTACATACAGCACCTTTAAGTGCACTCATTTATTTAGCCTATAAATTAAAATAATAATAATAACTATTATTTTATTATTATTATTGTTGTTGTTGTTATATATTTAGGTTACATGCATTTAGAAGAAGCTTTTATTCAAAACGACTTACAAAAGAGTAACAAATAACTCCAAAGTCAGTAACAATGCCAGGTTTATTAGACAATAATAATCAAGTCTAAGATGATCACAAATTAAACAAGATTTTGATGCACATCTTTCTTATTAAATCGTTGTATTCCAACTCGTATCCGTTACAATTTGCTGTAGGCCTATTCCACATAATAATATGCAATAAAACAATATACAATATGATTCGTTAACACGTAGGCTACATAGGAGCTTGCTGCATGAATCCGTGAGTACAGTTTACAAACCCGTGGGAACGGATTGTGAAAGCGTGCGCACGGTTTATAAACTGAGGGAATGGATTGCAAAACCGTCGGCACGGATTGTTTTTTTTCTCCTACAGGTGACTTCCCGGGCTCCGTATGATGCACTTCCATTTTCCGTTTGCTCTGGTTTTGTAATTTATTTAATTTAATTTAATGTATTTATTTATTTTGTAGCTGAGAGTTGATGAACTATTTAGTTCCGGTTTAGCTTTGGGTAGAACGCAGCGCTTGTCACTGTCACTTTTTAGCCAGTCGTCCATTCAATGTAGGAGGGGCGGGACAAATACCACACCGACCAATCATCCTACTTGTACAACAACTGAACTGGTTACTGCATTTTTATATTCAGTAATATTCTTCAAAATGAGATGCTAGTAATACGTTACTACCGTGGATATTCCACTTCATAGCAACCAAATCGACAGCTGGAAAAAAGGTTTTTTTTTTTGTTTGTTTTTTGTTTTTTACAGTCAATGGGAAAAACGCTGTGCCACCAAAGCGTTTTCAAGCACCACCAGCTGGCCGTTTTCAGAAGAGCTCCTGTAATTTTTCAGGTGGCTAAAAACGCTTTGGTGGACACACGTTATTGAATATTTATCGTTAGCCATATGGCCAATTAGTCTCTTTTTGCATTTATGCAATATACTGGAGCCAAACTTGAGAAAGTGAATATTCCACTGCGTTCCTGGACACGAAATTTGCGTAGCTGTAGTCATAGGCCGGGATTATGCTAATTGTGAATGAGTGTGCACGAGCGCCCTATTTACGAATGATTGGAATTCATTAACATACACGTTTAACTATCAAATTGGACGTTTACGAAGCGTTTGTGAATCCGGAGGAGAGTTTTCGGGAAGGTCCGTTTTTCGCGCAAATTAGCCTACTCAGAATTTACTCCTATATTTACGAATGTTTCATGAATCAGGCCCATTGTATACATACATGTTTTTACATTGTACTTTATATTTAAAAAAATACATTTAGAATTACTACTATTACACTGTTGACCCATCCCTTACCCTTAAACCTACCCATACCACCAAACCTGTCCCAAACCTTACACGTATCCCACCTCAATAGCAGCAAAACGATTTTGCAATACAACATGAACACAACAACATTGTACATTGTACTTATTTTTTTAATGTAAGCGCATAGTATTTAATGCCACCTAATATTAAGTGGGACCATATTTTAATATTAATATTATAATTTATAAACATTAATAATGAATTAAGTTTTTATATTTAATTTTTGTTTTAGTAATTTTGCTATGTACTTTTGAATTTTCTGTTTGTTTTTTTTTTTTAATATTTTAACATAGGTTTAATTTATTTTTATTTCCGTTTTAGTACTTCAACCTAAACTTATTTTTTCATTTTGTTAACTTGGCAACATTTTTAATCATTTAACATCTTTAAGTTTGTTTTCATCGAATAGTTATTTATTTTATTACATTGCCACTCTACTTTTTCATGTTCATTTTTCCAGGGTCACCCTTCAAGATCTAGTCCGTGTCGCCCTCGAGCCCAGGCCCGAGAAAAAAGTTCTAGTTGTCTTGAGTGAATTGTCTTGCCTTTAAAGGATTTTGATGTTTACTCACACAATCTGAAACACTGTAATCTGAATCTATAACACTTGTTGTGTGAATTTGGAGTGCAGTAATTACTGTCTTTAATAAATGCACTAATAATTGTCTCTAATAATAGCTGTTTACCGTTTACAGATGCCTGGTTTGTGAATATGTCCTCTTATCAATCCTGAGAGACAGAAAACTGCATCATACTGAATACTCCAACCGCAGTCGGAGCTGGTACCACAGTGAAGCGCTTGAGGTAACCACCCAAAATTGACTAGCATGGGGCATCATTGGTCATTGTTCAGTCTTGGAAATATTTGTCCAGTGTGTTTGTAAATGGTGACATGCTTTTGGTGGTATGGTTCAACCAGGCTTGAAAATCCACGCTATAACATGTATAAGCATACAGGAAGTGTATTTGAATTACTAATCTCGTATTTCTATGAGTAGTTTGAGTTTTCCTTGGATGGGCATTGCCCACCTGTAGCCACTCCCCCGAGCTAAATTTATCAAAATCATTACAAATTATATACTACCCATTATGCACCATAATGGCCATTGTGCAGAATTTTCATCAGAGCGAATTCCCAGTACAAATGCCTTAATAACTACACATTTTTCTGATTTTAGTTTATATTGTTTGTTAGTTTTTGAAAGTGTCTTGACCAAGAGACCTTCCACGATTAATGTACATTTTCATAAATAAAGAGTTATTCTAATATCAGTTTTTCTAATGAGATAAGAAGATGTGGCTTGTCCAAAGTGAATATGAATGCCATTTTTCATCATATTCATCAACCACTCCATGCTGATGGGTTCATTACCATCAAATTAGAGATAAAAATCGTGCTACTGCCCTGAAATGATGTGGAAAGGCAGCGCTGATAAGATTAATGATGAATACATTAGCGTTGAGCTAGCCATAAGACACATCTCAGATCTCTCGCCACGAGCACACGCTGAACAGATAGCACTTATAATCGAGTCTGCACCAGAGGTAAGGGGGTCGAATCTGTAAGCGGGGTCCAGAAAAAATGCCGAATTAGAGCTTGTTCATATTTTGTGGCTCAACAGTGCTTTTGTTTTACAACGAAGACTGTGAGCTTATCAGCTTGGCGGTGGCAGACATTGCAGAAGTCAGGGGACAGCCGACGGACAGAGCCAAGACTCTGTGACAGATCGCCACAGCTGACAGCCTTTAACGTCCCATCTAATTTATGTCGTGTAGGGAATGGGAATGAAATGTTAATAAAGAATCTCTGCATCACATATTCTTAACTGCAGCCTCAGGCCTCACTCTGCATCTGTCATGGAGATGAATACAGAGAAAAGGAAGGAGGAGGAAGAACCGAGTGGCACAGAGGGATGGAGAGTTATCTTTACACATGTAGCTGAAGCCAAAGTCATTTTAGACTTAAAATGAGCAGGCTTAACAAGCTCAGCAAAACGAGTAGCGTGTTTACAAAATAAGCCACTATATTCTGGCTATTAGTTCCGAATCGTAGATTATATCCTGATTGAGTGTTCAGGCAGTTTGAATTGACTGAGTGAGTGGCTAACATTTATCTCATGTCTCAAGGCTGTCATTAAATAGATTCTCTTGTCTGATTAGTTAAACATGATATTGAGCTGTTTGGATTTCCTCCAGCCAGGATGACAAATGAGCCGGGTCATCTTACACAGCCAGGCCTGAAGAGGGCAATGTGTGCTCGTGTCAGGATTAGGCATGTTTCTCACACCTTTCCCTAATCCACTGAAAATGTGCTTTTTAAAAAAAAATAATGTACAGTCTATTTTATATCTTTGATTCTGTTCTCTACAGACCAGTTTTGATATGCTCTTTGCAGTCGTTTTAACACGCAAGTGCTCTAAAATATATTAGCAAAGCAGATATTCACTCAAAAACGCACTTAACCCTGTTATGATTTTTTTTTAAGGTTAAGGTTTTTTTTGTTTTGTTTTTGAGGTTGCTGTTCCAAACTGAGCAAAATGTGCATGGTACAGGTGTTATTTATATAGAAAGTGAGATTAAATTCTGCTTGTAAATCAATTATCAACTACAGTATATCTCAATAATATTCCTTAGTAAAATTATAATTAAATCCTGAGTTTTATGATCTCTGTAAATTTGATCGTGGGGGAAACTATATATAATGCAATGCAATACAGTGATGATTGAGAGATATAAATGTGCAAATAAACATTCCTCAAAATCCTGATGTGTCATGTTTGATACACGTTACCATGAATAGTGTATGGATAATCAAGTAAACAACCTGTTGTTTCAGTTTAGTAAATGTTCATCTTGAAGCATTGATATTGGTGTTTACTCTATGAAAATGAATGATTTCACCTTTAAAAAAACGACCTGCAACAGGTATTTTCTGCAAAGTTTTTCATGTGCCAAATATGATTAAGTATAGGTTTTATAGGGTTAAAGTTATTTGACATCTGCCTAACATACACTCTCAGAAATAAAGGTACAAAAGCTGTCACTGGGGCGGTACCTTTTCAAAAGGTACATGTTTGTATCTGAAGGGTACGTTTTGGTACCTTAAAGGTACATATTAGTACTTAAAGTGTACATACTTGAACCTAATAGGTACATTTTGAAAAGGTACTGCCCCAGTGACAGCTTTTGTACCTTTATTTTTGAGAGTGTAAAAAATGACCTTCTATAAGTCTATATATGAAGGACTGTGTCTTGATATTTTCTTTAACATGATCATCTGCATGTCTGCTTATGAATTTTTGTGATTTCTTGATCCTGTCAGTTTATAGTAATTTAAAACAAGGGCAAGTTGTCACGAGTAACCTAGCGGAAAGTAGCCTAAATGGAAAAGTTGGTTTTAAATAGTTTTTGGTAATTACCATGAGGTTAAAGTTAATATATCTCACACAGCAGGAGGGTTTTATGGCCTTTTGCTTTGTATTGCCTACCCAGTTACCCCAGCACTCAGAGCGCAGGCAGACATGCGAGAAATTAAAAGTGAGGCCGAAACAGATTACTGCTAAGTGCTCCGATGTTCAGGCGAGAGAGGAAAGGTGGACACTAAAGGACTTTTAGAGAATCGGAGGACATCCATATAGCCAAATAATAGATAAGGAAAAAATGGTCCGAAAAGAAAGAATCTCATATCTGTAATGGTCAGTCGTTCAGGTGCTGTGCCTGGACCATTGAGTTTTGTGGTCAGATTCAATTTCCGATATTTTATTGTGGCACTGCCACTCCATTAAGACTCATTTCCTTCTCACCAGTAGTGACTTTGGGGGACCAGAGGAATTTGAAGGCCAATTGACTTTTAATATGAATCACGCTGTGATCGCCCCATTCTCGTCCCCCGCCTACAAATTAGAAATGGCAAACAGAGTGTCCCCATCAAAACGCTCTCTTCATGTTTTCCGTTCATGCTCCACAAGTCCCCCGGCTCCACCCCAGTTGCAGCAGTGTGTGTGTGTGTGTGTCTGGGTTTCTCTGTGTGTGAGTGTATGGGTCGGTACAGGTGACCAGGTAACGTGTTGCAGCATCATGATGTTGCTGTCACAGGCTCTTTTGTTTTGGCTTTCACATTTCTGGAAGACATTATGGAGACAAATGAAAACTGTTGCTCTTTTTTTGTTGTTAAAAAAGATTTGGTAGATTAACTGCACTTTCTGTAATGACCTACAGTATATAAATAAATATAAGTAATACAAGTAGGAATAACATAGTCTATAATAAATAAGTAGGATTATTCTGAATTTATAACATTTGAAATTTAGCAAATATGTAACCTAACTATGAATTGCTGTTTTGTAATTTTGATTACTGTTATGTAATTGTTAGTGAACAAAAAGTATTATTCTACATTTCATTTACACTGCAAAATATCTATCTATCTGTCTATCCTATCTATCTATCTATCTATCGTTCTATTGTTCTATCGTTCTATCCTTGTTTCCCACCTAAATATCTTCACAACAAGATAAATTTCAGCAAAATTGAATATTAGGATTTTTTTAGAGAACATATTATGAATCAAGAAATATAAGCAAAAAATATAACAATTTGAGGCATATGCTTAAAACAAGAAAAATAAGAAATAACCAATGCAATAAAAAAAGTAAAAACTACTTTAAATATTCAACTTTTGTTTTGCTTTTCAAATTAATCGATTTTGCTCTATGGATGTTTAATATAAATGTAAGCGAAATTGCATATTAGGTTTTTAATCCGATTATTTTGAATAAAAAAATATTTTTTCCTGTTTTAAGCAAAAATATAACAATTTGAGGCTTATGCTGTAAACAAGAAAAATATGTGCTAAGGCGGTAAGAAAAATAAACACTTATTTTCAATTTAAAAATATAAATATCATTGTATATTTTGGTATTTATTTGATTTAAATTTTAAAAAAAGTTTTCATTTATTTGATTAAGTAAATTAATCTTGTTCTAAGATAAATTTAAACAAAACTGCATATTAATCATGAATCAAGAAATATAATTGTCTTGTTTTAAAAATAAACACTTCTTGAATTAAATCTTTATCTTGTGTTGTTTAGGTGTTTTTACTAAACAAACAAAAAAACAGGACAAAAATACTGATTAGGAAAATTAATTTTTCGTTGCAGAGGGAGTCAGCACTCAGAGGCAACATGTCTTGCACTTATACACTGTAAAAAATGACCCACATCCCACTACTGTACACAACTTGTGACTTCATGGCGCTCACCATGTCAGCTTTATATTACGCCCCCTACAGGAAATACCTGCACAGTGCCGTGCTGCCAGTCCCAAGGCCCTGAAGCACAAATTCATTAGTATGCACAGACACTCTCTCAGTGTGTGTGGCAGGAGCTGGAGCAGGCCGGCGTGGAGCAGAGGGGAGACAGTATTTTATCCACGCTTGCCAGTATTATGAGGCTGAGCGAGAGATTCACATTATCGTAATGGGAAAGTCAGCGCAGCAAGATGATGCCCCGGAGCCACGCCACTGATTGGCTGCAAAGCTGTATTTATATATAGCAGAGTGAGTTCACTTTTAGTTCAGCACTGAAGAAGAGAAACAGGCCTGCCTGCCTGCCACTTCATCTGCTGCACAGAACGCTATAAACTTAGCCTGGAGTTTAGGACTGCATACTTGGCCATGTGTGCTGTGCAGTAAAAAAAAATTGATGCCCATTTTCAGTCTATGTGGTTTATGCAAATAACAATTCCATTGACCTCGGTGGACTTTAATATGATCGTATTATTCATAGTTTTTAAGATGTTAACAAGTCGTGTAAAATTGTTCCTTTCTCCCCCTCTGAATTTAAACGGAAAAATAATGTTAAAACATTATAGTTAAAATATGTTTATTGGTTTAGCTGTAAATGACTTTTACTTTATGTATACTGTGGAAATTTATATTTGATTTAACAGATCCAAGTAAAATACAACAAAATACAACCAAAGTATAACTATAAATAAATTGTCAATCTAAAATTATATTCAACAAAACAATACAGTTCGCTATGGGAAGTACAGGTGTAAAACATTACATTTAATAACATTTTATTTCTGTTGTAATATTTTCAGTTATGTATATTAGAACAGTGTTTCAAGTTGCGTGTTATGTTGTTTAATTATTGTTTATTGTTTTAGCATCATATCAGGTTTGGGGTCAGTAAGATTTCTTTTTTTATTATTTATTTATTTTTTTAGTTTATTTTATTCTCACCAAGGCTGCATTTATATAATCAAAATACAGTAAAAAACAACAACAAAAAAACAGTAATATTGTGAAATATTTAATATATTTTCAAATGTAATTTATTCCAGGGATGGCAAAGCTGAATTTATTACTCCAGGCTTCAGTGTCACATTATCCTTCAGAAATCATTTCAGTATGCTGATTTGGTGGTCAAGTGACATTTATTATTATTATTATTATAGCCGAAATCCTTGACTCTGCCACAGCCTTCAAATTAATATTTGCATCAAAATTCTTTGCATCACATTTGTAGAAGAACCATGTGTGTCTTTTTACTGTTTCACCCAGATTGAATATGTGGAAGTATGGCTAGTGAGAGTTACTGTGGAGCTTAAACTTCAGGCTTTTTCTCATATAAAACTATTGTTTGGTTTCAGATAAATCATTTAACATGCTTTTTTGTAATTTTTTCAGCTTGACGTTGTTTTTCTCCAATCATTGATTCTGTATGGAAACGAAAAGCAAGAACATTTTGCTAAAGTTCTCCTTTAGCTTTCGGCAGAAGAACGTGAGGGAGCAACATGAAGGTGAGTAAATGACGATGAAATTAAAATTTTTGAATGAACTAGGCCTATCCCTTTAACTACCTAACTTTCCCTGAGTTAGTTATACTCCCCTTTGCTGTGTGCGCTCCTATATTTGCACAGCATGCATTCACGCACCAACAGGACTTGGGTACTGCTACAGAAATAAAGATGAGACAGTAAATAGTATGACACTAGCCACAGTCGTTTCCCCCTAATCAGCTGAAACCACAGTGCCAAGTCAGAGATTCTGCCACTGAGGAGAACACTGCATCATTTAAAGAGGAACTCCCCTGGACATGCCTCAAAATTACTGTACAAGGAAAATGCTGACTCTGAAGAGGCTTTTCGTATTTATGAATAAATTGCTCTGTGAAAGAGAAAACGCATTGAGAGGAGAGAAGAAAAGGAGGCAGGCTGGAAGAAGTAAATCATAAGGTGGAAATGGCTCATTATGTTAGTGATGAGGCCGGGTAATGCCTGCTTGACCAGCCCAGCGTCTGTCAGACGAAGATGCATTGATTAACCCTTATCCATTACCCTTCAACCATAGAAAGAGATGCCGCAGACAAATAGATATCACTTTAAAGTTACAGTAATACCACTGGATGCACTGCTGCATACTTACAGACAGAACATTCAAAGGGTTTATTCTAGTTTGTCTGTGATTTAACCGACAAAATAAATAAGTTATACAGGTACATATAATATTAAACTGTGCACCTGGAATTTGCAACATCAAACTGTGTTAAATAAAGCCCATCAGAACATCCTGGGCTGGTGTAATTAGAGCTACATTGTGTCTCATTGCAGGCCGACTTATACGCTGTTCACCATCCTCGAGAACGCAGTCAGCAGTTTGTGTCACCTGTTTACCCCTGGTTCTTTGCTCTCATTGGAATTGAATGGCTAATGAGGGATATAAGTGTGCATTGGTGTGTTGTAGCACTTATTTTTTGTGTTATATTCTTGCTTTGTGTTTCAACGGCACCTGTTTGCAGTGCATATGTGGGAAAGAGGGAAAAGAGAACGATATCCCACTTCACAAGTCTCTATCTGCTCCACCAGGACCCTTGAACATTTTAATAAGGTCAGCTTTGTTTGAAGGCCCAGTACTATTTGAAAGAAGAGCAATTTAAGCAATCAGACTTTTGATTTGTGCTTAGCAGGAGAAAAAAATACAAGTACTTTTGAGGTTTAGAGTTTCATTTAAATATAGTTTATTAAGGAGTGACCAATGCGATTTAAAGTTGCATGCTGACAGTGCATTATCATGTTTACATGTATATTACCTTAAAGCTTTTGCTTAGAATAGACCTTAGTCAGGGTAGACGCCATATTGAACTTAACACGACTAGCAATTTTTACAACGGCACACATGATGTAAAGGTCTTAGATGGCACAACTTTCATAACTCAACATTTATGACGTTTTTGCCTACTGAAAGTTTTTTTTTTTTTTCTCAGAAAGATGTTCATCACTTGAGCAATTGGTGTGTTGTTAAAGGATTGTTTCATTACTGGCAAAAATTAAATATGGCACTACCCTGACTAAGGTCTACAAAATAGTCCTTTACATTCAAAACAATCTGACTAGCAATAAGAGCAAACGATATTACAGTAATATTACAAATGAGCATCTCTGAAGTCATTTTCACTACATCAATAATTGAGATGCAAGATTGCACCAGTTGTGTTTGTATAAAAGTTGCATTTGTATAAGATGTGTGTAAGTGTGTCTGCAGTTTAATGCAATGGTGAGACTAAATGATCAGTGCTCTATATAATGACCTATCAGAATCAAGAATTCTAAAGTACTATAAAATAGTGTAACAAGTGTTAGGTGTTGACAAAAGGGTTGCTCAAAACAACCTTTGAATGAGAAATTCCGAAATTTGTTCGTCACTGAGAGCTGAGGTGTCAATTGAACATGATATGGTCTGACTGCGGCACATTCAGAGCCGGTCATGCTCGGCTTGTGGAAATGATGACCGCATAATTCTGGAGCGAATTTCTGTTCCTGTTGATGTGTTAAATATGTGTGGTCTGTCCATGTGGGCTGGTTAGCATAGACGGGGAGACATTTTACACCAGAGAAAGCGTTCTTTAAGAGGACAAAATCCTTGTGCGTGCGAGAGTTGGCGTGTCTGTATGCGTGTGGTGCAGTGAACATGCTTTGAGGGATTGTGCCCCAGAAAGTGAGTCTCGGTTGGGGAAAATGCTGAGGCCAGCAGTTCCCACCTGCTGGAGCAAATCGGATGAGCTTACATTCCCATGGCTGATCTCAGAACGAAGATGTTTATGTGCATACATAAGGCTGCTACAGGCTCAAACAACTCACAAAGTTTAACAAAGTATCTTTGCTATTGTTGCTTGTTTTATATGTCCAAACCGCAAGTAACTCTGGTTTGGTCAGTCATTGTAAAATCTGTGAATATTACCTCCTCATGGCAAACTTTACAGTATACTGGAAAACTCAGTTTTATCGTTTTTGGTGGGAAAAATATATAAAATATCTTTAGTAAAATATGTTATTCATTGTGGAAAGTTTTTATTTTTTTTTATGTCAGCTTACAAATAAAATGAGAAATGGCAAGTTATGGGAATTATACTTCATAAGACATTTACCTAAAATGTCTTTTGTATATTTGTACTTTGAATATTTTGGATGTTTCTTTTGTGAAATGTGAATTAAAGAAATGCTGAGTGAAGATTTGATTGATATTTGGTGAGTAATATTTTATACATTAGTGTCCATGTTAAACACACTGCATGTCAATATAATTCATGTAGTATACTAATAATAATGTAAATAATAACCTGCTAAAGAAAAATGATTACATATGCTGTTCTTTAGTGTTGATTACTAGGTACATATGCAACAATTAATTAGTGTATGCTGTTTTTATAATTATTACTTTAAAATTTATCTGATAAAAACCTAAAAATTGTATATGCTGAATACACGAGAAATGTGTCATGCTTGTGCTTTTTTTAATGCATATTTTTCTTATACAATTAATATTTTTCATAACAAAACTTTTTTTTGTTGTTGTTGAAGTTTCCCATTTTGGGATTAAGGAGTCATTATGAATTGATGTTAAAAACGAGAAGCTCCAGATACCAGGATCATTTGTAAAGATATGTCAGAAGAAGCAAAAACTGAAAGTTGTAGCAGCTTTAATGAATAAACAGACAAACAACACGACTGTGAATGTGATGTTGTTTTGAAAGATGGAAATTTGAAACTTGCTTGGAAGTTTGAAATGCTTCACATATTCTCTTGATAAATATCTGACCGAAAATACCTATCTTTAGAACCTCGTTTTTAATGCTTGTGTTTTTAAATGCATTCTTTATTATGTTTTTATTTTGTAGGTGTTTTTTTTTTTTTAGTTTGAAGGCTCAGTTGAAGATGTACATTTCCTCACTGCATTCAATCAGTTTCAATCATCAGTGGAATGACACTATGTCCATCCGTGACCAATAATGGTAGCATGAAGAACGGCAAGCAAAGGTATGTTTCTCAAAGGTAGCCGTGTGTGTGTGCGAGTGTGAATCCCCTACCTTCCATGCTTTCCAATGTGGAAGCACACAATTCATATGCTAAAAACCTAATGTGGTTTATGTATGTCATTTGAGATCTTGTTATATTAATTTGTGTTCATGTGTGTCCTCACAATCTAGTGTAAATACTTGCCCCTGTTTTGTAGCGTCTGATAAATTACTTAATTTACTGGATGTTAATGACACATTCATTGATTTAGAAAACAGTTTTGCTTGTTTCCATCTCACAATTGTTTCTTTGATGAGCTTTCGTACAAAATAATTGAGCCTGTTAATTAGCTTCATTATGAGTGCCTAATAACCCTAAAGCTTTCAGGAAATAGACTTGTGTCTAAAGGCTGAAGTTCTTGACATTGTTTATCCCGGGTGGCTGCTCCTTTACAAAGGCTTCTGTAATTTAATAAAATGACTCGGAGAAGAGGGATGTTTTTTTTTTTTTATGATTTTTGTTTCTTCTCTTTGTATGTTTGTGCAAGATTTCTGCATAAACATACCCTAAATATTGAGTTTAAATATAATATAATTTAAAAAAAGAAAGGAAAAAATACACTGAAAAATTTGGTGTGTGTATATATATCTACAACTGTATTGTAATATAAATATAATATATAACATTATTTTACAATAAAATGCATTTTTGTAGATGCTTTTAGATGCTCAAAGTGACTTTCATTCCATTCAAAGCATGCCTTTTCTGTCCTTGTGATTTTTAACCCATGACCTTGGTGTTGCTAGCACTGTGCTTTATTGTTTGAGCCACAGGAGTGATAGATTAAACTAAATGAACCTAAATAACACACGGTAGGCTATGCGTCCGTATGCATGTCAGTATATGTTTATAGGGTCCTGATGGGAGCTCTTTTGTCCAGTCTGAGGTTGAGTAAAGTGCCGCCTGCCGTGGTGTGACAGAAGCGACTGTGTGATTGAAGACGCTGGGCTTTGAGAGGCTGTTGGCAGCTATATTTCAGCACAGAGATGGATGGACTTCATGATGCGAGTTTTGCGTCAGGGTGAGCTCCGCGCCTAACTAGGCCTGAATAATTCACAACGCCCGTTATTGCAGAAGGGCCGATCAGCAGCGACGAAAGAGGCGAGAGACGAGATAATAACATGGCTCGGGGTATGGAGATGAGCGCCTGTGCATCAAGCTGATCTGAATAGTTAATGCGAAAAGAGAGAGAGAGAGTTGATGCTGGAATAGAGCAGCAGTGGCCCTTCGCTAAGTCTGGGTAATGGATGGAGAACGCCAGAGACAGTTATGCTAGAGTGCTGGGCTGATCGCTGGTTTGGGGCGATGAGCTTAACTCCTTGTCTCTGGATCGTGTCATAAAGGAGGAAAAATACCCACCAGGTCCTCTCATAAATATGCTAAGAAGGAGGAATAAGGATCTAAATATGATTTTTATGAGTGACAGAGAGAGAGAGGGAGCGAGAGGGTACGCATCCATGGCAAAGTGCTTGGCAAACAAAGGAAGGGCAATATTTCAGTACATTTGCTGCCAATGTTGTTCTGTTTGAGGTGAGAGGCTGCAATAACAACAGTAAATTCAGATCTGCTTGTGTCATTTAAATCCACATAAAAGATGTTGTTTATGCTGACATTATCAGTCTTATCAGTGCAGACAAATACAATGCGAAACAGTAGCGGGAAATAACTCTGCTTTATTTAGGAGAAAATGCAAAAAACCCTGCCCGAGGTGTGAAGTAAACCTGCCCATTCCTCAGCTATTGTGTGACAAAAATCATTAATATTACACATATAACATTACACTGGATTTATAATGCATTCCGCATAAATCCTTGGCCGTAAATGATTGTAAAAGAATGTGAGCGGGTGGCACCGGGCGAAGTCGTCATTTGCTATCCGCTTACATGTTATTTCTATTTTGCGTCTCCCTGGCTTCTCTCGCATCCCACGTCTGTGTTCTTAACAAGTGTCCAGAATGCAGCGCGGGTGTCAGAATCTAGCACCGGTGCCCTCTGACCCCTGCTAATCTCCTCTCACTCCGAACAGGTCAACTCATAAAACTGAGTGACAGGATTTTTACCAAGAAAAATGTTTGTGCATGTGGCTTCCCCTCTGGCTCATGTGAAGCATACAGTATCCATTTCGTGACAACAATTTATGGAGATCTAAATGAGATGGTAGCCGTTGTCACCTTAGGGTAGACGACTTTGTGATTATGTGTGTCTCATCTGATGCAAGACAAATGGTCCTACTGTTTATTAGAATAAGCAGCTTTATTATCTTCAGTAGTCTGAAAGTGCAATGTTCTTTATTTAGACTGTGGTGGTGTAGTTATTTATGTCATCAAAAAATATTATGAGACAACTGTATTAGGCTACGTAGATTTGCAGCACCTATTATAAATGATAGTATTTTAGGGCAAGTGATGGGAATGTCCATTGCGTGTGTTCAGTCTCTTTCTTCTCCTGTTGTTTTGTGCAGCCTCTGCGTTCGTCTCGGTTCCGGGCTGATGGCGAAATCCAGCACCTGTTGTGCAACACATATGTAGGACAACCTCCTCATGGCCTCAGTGTGTTGATCAGCAGTGAAGCTGGATATCTGTGGCAATTGTTACGTGACGGTATTAACGCGATTGATTCAAAGGCTGAACAGCAGGGCTGTCATGTGATAACATCTGACATGGTAAAATATACGGCAGATATGGCACTTGGATGTGTGTGCAAGAAGAAAGACTGTGTGCGTGTGTGCATATATGTAATATATTAAACGCATGCACACACACACACACACACACACACACACACACACACACAGTATATGTATGTTTATGTTTAATTTCATTAAAACATTTCTGAATAAAAAAAATTATATATTTAAAATAATTGAAATGTAAAATCTAAAGTCATAACCTGCACTGATATGTTTTTAAATTCATACAATAGAGTAAAAAGTATAGAAGCTATGTTTAGGGGAAAAATCATGATATGGTAAATCATTGACATCATGAATCAGAGTCTAACTTACGAGACAAAGGTCATAATTTGGACATAAAAAGTCATAGTATTTCATAATTTTGCACTTTAGTGCACTTTAATGTCACAGTTATGGCTTTATTTCATAAATTTGACTTGCATCATAATTAGGACTTTTTCTTAATTTTTACTGCCATAATTTGTTTCATTTCATATGACTTGGTATCTTATAATTTGTTTTTTATCATAATTTGTCAATAATTTTGACGTTTTATCTCATCATTATGATTTATCTCATATTTATGACTTTTTATCTCAATTTTAGCTGTCATAATTTCAACATTTTATCTCATAACTTTTATGTCCTTGTGAATTTTCATAAAAATGATGATTTACCGAAGTGTAATATTTTTCGTTATGCGGCAGAAATGGACTTCCCTGAGAAATTGCCAGAAATTATTGAAGTGAATGCAGTTATTTCCAAAATAGCGAGTGTAAGAGAGGCACTTTGACAGAGTGGTTGTTTCAGATTGATTTGTTAAGAATCAGCGTCAAAACATGAATGAGAGGGATCTCCCAGCTTGCTGGATCTCTCTCAGAGTGAGAAAGGTCCGTTCTGTGTCCAGAGGTTAATAGGGGTCAGTTGAACAAAATCACAGAAGTTGCGACTCCTGTTTGGGCAAACAGAGCAACAGAGATCTGTTTCAGTGACTCAGTCTAGACTGTGGCAGTTTGCCTTTCTCTTTTAGCCCATCTGGATGTTTGATCTGGTGTAAGCCGTCGACCTTGCAGTGCTTAAAACCCCCCAAACCCAACAGCAAGGTCAATATGGCACAGTTCCTGCACCCACATTATCAGTCAGGACTAACCCTGAGGCCTCACCATAGCAGCTGATTCAACACCAAGAAACATATAGAAAATCGGCGGTAACAGTCTATTCTGAAACTAACACCTTTTTATTATTCTTGTGTTTTCCAGAAACACAAGGGAATTATTAAGGTTGTAGGGGCACATTAGCAGACACAATTCTCCATTAAAAATACCAGAGCTGAGCTGTTTCAGTGATCCTTCTAGATCTGCAGTTTAATATCTGAAGTCCATCAGTGTAAGGGCTTTGACCTCACAACATGATGTGTGACTCTGTGGTCTTAATACAGAATGAAATGAAAGTAATGGAAGAATTATTGTACCCAGGGAAAGGGTTTATGACAGATTAGATGACACATGTCAGGAGAAAGACATCTGGTGCTGGACTGAGGAACATGGATGAATTCCTTTTACAAATTTGATGCTGTGCTTTTGTTTTTAAAGGTAAATGCTTTCCAAAAACTTGCCAATTGAATTCAGACAGCAAATGTAAAATAAAAAAAACAAAAAAAACACTTTTTTAAAAATATAATTGGTTTGTGGAAAACACTTCATAAGAGTGTGATGTGTGCATGGTTTAATTGGATTAAGGATTGCTAATATTAACTAATTGCTTACTTGATAATTAATTTTATTTATAGATTCGTGATTCTCTTATTTAATCTGCCAATATGTGCAGTTACGTAGTTACTTAAATTTAAAAATGTTAAAAAGTAATATATTTTCAATATTAAAGTTCTGGAGAAATTAATATATTGGCAGACTAAAAAATAATTTAAATATAAAATAATATAATTTAATAAATTTTAAATAATAATTTTATATAAATAAAATAAAATAATTAATAAAAATAAATAAAAATGATTTAATCTGTCAATTTTCCTTTAAATCCAAAACAGCTGGTCCTATATAAAAAAATAATAATAAATATATATATATATATATATATGTATATATATATATATATATACACACACACACATTATATATGTATATATAATACACACACACACACACACACACACACACATATACACACACACACACACACACACACACACATATACATATACACACACACACACACACACACATACATATATATATATATATATATGAAGATTGGTTGTATAGCACTTCACCCAATACATATTGTTTCAAAGCAGCTTCACAGAAAATGTTATTAGACAATTTTTTTTTTCCTTGAGTAAAATCGTTTCAAATTTAGGTCACATGCTATTTTAAATCTGCTTCAAATGCAGACTTAATGAGACGTCTTCTATGCCTTTGAAGGAAAATACGTAATATCTCGGAAGCTTTGCACTCGTTAATTATATTCATGTGAAATGTCTTCCATGGCCCCGTGGAAATTCTATAGACAAACAGAGGAAAAGGGGGTTCAATAAACTTGAGTTATCTGTGAGTAGGTATGAGAGAGGTGCGGTCATGCCTGTTAGAGGTGTAGTGGGGTTGTGTTGCACCCCGTGTTGGGTTAGGGTGTCGGCCCTGAGCCTCTTATTGAATTACAACAAAGGCAGCTAAAGGTCAAGCCTCTGTGGCAACACTGTGGCCACGCACCGGCCACTCTGATGGAAACCCGAGGTCGTTTGAAAGGTGCACTGCCGGAATCTGTCCTAGTGGCTTTTTCCAAGGGAGTATTCCATGGGGGAAGTGGCCTGAATGCATGAGCATTTGATACCATATTTGCTTCGGAGTGGAGTGTGTTTTTACTTTGTCATACTAAAGTGACCATTTTTACACGCTTTACCATTAACTTTCAGTTCACTCAGAAGCATCATTCATATTCAACCCAAGAGGGACATTTTGAGCATTTTGATCTTGGTCAGTCCTGTCAAAATCCGCAGATCATCGGCTTTAAAGTGACAATTCTGTTGGTCTACCTGTTGTGCAAAACTAAAAGCTATACAGATAGACTATCCTGTCTAACACTAATGTACAGAACTACCTAATTGTTTAACAGCATATTTTGTTTTCCCTCGGTCTTATTTCTCTAATTGCACCAAGTATACAAAAATAATGTTTCATGATGTCCTTGTCATCAGGTATGAATATTTGATTCTGTATTACTGAGAAATTTGCCATTTTTGTGTAATTTTGTCATCTGTAATCCGATCAAAGGTTTATTTTAGGGTCTCTTAACTAGTTGCTTATTAGCAAGCATATTACTAGAATATTAGCCATTTAGCCATGACCTTATTCTACATCCCTTATCCTACCCAGTACCTAAACTTAACAACTACCTTAACTATTAATAAGCAGCATATTAGGAATTTATTGAGGGAAAAGTCGTAGTTAATAGGGAATAAGCAGAATTTTGTGCAGTTAGATTGATTGGCAGTCTAGTTGTAAGTTTTAAACCATTTATAGGTTTTTTTTTTTTTTAAATAAATGAATATTTGTACTCAGCAAGGACACATTTAATTGATCGAATAATGTTACAAAATATTTCTGTTTCAAATAAATGCTGTTCTTTTGAGCTTTATATTCATCAAAGAAGCCTGAAAAATCAGGCTTATCAGTTTCCACGAAAAATATTAAGCAGCACAGCTGTTTTCAATACTAATATTAATGTTTCTTGAGAACCAAATCAGCATTAGAATGATTTCTGACACTGAAGACTATATTAATGGCTGCTGAAAATTCAGCTTTGCCAACACAGGAGTAAGTTACATTTAAAATATGTTAAAGTAGAAAACACTTATATTCACGATGTTACCGTTTTTACTGTATTTTGATCAAATAAATGCAGCCTTGGTGAGCATAAGAGACTTCTTTCAAAAACATCAAAAATCAACCCAAAACTTCTATATTTCTAATATATATTTGTTTGTATTGTATGTAATTTCTGATTTGGTGACTTCATCAGGAGTGAAGCAGGTATTAGTATCACTGTAGGCAGTATGTCTTCACAAAGACTCAAGGGCTCGTAGGTTTGTCATGGTGAAGTTCTGAGACCCCATACCGTGGAGCTCCTCCAGCATTTTCCATGGCTTGATATGGAACACGACTTCAAGCAGGTTAAATGCTTGAACCATTTAGCGAATGAATTCAGAAGGGTTTCAAAAACATCTAGGAAAAAGAAACTGAAGAACGCACATTTGACCCACCAGTCTTTAGTGTTTGGTCTGTTCTAAAGTTCCTGGTATTATAATTCTACACTGATTTAGTACATCTAATGAGAAGTTGCTGGGCGTAGCGCCTCTCAAATGATCAACCAGGGTGTCTGTTTAGGGTTGACATGAGCCTTGAGCTGTGCCCAGGCTAAATTATAGTCCTGCACTTCTCCTCTCTCGGCTGAGCGAATGCTGATTCAAGCAAAAATTCATGCTCACCTCACCATCTTTTGCCCATCCTCTGTTCTCCACTCCTCTTTTAAACCGGGCCAGAGGGAAAAATGCTTCCTCTTTCTCCTCACTCTTAACTCTTCTCTCCCTCACCCTCTGTTTCTTTCACTTTCTTATTTCCAAATGTGCAAAAAGTGTGTGCGTGCTCTATTTTTGAACATGCAAACTTATTTGACTTCCATAACCAGATATATTTCTAACTGAAATGGTATTCAATTAGATAAAGATATAGGATGGGATTTGATTTGAGCAGTCATAAATTGATTGGATAGGAAAAAGTGGGAGTTAAATACCTAACTTATATTTAAGATTTTTTCATGTTTCTAAAAAATAAGTCACTTATGCTCACCAAGGCTGCATTTATTTGATCAAAAATACAATAAAACAGTAATAATGTGAAATATAATTTTTTTATTTGAATTTATTTTTAAATGTAGTTCATTCCTGTGACAGAAAAGCTGGATTTTAAGCAGTCATTACTACAGTCTTTAGTGTCACATGATCCTTCAGAAATCATTCTAGTATGCTGATTTGGTGCTCAAGAGACATTTCTTAGTATTATTATCGTTCAAATCTGTTTTTTGCTGATTAATATGTTTGTGAAAACATAATACACTACCATTCATAAATTTGAATAAGTAGTATAAACAAATAAATTAATACTTTTATTCAAGGACACATTAAATTAATAGTAAAATTGAAAGTAAAGACATTATAATGTCTTCTTTTGGTTCTTTTGAACTTTTTTTCATCAAATAATCCTAAAAAATAAAATAAAATAAAATAAATACACAAAACATGAAGTACCAGAAATAGTTTTTCAGCATAAATACTAGTATTGTTCTAATTATTAAAACCTGAGCACCAATAACATTTCACAATTATTTTAAAATGTATTATTTCAAAATGTTACTTACTTTTTTTCATTAAATAAATGCAGACTTGTTGACCAAAAACTTTCTTCAAAAAACTGAATTATTCCAACTTTTGATCGGTACTGTAAATAACTAGTATGTTATTGGTAACGTAACATTGGTAAAGGCAGTTCCTTTGAGAGCAATCGGGACCATGCATTTCAAAATTCTAGGGTCAATTTTGATTCATGTTGACATTAAAGTGCTCAGAATTAGACAGTATCATAAGGCCACGTTGTACATCACCCATGTAACCTCATAGCACTGGCATAAAGAAGACTGCAAGTTTTTGTCGTGTCTTTTTTTTTGTTGTTGTTGTTGCCTGGAAAGGTTATGGTTAGATCTGAGCCTATTTATCTGCCGTCTCTCCCTGTCTACCCCCGCCTTCACGCCTCGCTCCAGGCCCAGCAGTTCTCGCTGCTCTTCTGGGGAAAGAATGATATACTGGCTAAATGAGCTTCTTTATCAATCCGCGGGAGCAGAGGGGAGGACGTCTGCCTCCTCAGCTTATGTCATCAATATCCTCTTATATAAATGTCAGCTGTACCATTTTACTCATCGCCATTTCCCACACTGCTGATTACATTATCCTGTAATGGAGGGGCTCGCGTCTTCCTCTCTGGCTCTCTCTCTTTAGCTTTTTCACACATGCAGACTCGCACCCTCTCTCTCTCTTTCTCTCTCTTTCCATCCATCCCTCTCTCTGCCTCCCTAACTCTCCCAACGGTAGTGTGTCAATAGCCTGCCTCCATGAAACAAGTCAATTTTCTGCTGGCTTGGCAGCAGAATAAATCTCAGAGCTATCCAGAGCGCTAGAGATATTTATATTGAGAACGTGCCTGTGTGTGTGTGTGTGTGTGTGTGTGTGTGTGTGATGGGAGTTTGTGTCCTTGGCTGAATGGGAGTGATTTCTTGCCTGGGCTCCACCGCAAAGAGAGAGAGAAAGAGAGGAAGGGACAGAACGGAGAGATTGAAATAGAGATATGCCCAGCGGCTGGGGGAGGGTGGGAGGGACATGCAGTCGTTTCTCGTCAGGCCCTTAAAGCACGACTGGCAGTGATGACCAACCGCATTTGTTTTACTTGCTGCAGTTGAGGTGGCAGGAGGAGACTTATGTGCAGATGGATGCTGCTTTAAAGCTCAAGGGGCTCTCTCGCTCTTTCAGGGGAGTGGATATTGTGTTGGCCAGTGATTCATTACAAGCAGTTGAGCTGTGAAAAGGAAGAAGGCCGAGCGCCAGCCTGGGCGGCCTCCTCTCGTCGCCTCGGAAAGACTCTTGCTAAAAGTCACTCGACTGACATTTAACTACATCAGCTCAACGTCACATTTCAGATGAATTTCATTCATCAACTTCCCATCTGCGGGTGCGTGTCTAAGAGCTAAATGACTGTCCCGTATTAATGCCTCCATCTGCCTCCCTGCATTGCAGCTTTTCTGGTTCATCTGTCCCTGTGTCACCTTTATCAGATATGAAGTTCTTCAGAAGCTGTTTTTGCATTTGCATTTAGTGATGCTAAAAGAGGTTTTAACCCTAAGTATTGGAGTTTATTATGTGCTTGGGAGGCAGTTTGCTACTGTCTGTAGTGTTCACTAGAGGGCAGTAGAGTAGGCAGTGGTGTGACCAGTGGATCTCAGGATTGAGTGATTAATTTAGTGTGTCAGTGCTTGTTTTTACCTACAGTGTGTTTGTGTATTTGCATTTCACACTTTGGAGACTTTTAAATTCATCGTAACATGTATAATGTTGTAATTAATTGGAGGTGCTGTGTCTTAAATATAAAAAATATGTGTGTGTGTGTTTAAAAGTCTCTTCTGCTCACCAAGGCTGCATTTATTTGATCCAAAATCCAGCTAGAACAGTAATAATAGTAATATTGTGAAATATTTTTAAAATGTAATTTATTCCTGTGTTGCCAAAGCTGAATTTTCAGCAGTCATTACTCTATAGTCTTCAAGATTCATAGTTTCAAAGCGTTTATTGTCATGTGCACAGTGAGGAAAACAAGTTTCCCTGTACAGTGAAATTCTTTTTTTTGCTGTCCACAGTGAATGCCAAGACGAGTGCAAAAACTATGATTTCAGTGAAAATCAATGTCATGTGACCCTTCACAAATCATTCTAATATGCTGATTTGCTAAAGAAACATTTCTGCTTATTATCAATGTTGAAAACAGTGTACAGTTTTGCATTTATTTATTTATTAAAAAATTTTTCAGAGTTCAATAACTAGAAATTCCAAAGAACGCCATTTATCTGAAATGGAAAGTTGTAACAAACTTTTGTGGTCAATAAGAATTATATTTCATTTTATTTTGAAAGAAATTAACAATTTTATTCAGCAAGAATACATTAAATTGATCAAAAACGTAATGTGTGTGTGTATATATATAATACAATTATTACTATACTATTATATACATATACCTTTCAGACCTTTCATATTTCAGTATTTTAATAAAGACGTAATGTTACAAAAGATTTCTAATGTAATATAATTCTCCTATTGTGTAAATGAATCAAAACCTATTTAGATTGCATAACACAATGAGAGGTTTGATTGGCGTGCAACAACATAACCGAGACAAAGTAGCCTACCAAAGTACAAGAAATTGAAAGTGTGAATGATTTTTTTTGTTTGTTTGTTTGTTTTTTAGTCTTTTTGTTTACATGATTTTTTTTCGAACTAACCGATTCACCAGAATGAATCAAAATTTCCAAACTCTACAGAAGAGAGAGAAGCGTTTAGGATGGAGCGATTGACTAATGAATCGGAATTTCCTGCGCGACACGTTAGAGGGACAGGACAGTTTAGGAAAAAGGGGAAAAGTGGCTAATTACTGAAAAAGCATTGTGTGAAAACATCCGAACTACTGTTGTACACTGCTGAAAAATAGGTTATATGTGACCCTGGACCACAAAACCAGTCATAAGTGTCAATTTTTCAAAATTGGGATTTCTGCTTCATCTTAAAGCTGAATAAATAAGCTTTCCATTGATGCATGGTTTGTTAGGATCGGACAATATTTGATTGAGATACAACTATTTGAAAATCTGGAATCTGAGGGTGCAAAAAAAATCTAAATATTGAGAAAATCACCTTTAAAGTTGTCCAAATGAAGTTCTTAGCAATGCATATTACTGTTCACAAATTAAGTTTTGATATGTTTACGGTAGGAAATTCACTAAATATCTTCATGGAACATGATCTTTACTTAATATCCTAATGATTTTTGGCATAAAATAAAAATGGATAATTTTGACCCATACAATGTATTTTTGGCTATTGCTACAAATATACCCCAGCGACTTAAGACTGGTTTTGTGGTCCAGGGTCACATATGTAAGTAAGTAGCGTCGTTAGTTTTAAATATGGCGCTTGTTTTATGCTATTTTATATTTTATCTTATGAATACACACACAGGCTACTTTTAATCTCCTTGACGATGTGAAATCGTTGTTGCGTTTATTATGCATTGCGGTGATAAGCTTTGACCTTTTCTTTCAATTATGCTGGGATCAAAGGTTGCAACCTCCAGTGCTTATTTTTGCCTCTGGTTTTCTTTTATTTTCAAATTGATTCAAGAAGAAAAGGTGGTTCGAGCAACTAACATGAAATCAATGAGAGACTGATGTGGTATTAACGCAGGCCGTTTTCGCCTCTGCTCTTGTGGTGTGGAGCAGCTAAACAGCTCAAAGCCAGCGAGAACTCGACAGGCCAGAAATGTGACATTTTGAAATGTGCTCCAAGTAGCAGCAGACATCCAGTGTTTTATTTAAAATCAATGTTTAGCCTGGAACAGCCTGCTTAAGAGTTTTGACTGTTATGTGGCAATTTGTTTTCTTTATGTTTCCATCTCTAGCTTGGTACCTCTTGCGTTTTCTGATACGCTGTTGAAAGTTTTACAATATTTCATTGTTATTACACACAGACATTTGTCCTAAAAATGTCACGTTGTTGTGTGAAACATTTATATTATTAGCGATTTATATAAGTGTATATTACCGTTCAAAAGTTTAGGCTCGGCAATTTCTTTATTTTGAATTAAATACTTTTATTCAGGACGCTTTAAATTGATCAAAACTGACAGAAATTCAGTGTAACAATTTCAAATAAATGCTGTTCTTTTGAACTTTCTATTCATCAAAGATTCCTGAAAAATATCAGTAGGCGGATTTTATGAAAATATTAAGAAACACGAATGCACTTTGGATAAAGTTGTTTTGGATAACACATCTGCTGTGTGTAAATATGATATCAAACTTTACAATACATTTGATACAATTTGGTTTCATCAGCAACGACGTGACCAAGGCCAATACTTTCTTCATTTTTACAAACATTTTAAAACAGTATATAAAACATATAATAAAATTAAGAAAAACACGTTTTTTGCTTGGTTTTAAACAAACTGATCAATTTAAAGCACATTCAGCGAGTTTTTATTGTTGTGGTTGATGGCCAGTGGAATCGAGTGTAAATCAAATGAGTATGTGACAGACGATGAAAACAGTTCACTGGGTTTAAGTTTTGTTAACCAAGGAGAATGCTTCCTTGGCCCTGTGGGCATGTTAAAATTCATGACTCTTCTGATTTGTATTCATAAGGCCCAACCTTGATGAAGCTGTCAGGGCTGGAAGACACACGAGGGGTCAGACGTACGCTTTCAAACACGCGTGACCTCACGCTGATGAGCCTAATTCACACATCCTCAAGGCCTTTCCCCTGAGCCCACCAATCACAATACCCTCCCACTTGACCTTCGACCCTCCACGGGGGTCTCCCATTGGCTGCGTAGTGAAAGGAAAGAGGGAGACATCCCTGCTGCTCATCACCATAACAATGGCGGCATATGTTTGTGGGCATTTGAGCGCATGGAGCTGGCAGAGTCCATATTAGACTGACGACAGAGACCAGGTGCCTGAACCCCACACACTCGGAGACGAAAGAGAAAGTCAACACTGTTAGTAACACTTCTTCTCTGATTTATAACACGCCCTCCCAAGCCGAAACCGCTGGAGCTAGTCTATCAGTTTAGTTCAGAGAAAGAGCTCTCTGTATGCTTGTTTAGTGGGCAGGCTGTTGTAAACTTTGATGGGATCATATGCACTTTGGTATTGTGTTCTATGGAGTTGTAGATGTTGATTGATTATGGACCGTGAGATAGTTATATCACTGAGCGTGTCTGGGTTACAGGATTTCACTCGGTGCCCCGTGCAAACAGCTTACTGCTGATTAAACATTGATTTTCCTCTGCACCCTCTCACCCTGATAAATAGAGCATTAAGAGGTCTCCACAAATAATAACATTGTGGAATAATAAAATTTGTTATATCTGGGGAACCACAATGCTTTGAGTAATATCTTGGATTATTGCATTTTGATGATCTTGCATAGTGCAAGTGAAGGTTATTATCACCTACAATCTGCAGACATATCCTTACCATATTTTAATGAGAATAATGACCCTCAAATAAATATATATATAATATTTTTTTCTGCAGGTTTCCTTAGCGAGGTGAAAGAGAGCGAGGAGGAAGAGGATGAGGAAGAGAGGGTAAAGGCAAGTTTAGCTTGCAGAGCAGGCTCTTCCTCTATCATGGTAAGTGAGCTCCTCCTAATTACTATTCAATAAACTCCCGTTAAATTAACAGCTCAATAGGCAGCAACATCTGCTGTATGTGGCAGGCCAGTGAGTCGTACATCTTCCCCAAGCTTTTCTCTTTCTCTCTCTTTCTCTTTCTCTTTCTCTTTTCCCTCTCTGTCTCACGTTGTCTCACCGACAGACAGTTTAGTGAATCACTCTCATCTGACTCTTTTCCACTATGTCTGTGGCATTGTGTATGTTTATCTGTGTATATATTGTGTGTATATATATATATATATATATATATTGATATGGTGCTCAGCGATTACCTTTTTGAGATTACTGACATTAGTTGTGCCTGACATTTTCTGCTTTAATATACACTACTGTTCAAAAGTTTGGGGTCAAGGTTTTTTTTAGTTTTTTTTTTTTTTTTTTTTAGCAAAGATTCATTATATTGATCAAAAGTGACATTTATAATATTATTCCTTAAAATATTAAGCAGCACAACTGTTTTGAACTTTGATAATATTTTAAGAAATATTTCTTGAGCACCAAATCAGCATATTAGAATCATTTCTAAAAGGAGCATGTGACACTGAAGACTGGAGTAATGGCTGCTGAAAATTCAGCTTTGCCATCACAGGAATAAATTACATTTTAAAATACATAAAAATAGAAAACACTTATTTTAAAATGACTTAAAAAGATTCTTACAGAACCCAAACCTTTGAATAGTATATAAAATTGGTATAACAAATTTTTAAATGTAAAGTACATTTTATGAAATGAGTATAAAATAAATATTGAAATCTACCATTTTGAGCATTTAAATGCAGTTTTAAATCCAAAGTTCAACTTCAAGAGCCCACTGTATTTTCAGATGCATTTAAGCCATTTCAACACTGTACAGTTCATTCTATAATTTTTTTGCATTCCCTGGGAGTCAAACCCATGACTTTGACATTACTAATGCCATGATCCACCAGTTCTCCCTTTTAAAATAGGTTTACAACAAAATATTTTACTGGAATTGTTCATGCAGAATAACAAAAATTGTTTTGGGGTCTTACAAGGTTGTGGTTTTATAATTAATATTTAATAAATTATTATGATGGGTTTTTTTTTTTTTTTTTTTACTGATCATTATCGCATCTTTGGGTTTGTTTCAGTGGGAGTAAAAATTATGGTGATTTTTAGCATCACCAGTGTTTTATACCCGCAGCTACATTTTCACATTTTGCAAAACTTGTGCATAACAGTAATTACGTTAAGACCAGGTAGAGTGCCACGATACGTTTAGGTACTTTGAAGAAGAACTGTATAATTCAGCACTTTTCCAGCCTGTCATCTGAGAGCAAAGGCTGTCCGGCTGTCTGTCAGTGAAAGATTAGTTGCTCGGCTCACACGGTCTCCGCTCTGCTGTCACAAAGGGCCGGGCAGCTGCCGGACCCATCCAGGGGCATCACTCACCACTAATGAACATATCAGTCCAGTCCAAGCTCTCTCCCAGACGCTCCTCGCGCAGCCATGAAGAAGAGGGGTGAGGAAAGGCTAACCGAGTTAGCCGTTCTCAAGCGGCTTGGACGGAGAAGACAGATTGAGGATGATGCAAATGGGTTGGTTTTTTTTTTCGTGTGTGTGTGTGTGTGTTTTTGTGTGCACACGTGTGTGGGTGTGAAAATGATCAGTGTGCTTTGAAATGGCAAACCGCACAGCAAGGCCAGGCCCCAGCGCTCATTTCTCATCTTTCTCTCACCTGTTCCACACTGCAGAGCTCACAGCATTGATCCAGACACACCCGGCTCCTCGACATCCATCATAAGACCAACACTCCCCTCACGCTGCTCAAGGTCCACGCGTCCTCCTTTCCGCTTTTAGCCACCCAGGTAAAGATATTCATCAGGCCTCTTATCCTCCTTCTCCCTCCAGTAGTCTCTCTCTCATGGAGAAGACAACTTGCAGCCATATTAATGCAATGCAGCAGCCACTGGGAGGATAACAAGACCCCTAGTACCTGTGAGAGAGAGAAAGGGGGAATAAAGGGAGAAAGTGTGTGTGTGTGTGTGTGTGTGTGCAAACACACACTGACATAAAGAGGTCATCTCATAAATCTTTAGTAGATAGGGTGATGCTGTTTGAGTGAGCTGTGAATGGGGCCTCAAAGCCGAAGTCACTAGGGTCAACGGATCAGGAGAAAGAAAAATAGAGTTATCCGTGAGAGAGGGATCCGTAGACATCGCCGCATACTTTATATCTCTACTTCAGCTATAGTTATATTGGTCCTGCAGGTCATCCCTTGTGGTTAAATCAGGAAAGAAACTTGTTTTAATTAATCCTGTGAAAAGGCCAGGGCTAATTATAACAGGTGAAGGATGACTTCCTCTTTTTCTTCTCTCTCTCTGTGCTGCACATCAGTCTCTTTGCACTCTCCTCTTCACCTGTGATTGATAGAGGACTCGCTCCCAGAGCCTACAGATTTCCCATGCCTCCAGAATCGTGTTGTTGTTTTTAGAGCAAGCGTATTTTTGTGCTGTTTTGTGCCTAAAGACTGGAATACACTACATAACATTTGCCCAGATTTTGGCCCTGAGTTGACTCTAGATGCCTAGATGCCTAACTTCAGACCATTTCCATCCAGTCAGAGGATGTCAAACATGTTCATTATTTTTGAGCCAATTTTGTAACATTGTTTTCATTTGTAATGTGTCTTATAGTAGTGAGTCACGTTTCTGCACAAGGTTTTGTTTAGAACGGCTTGAAACTCTGTTAGTATATATGTGATCCCTAGTTGCTTAGTGTACGTTATACCCGATTTTCTCTATAACCAAGTCGGCATATGATTTCTAGTGTTTTAATCTATTTAGATTTTAAAAGTCATTTAGTGTATTCCAGTTTTAAGATGGTGATTGCAATTAAGTGGTGGTACCACAAAACACAGTAAACAGAAATGTCCTAAAAAAATAATGTTTTTTTTTTTTTTTTTTTTACTCATATCTGTTATCAATCTATTATGATGCTATTTCAGTTGTATGCTTCCATCCCCAACCCTAGATACAATGACACACACACAAACACATACGCACACACACACACACACACACACACACACACACACATACATGCTCACAGACATATGAATGCAAATACAGGAGTTAATAAGAATGGACTTGTTATGTTGGCCATCAGTTTGTTTTTTGTTTTGTTTATTTTTTCTTCTCTTTGTCTTATATGTTATATGTTTGGTTCATGGGGTTATGTATTTGGTACATGTAAACATTGTCACATTCTTTACTTGCATAATAAAAAAAATAAATAAATAATGTATAAAAACAATGGGATATATAAATGTAATTAAAACCATATTGAAATATGTTTAATCTAGACTATATTACAATACATTAAAATTAATTTAGTCTTGCAGCAAGGTTATGAAAACCACAAAGTTTTACTTAGTGGTTAATAGGGGGCAGATTTGAGTATAATTGTACTTTATTTTTTTATTTAAATATCCACTTACATGTAATTTACATAACACTAAATTATTACAATTTTAAACATAAAGTGTTTTCTATTTTAATATATTTTAAAATGTAATTTATTCCTGTGATGGCAAAGCTGAATTTTCAGCAGCCATTACTCCAGTTTTTAGTGTCTCATGATCCTTCAGAAATCATTCTAATCTGCTGATTTAGTGCCCAAGAAACATTTATTATTATTATTATTAATGTTAAAAACAGTTGTGCCACTTTTGTTAAAAATGTGATCTGTTTTTTTTTTTTCAGATCTGTTCCTAACTGCTGCTTTTTTCAAATAGAGCCTTTTGAAACTTAAATTTTGAATGATAGTGTGTGTGTGTGTGTGTGTGTGTATGTATATACAGTATGGACAGATAGATAGATAGATATGGGAAGTGCTTTCACCTTCCTATACATTTAACTTCTTGCTATGAATTTTCTTTTGATTTTCCTATCCTAAATATTGTATTTAGTTATTTGAATTTAACATTATTTGTCCCTTTATGGCCCTATCAACACAGAACTACGACCCACCAGTTGAGAACCTCTACTGTAAGAGAACTCACAAATCTTTTCCTCTCTTTACTTTCATGCACAAGTATTGAATAAAAGCTGTATAGTTATTTTACTACAGGGTTGTCAGTTGGGTGCCACAGATTAAACCATAATGAGTTAAGCAGCCCAAAGGATAAGAGCTTCTGTTGTGCTTCACTCACGTTTGTTGTGTTTGTGTTCATTTACTTTTGGCAATGCTGTTGGTAACGCAGGTGAAGCATGACATGTTCATTTGGATGAAAAAAAAAGAAGCATTCACAGCTGGGGAAGAATATTTCTGTCCTGTTGTCAGCAGGCATTCGTTAATAGGACCACTTCACTATCTTTGCTTATAGAAGTGTTAACTGCACACCCAAATTAGCTCTGATGAGCAGACGCAGCCTAACGTGACTGATACATCTCCGCCGGCCGTCGGTTTTAATTCTGTAATGAAGAGTGTAAAATTATTTGGTATGATTACAAACTAAGATTAAAATTATCATATTGAATTGTCATTTGAACTTGAGTGTCAATTTTTATTTGATAATGAGCAAAAAAGTGATTTCTTTCTCTTAATTATGATATTTCTGATTGTTTATTGAGAATATTTGTGCTCTTGACTTGAGTATGAATACTTCTGTGAATGATTTACCACACGTCCCATGCTACGAAATCCAGATGTTTCTTATACACATTGCCGTTATGATAATCCACGAAGCATTTTGATGCTCTTACTGTACATCTGAATTATTTACATACAGTTAGTCAAACGTGTGGTAGTGGATGTCTTTAATAAGGCCATCAGGGGCAGAGGGATGGGTCATCGCTCTCTCTCCTGTCTGCCGCAGGAGGCTGTTCAGTGGCAGAGGCTGGGCTTGTGCCATGGCAGCTTTCCTCAGGTGCTGACCTGACACACTTTGTCCTCCCAATATCTTTTTTCTGACAGGGATCTATTTCTCATGTCTGCCATAGAACTTCTCCGGGCTGTGGCATTAGAAAGGGGTCTGTCAGAAAGTGAGAGGCGATAAGTGTGCTGTGTCTGACTATGAGCTACTTGTTATCTATGTCCCCTCTTTCCTCCACAGGACTATCAGCTAGATGCTTGATGGATTCCCAGGGAGGCCGTGCTTTGGATTTAATTCTGTACAAACGTCAAGCATATTGGCAGCGTATTTAGTCATGATCGACACCTGGATGAAAATCAGGTTTGATTTTTAATATATATTTAAGTCTTATCATTTACCACATTTACACAGTTTTTTTTTTTTTTTATTGATTTACAAATACATGGAATTCCACAAACATCCAATATAATTTCTTTGTAAATAATATTAATAAGCAATTGCTTTAAAACTACTTGAAACATAATTTCCAATTCTTCATATTATTTTTGGCCTAGACTTATGAAACATAAAACACTCATCGCAGTTGGTTAATATTTTACATTTTAGTGAATTGGTGTCAAATTTGTATGAGCTCTGAAAACATTTTTCTACAAACTGCTCACTGACAGTTAGATTTGGGTTGGGGTGGACCATTTTTATATTAATCAAATTGAACAAATTAAACTAAATGCTCACACTTTATTTGACGGTCTAATTCTTGCTATTAACAAACCATTAACTACGACTTTTGCCTCAAACTCCTAATTCGCTGCTTATTAATAGTTAGGCCCCGATTAGACAGAACGCGTTTTTTGCAGTGAGAGGCGCCTTTTTTAAAAAAAAATCTGTTGGCAGTAAGCGTTTTGCGCGCCGTTTATGCGCACAAAACGCTCCTCTCTTTTTTTGGAGGAGTGCTCTGAGCTCCTGAAGTTATAAAAAAGCAACTGTGAGCAGAAAAGCACCCAACATCTTTCGCGTTTTTTTCCATTGTCCAATTGAATGAACAGAGAGGCGGGCCTTCCGTTGTGGTGACTGCAGTGTTGCCAACTTTGCAATTTTGTTGCTAGATTTAGCAACTTTTCAGACTATAGCAACTTGTTTTTCAAAAAGCTCCTAGCAACAAATTTAGCTATTTTTAAAATGTATTTGGCAACTTTTAGCAACTTTTGAGAAGTAACTCAAATGATAAAAAGGCAAGAATATTGAACGGCTAGCCAGCCACATCACATCATCACATATGTTCAATAATAACTGTTCATTTATGATACACCTTAGTTGTTGGTTTGTACATATAATTGTTAATCAGTTAGGTACACTGTTGATCTAATTATCTCAAAAATCTTATCCATCTCATCTATCTATCAAAATGCAATGTGCAATTTAAAATATAGGTAAAATGCTGGTAAAAAAATTAATAGCCTACAGAAAATTCCTTCATATTAACAGAGTATGTGCCCTATTTTTATGGACTTTCCTTAGAATGTAGCATTAAACTTACTACCAACACACTGCTTAACTATAATTGTTAATAATGGGTTTTACTAGTTACCATTTAGAAAATACATAAAATGTAATTGTTAAAAATGTGTAACTTTTTGGTTCTCTTGTAGAACCGCAGAGCACCACAAGAGAACCAACAAATAAGCATAAAACTAAAATAGCAAAGCAGTCATCAGATGCCATGTTCAATTAATTTGCAGAAGTTATCACTCCACCTGCTTGACATCATTAAGGACAGTTCTAGCCAATGAGGTTTGAATGACAGATGTGCAACCAAGTTCCTGCGTTTTCATGAATAGCTAGTTAGTTTCTCCAACAGTGCATACAGTTAAGCAGCAAGTTACACTATTGTTTGGTAAACGCACCTCAGATCGGTTTTCTGAACCAAAACAACTAATTAATTGAAAAGATTAGACTCAAAATACCAATTAATTAATTTACACACATGTAGCACATGAGATGGTCCACCTTTCTGATGCTTTTTGAAGCGCTGGTCCTCATCCATTTTGAGTGAATATAAAAGAACGACCAGAACAATCTTCAGTTTCGGGTTTCATGTCCCCCCAAAAAAATGGTAACACTGTCTGATCAGACCTCATTAGAAGGTGCATGATGATGCTCTGATGGATGTCAAAAAGATTACATCACTGTTTTTGAGACTCCCTCAGTCCTCTTGCATTCTCACTTTTGTTTAGTTCTGCTAACTTTTGCTTTGTTCTCCCAGATGGTCTGGTATAACTAAATGATCATTGTCTTCCCTACTTCCAATCTTCATGTTTTCAAGTAGGCAGTGCTTTTTCCAAAGATCCTATGTGGTCATAATTCATTCAGAGTTACTTTTGACATAGATATTGTGTCTGAAGTCAATGTATCTTATACTTGAAGTGAAAAGTTTTTCCACTTTCCTGTTCTTACCCTTTAAGTAATGGGTCGTTTTAAGCATGGCTCTGCACTTAATCCTCACTCATTTTGTCTTAACAGTCAAAGCCCAGTCCTGCAATTAGACTGAAATGTCACCAGACTCTGTGCATTCATGCCTCACTCCTGATGCCCTCCACACACCCTCACAGTCCCTCCGCTTTTAGTGGAAGCATGCATCCTCTTTCCAAATGGACCTCACGCAGGCCTTGACTCTGCACTTGTTTTTCTGCAAGCCGTCAGCTCTGGTGTCATCCAGATCCTGTGCCAGCTTCACATCTATTACTCACCTAATTGATGTAGAGGCCTGTGTGCTGTGCTGCCGCCCTGCAGATTAACCAGCCAGAATTATTTTCACTGCAGCCATTGCAACCCATCGAGCATCTCAGTCTAGTATTACATTACTCTGTACTGCCCCAGAGGGCACGGTGGTGGTGGGGGGGGGGAAACAGGGGCATCCATGGTGTTTGGAGCACGATATGGACTTCAGCCAAAAAACAGTGCTGTATTTGGGGCTGTCCTGAAGAGCTTGCAATAAACGCATCCATTCGTGTTGAGTTTAGGTGATTACGTGTATAGATAATGATAAGCAGGGGTTCATTTTTTTGTTGGTTATGAATTTCTGATTTCTGTTGAGGGATTTTTCTTCTCACTAACAATGCTTTGCTCTCAGTTGAGAAGCACTACTCCTGTGGAAAAACACCATAAAATTGTGACTATCTCTTCAGAAAATATCTTAATCACATTAGACTGACCTTGTAAAAAAAAAAAAAAAATTTAAGGCAGGTAATTTACATTAGGATGACAGGACATTTGGTGCCAGTGCTGTGCTTGCCAAATGTTAATCCACCTTTGTTGGGAAGCAATCCAAGCTACTGTTGATAATAATAGATACAGGGCCTGGTTAGCATGATTCATGCTCATGCCTCATCTTTCAACACATTATGAAACCTATGTTGTTGATTTCATGAATGCTGATGTATTCTTTTATTGCAAGATTGTCACATTGAATATACAGTGCCGTGAAAAGGTTTTTGCCCCCTTCCCGTTTTTTTTTTTTTTTTTTTTTGCATATTTGTCACACTTAAAAGATTCACATTCATTTAATGTTGCACAAAGATTATGCAAGTAAATACAAAATGCAGTTTTTAAATAAAAAGCTGTCCAAACCGACCTGGCCCTGTGTGAAAAATTAATTGCCCCCTAAAAGAACTGTGATTAACCACATTATTTTAGAAAGCTTAGTTAAATTTCACTAGACACACCCAGGCCTGATTACTGCCAGACCTGCTGAATCAAGAAATCACTTAAATAGAACCTGTCTGACAAAGTGAAGCATGCTTAAAGAGCAACACATCATCCCGCGATCTAAAGAAATTCAAGAACAGATGAGAAACAAAATAGTTAACATGTATCAGTCTGGAAAGGGTTATAAAGCCATTCCTAAGGCTTTGGGACTCCAGTGAACCAAGGTCAGAGCCATTATCCACAAATGGAGAAAACTTGGAACAGTGGTGAACCTTCCCAGGAGTGGCCGGCCAACCAAAATTACTCCAAGAGCGCAATGACGACTCATCCAGGAGGTCATATAAGAACCCAGAACAACATCTAAAGAACTGCAGGCCTCACTTGCCTCAATTAAGTGTTCATGATTCAACAATAAGAAAGAGACTGGGCAAAAACGGCATCCATGGGAGAGTTCCAAGGCAAAAGCCATTGCTGACCAAGAACACAAAGGCTCGTCTCACATTTGCCAAAAAATATCTTGATTATCCCCAAGACTTTTGGGCAAATATTCTGTGGACTGATGAGACAAAAGTTTAACTTTTTGGAAGGTGTGTGTCCCATTACATCTGGCATAAAACCAACACAGCATTTCATCATACTAACATCATACCAACAGTCAAACATGGTGGTGGTAGTGTGATGGTCTGGGGCTGCTTTGCAGCTTCAGAACCTGAATGACTTGCCATAATTAATGGAACCATGAATTCTGCACTCTATCAGAAAATCCTGAAGGAGAATGTCCGGCTGTCCGCTCAAGCATACTTGGGTTCTACAGCAGGACAATGATCCCAAACACACCAGCAAGTCCACCTCTGAATGGCTCAAGAAAAACAAAATTAAGGTTTTGGAGTGTCCAAGTCAAAGTCCGGACTTAAATCCGATTGAGATGCTGTGGCATGACCTTAAACAGTCCATTCATGCTTGAAAACCCTCCAATGTGGCTGAATTAAAACAAGTGTTTCAAGAGTGGGCCAAAATTCCTCCACAGCGATGTGAAAGGCTCATTGCCAGTTATCGCAAACGATTGCAGTTGTTGCTGCAAAGGGTAGCACAACCAGTTATTAGATGCAGGGTGCAATTACTTTTTCATGTAGTGCCAGGCAGGTTTGGACAACTTTTTCCCTTAATAAATGAAATCATCATTTCAAAACTGCATTTTGTATTTACTCGGGTTATCTTTGTGTAATATTAAAATTAGTTTGATCTGAATCTTTTAAGTGTGACAAATATGCAAAAAATTTAAAAAACAGGAAGGGGGCAAAAACCTTTTCATGGTTCATATTTGGTCTTGGGGCCTCTTTTTGTCCATATCAAAAATGTTTTTAACCACACTGCAAACAAAATGTGTGAAAAAAAACAGTTCTTTCTCTCAGATGAGTTATTACTGTTGAAAAAGTTAAAAAATAAATAACTCCGTTAAGATGACCATGGTAAATAGCCCCTCAGACATACATATAATTAAAAATTCATAACTATGGACTGCAATGTCATGTGACCTAAAAATGTTATTTATTGAAACCATAAAGGTCATCATCTTCTTCAGCTTGGATCATGGGCGATGCTAACCACATGTAAACCATGAAGTATTTTTGAGAACTTTAACTAATTATGAAAACTTAATGTAAATGGCAATGCATTAACTAATTTTTGTCTGCTATTTTCAGTAGCTGCCTTACTCAGAAGTTGCAATTAAAAGAACATGCAATGAGCAACAATTAATTTCTCAGCTATAGTCTCATGAGTTTGTTTAGCCAACTATGAGTTTTGCGACACGCCAGTCTTTTTATGTGGTTAGTATGTGACGCTTTGAAAATATGGCATTGTCTTTGACATTGATTGCATCTGTGGCTAATTATAGTATAATTACAAGTGAAAAATTGTACATTGTTCAGTGATGTTTAATATTATTATATTGCAAGCGAGATTAAGAATGAACAAACGATTAAGTTAAATTTTAGCTCAGTTTTAATTTAAGATGGATTATTATTATTATTATTATTATTATTATTATAGTATGTTTTAGTAGGCTAGTTCCACGATGCCCGTAAAATTACTGAAAGGTTAAAGTTGTCTACAGAGTTAAAACGGTTAGCAAATTTTATGCCGGAAAAGGGATACATTTCGAGCAAAACGAGATAAAATAGAGTTGTCAAGTAAAACATTTCTCTCGTGAAAAGTGAATAAGGGCCTCTCAGTTTAGACAGTATCCCATGAAAACTTTATATATCCATCTTACCAGATGTGTGGGTAGATCATTTACAATCCCCAGAAAGGTCATGTGAATAAAAGTTAGTGAAAAGATCCGATATTGCCTGTGAAATCGGAGCTCTCTGGGTCGGAAGCGGGGAATAAATTATGGAATAAAACTGTCCAGACAGACGTTCACTGGAGTAAGTGACAAATCTCTCTGAGTCATTAGACATGCAGAATACTCACAGACCCCGTGTAGACAACGAAAAATGACTATAAATATTTTGGTTCAGTCCTTCAGGCATGGACAATCCCGTTTAAGTTGCCTGCGAATTCCTTCTACAACAAGGTGAATTGAAAAACACATTTATAAGTCTTGCACAATATGAAACCAACGGCAGTATTGTGCCTGATGCTAATTGTATATTAATCTCTAGAATCTTACTTTGATTTAATTGTGATCCTAAAAAAAAAATAATAATAATAATAATATAAACTGTCATTAAATAGCTGTAAGTAGTATGCGCAGAATGAATAGCCTGCAACGTAAAATAAACTTTTGTATTTTCATTATTCAGTAGTGGTATCTTCCATGGCATTTCATTGCGTCATATGTTTACGCAGGCGTCCTGCTCACTGTAGGCAACGCTAAATGATCATGTCACACAGGCGTAACCACCTGCCTCTGTATCCTTTTATGGTGCTTTTTTTTTCTTTTTTTCTCTCGATTAACTATTAATTTGTATGAGTTTATTCAAATATGCTGGTTTCGTTGTTGTTTTACTCGGGTATTTATTTGTGAGTAGTTATGCTGTTTTTGCCGAATTCTAAATGTTCGTATACTCGCTGCAAATTAAAATTAATATTCTGTAAATTATATAATTGGTTTAATACGAATAATTGCTGTTACACATGAATTTTTGATCCCAAGTAATACGAATTAATTTAGCATATTTTTTCTTTAATTTTTAAAAAGATTTAATAATAATTCAGTAATTTAAACAAATGACTTACAGAGCGGCAAAAAAGAAAACTTTATCTGGTGAAGCTACAGTCTACTAACCAACAAAACGCACTGTTTTGTCACGCTGTAGATCAGCCTTTATCCGCCATACACGGCTGTTATCCGATGTCCCTCGCGGTGAGCTTCAGCCTTATTCTGCCAATTTACCCAGGCCTCGTTACACTAAAGTGCACGACGAAAACAACGCAAAAACAATCATTAGACGCTTTAACCAATGCACTAATTATAGGAAATACATACGCGCTACAAATATAGATTATATATAGACTACATCATTAAATGTATGTAATATAGCTATTAACTTAAAATTGTTTTACATTGTTTTAGTTTTATTTCTGTGCATATCTGTAAGTTTACCCCCCGTTCTGCGTAAATCGACGAAAAATAGCTCCCATAATGCCAAAAATACCGAGGATTGAACAGCAGGCGATTTTTAGAGATGAAATATCTTACTGCTGATGTGAGCTGGCCCTTTGCGCTTGAATTATGGCAAAGAAGATTTGGTGCAGCTGAAGGGGACGATCTCTCTCTCTCCCTCCCTCACCCTATCTCTTTCTCTATTACACACTCGCGCACACACACACTTATTTTGTTCTATCCACAAGTATTATCAGACGTGATATACTACCGGACTCTAAAATACATCTATTGAGCAAAACCGAGAACATAAATTTTTTTAAGTAAACATTTTTTTTTTTTAGTTTAATAGACCATTTTAATTGTCAACACCGACAACTTATACTGGATAGCCTATATTCTTCTGGTATTTAATTTTACTTGAAATGTTTTACTAAAAAAATGAAAATGTTTCTGTTATAATCGCGTGGTACAAATGTGTAAATAAGAACGAACAGAATATCGACAAATCATTAATTTGTAGTAAAGAGTGGGAGCGTTAAGTATTGTAATCCGGCTGAGCTCCTCCTCCCGGCCATGCCCTCTAATTAACGGGGCTCCTTTCCTGCTAAAGTCTGCATCGGACTGCAACATAGTCAAAGAGCAAGAGGGAGAGAGAAAGAAAGAGAGAGAGGGAGGGAGGGAGAGAAAAGTGCCACTGGATGTAATTGATTGTCTTGCTATCAAGAATAACTTGTTAGTAATAGTCAATTCTGGCTGCTTTTGAGGCTGACTGTTTCCACTGAAGCATCAGAGGTTATCAGGCTGCTTCTTACTGAAGCTCAACCGTTATCCAGGAGCTGGGGACAGCAGACGAGGCTTTTTAAAGACTGCTTAAAGTTTTCCAACCCTACGGCAAAAGCAACAACATGCTGCTGATCGGCTACATCTAATTCCACGGATTTGGGGATTTCTTCTCATCCAAGTTGCTCTGTGTTTGTCAATAGTTTCTTATAAACTGAGCTCTCCTGCATTGTGCGAATTCGAAAAGAGAAGAAGAAAAAAAATCCAAAACTGTAGCATATTTTCAAAATAAGCTAAAAAGACAAATAATGACCTCCAAAGAAGACGCAAAAGGCGCCTCGGTTGAGGATCGAAGGCGCAGTCCGTTGGACCATCTTCCTCCACCTGCTAATTCAAACAAGCCCCTCACTCCGTTCAGCATAGAGGATATTTTAAACAAACCTTCTGTCAAACGAAGTTACACCATTTGCGGCACGGCGCACCTGCTTTCGTCCGGTGAGAAGCACCCATCCACGGGCCATCCCCTCTCCAACCGCGCGCTGCTCACCCAGACATCTCCACTGTGCGCCCTGGAGGAACTCGCCAGCAAAACCTTCAAGGGACTGGAAGTCAGTGTTCTACAAGCGGCAGAAGGTAAACAAAAGGCCCGTTGTGTGTGCAAAATTGTATTCAGGCTGTTAGATTGTGATTCAATTTTAAAGACGCTATTCGTGTGGGAAAAAAAACAAAAACGTTTTCAACAGCTAAAGTGAAAGTATATAGCCTATTGTTTTTAACGCTTATTTATGATTAAAAGAATATCGAATATATTTGTTAAAGCCACTTAAAGAACAAAAAATATGTGGATTAATTTTGTGCACGTGCAATCAAAATATATGGAATTAAAAATAAATATAAACGGCTAAGATGTGTGCAAGTGCAATTGAGTATTCGTATTTTCAGGCCTATTTGATTTTGCCACTTGAAACTGAACTGTTAAATATTCTTGGAGACATTGCTTTTATAAATGACAGTAATCTAATATTCGTATTATTTTTGTTAATACTAAATGACCTGTAATTGTTTCCACTCATTAAAATAAAGCAGTAGACTGAATGCATTTTAATATCGCTGCATTGTTTTTGTTTCTTTGATTTAGGAAGAGACGGCATGACGCTCTTCGGTCAGAGGAATACCCCTAAAAAGCGAAGAAAGTCGAGAACAGCCTTTACCAATCACCAAATTTACGAACTGGAGAAAAGATTTCTCTATCAGAAATATCTGTCTCCTGCTGATCGGGATCAGATCGCTCAGCAGCTCGGGCTCACGAATGCTCAAGTTATCACCTGGTTCCAGAACCGTCGAGCCAAGCTCAAAAGAGACCTGGAGGAGATGAAAGCGGACGTGGAGTCGGCCAAATCAGTAGGCTCTGTACCTTTTGAGAAACTCGCCAAACTGGCAGACCTAGAGAAATGCGTCAATGGCACTCTCGGAGAATCAGTGTCCAAGTCTCCTTCACGATCTAACCACGAGCATGAGGGCACCAACAAACTCCACATGTCACCATCATCACCGTTTACAGACCACACAACGAGCAAAGAGTGTTCAGAGGATGAAGACGAGGAAATTGATGTCGATGACTGATTTTCATTGAACAGCATCATCGGTATTATTTACCTTTTTTTCCCTGAGATGGTCCTCTAAAACCATAGAGTTGAAAGTGCCATTAATGCACCAAATGTATTAAATGACTTGTATTAAAAGCAAATATAAAAAAGGGAAGAAAAAAAATCAAAGCAAGCATGGGACAGTTTCTTCAGATCTATTTATGCAGTGGCAGTATTGTAATCATTAAGCCTATTCGTTTATAGCTGAAGAGCAATAAATACCTTGATAATATTTCAGTCAGATATAAATACACAAACACACACATTGAAAGCACGATTGCCCACGCAGAACTTTTTTACCCGGTTCTGAGTAAGTTGAATGCATGTTTTATTTTGTTCCACGAAATTATTTTAGTTAAAAATGTCTGCAGATCTGATATAGCTAGCCTATCGCAAAATATCCGAATCTTAATTCACACGCGCAGCCCCCTTGCGTGTCCCGGTTATGCCTTTTGGCCTATGATAAAATCGTTTGATAAAAGAGTGTATTATAGAACATTTCCTACGAAAGTTATCACAGGAAAAAAAATCGACTTCTCTGATTAAATCTGGATTGTCACATTTTAAGACATTTCTTAAGGTTTGTATGCCTGTAAGTGCCTTTTTAAGCCAGGAAACCATTTAAACCAAGTGTACAAAGTGTAATGTATTTAAAATGAAATAAAATGTCTTTCTCTAAATTTTTGACGTTAGTCTGATAGTTTTATTTATCGTTTTGGAAACAAGCAATCGAGGTAATATAAATAAAACGTATAGCTTGTGTATAATTGATTTTTTTTTTTTTTTCTGCAGTGTGTTGTTTATCTTTGTAGCCTACTTCTATTTCCTGCACCAACACTCTTTAAAAATGCATTGAATGTGTTTTAGATTCGACATTTTACGCTTTTGATTTTCAAAATGGCATAACATGTTTTCCTGTCCCCACGATGTGTTTCAATATTCACAATGGATGTGTGTGAGAAACAGAAATCTGGATTGATGAATGCGCGCATAAAGGATGCCCAAAAACGCAGGGTTTTTGGCCCGTTTCTCTGCGGTTGAAAGACGCTATTTCCTTGCAAAGCGAAGAGAGGCAGTCATTTCTAGCGTAAGGCGTGAAAACTGGGGACAAATGAGCAGTCTCCCCTGATGTGACAAGCTACAATGAAGCATGCTCTGCCTCCCGCGGCTCTCAATACGGAGACAAGCGTGTCCCACCGAACAAAAAGGACACAAACGTTTGGAGGCCATATGGTTTTTGAATTTTCCTCACAATTTTCAGACAATTTGATGGATTGAGCTGGCCTTCTTTTTAAAGTGTTTCGCTCAGTTTTCACAAAGGCAATAATGCGCACAGGGGCGAGGGCATCTGGGCCTATTAATGTCCCCTCTATTCTCTCTTTTCACTCGGCTGTTTTAAACAAGTCTATGAATTACAATGATACTGACTCGTCTTGTTAAGAGGTTGTCTTCTGCCTTTGTTTGTTTGAGTGTTTGGCTTAAAATAATAAAGTTACCATTTTGGCTACACGTAAAAGCAGAACATATGGCTGGAGTGACACTATTTATGGAGTTAGATCAAAATTCCACACGCTGTTCGATCGGTTGCTTTTTTTTTTTTTTTCTTTTTTTTTTTGCGTTTTCATTTCCATTTGGGAATTTGTTTTCCTTGCAAGATGTGTTATGTAGACACATTTGTATGTTGTAAATTAGCATTGCCTAATCTTCATGTTTTTTTGTTTTTCACGTTTCTTTCTCAATTCGTTTCAGATTTGATTAGATAAAAATGAGATAAAAGTATTAGATAAAAACTGACTGTTAAACAATGTTTTTGTATTAATTATTTTCATTAAGTGCACATAGCCGTGCATATTAATTAATAATAATAACAATAACAATAAGAATATGTCGAAGTATTATTATTATTATTTAAATGAATTTCATTAAATTATTTTAGAAACTATATATATATATATATATATATATATAGTATAAATTACATTTTTACTATAATATAAGGTTATTATTAATTGTTATTAATGTCATGGTTATTTTACTATGTATTTGTACAGGTCTAGATCCTTTCATATTCAATGTATCAAATAGTCTTACATTTTGGCAAAAATCTCCCGTAGAGTCAAATTGCAGAATTTAGCATTGTGGAGGATACAGTCGAATGCAAAAACTTTATATTATTCGTTATTACATTATTCGTGTTTTTGAACTAAACAAAATATTATTTTGTATCATAAAAACGAAAGACCTCAATCGCACTATGAATAGACTGCTTTAAGCAACACGAAGCGGCTGTAATAGTAGGATCAGAGATGATATGCGGACAATGTGATATTTGTCACCGCTCCATTAACATGAGCAGACGCCAGAGTCTCCAGCACCGTCTGCTCATGCGCCTCTGTGCTGCAATACAATCACACGCCTTTTGTATACGTGTCTGTGATTTAGCTTTTTCTACCCAACTTTAAACGTTTAGGTTATTGATTAGCCAACATCACACACAACACATTTAGCGCTAGCTCACAAATGAGAGCGGTTTAACAAAGCCATGTTAGACTCGGATGTCCTTATCCAGACCAAGTAATGCCCGCAATGCTCTTTCTCTCTCTTCGTGCTGTTTGCACAGGCAGAAAGTGGAAAATGTATATAAGGGGTGCTGATATATCAGGAGAGCGCGAGCTGGTGGGGTTCAGTTCCTTATTTTATGAGGTGTTGTCAAATGTGGCAAAGATAAGTAATACTACAATCTGAAAGAGCATAACGTGGTAATTAATCCCAAAGTCTTAAGTGTATTTCAGCTCAAGAGAGAGAGAGAAAAAATCTCTAATTCAATCGCCCGGAAAATTGAAGTTTGATGCATGAGTCCCTGCTGAAACAATGGGGTTTGCACTCTCCCTCCCTCCTTCCTCCCTCTCTCTCTTTCTCTCTCTCTCTCTCGCTCTCCTCAGCCATTTACCCTTTCTTTTTCTGGCTAATTGTTTGATTAGAAAACAGGAGAGATACCAGCGATTTCCTGCCTTAATTAAAATTGAATATAATTTTTTCACTTCAAGAGATAGATAGATAGATAGATAGATAGGTTTTTCCTTTCATGCAGTTAACATTTTAAAAAACCTTTCATCGACTGTGCGAGACTACATGTCATAACAGTGTATGATTCGAGGTGAAAAATTAAGCAGATTAACCTGAGGGGAAAGCTTGATTGATCACTAAATAGGGGTGGATTCCTGTGTTTTAGTTATAACGCTTCTGTGGGACCCCTTAATACTTCAAACTTCAATTTTACGGACGATTGAACTAAGCATGTCCCTGACAAAATTGATATATGTATTAATTTTCTTTAACTGTTGATTAATTACTCTCCACTGAAAGAATTATACAAGACTTTTCGCCTCAAATTTGCATATTAATCAAATTCTAGTTGATAATTCAAACGGAAAAATGGATCTGAGGGAGTTGAGGGGCATAACTCGAAAAATATACCTAGCCAGATATTTTTTTTCCCTTCCCTTGCTGCTAAGCTGCGTGTCTAGTGTATTAAAATCAAAGATGCAGAACGAGTTAGCCTGGCTATTTGGTGAAAACAGAAATTGCCTGTCCAGTTTTATGATGTGTTCATGCTGAGCAGGCAGATCTTAATGTGTCCTGTCAAAATGTCTAAGATTTAAAGGGGAAAGAGGCCTATTCAACACTGAGCTGTGTGTGTGTGTGTGTTTGAAAAAGTGCACTGGGAGCAGAGCTTTCATATGTGTAATTTGCCATGGAAACCCCCTTTTTTATCGTCCACCTTCATGAAGCATGTAATATTTAGACATTTTTGTATTTTCATGGCAGGAACATATGTTACATTTTTTTGCTACTATTAATTATTATTGTTATAAATTATAAAAAATAATTACAACTGCTTTATTAACTTTTTGATTTAGTAGTGTGAAGAAGAAACGTCTTATATACATTCACCTCCAATCTAAGCCATGTTTTCCTTTTAATAGACACGTGAGTGCAGGTAAGTGTATATTATGTTGTTGTTGTTTTCATCTTATAATTTAAAAGTTGTCACAATACAATTGTATTGATTTTTGCTCTGCTGAGGGACCCCACCTCATCTGCTGCTACATCAGGATATTGTAATTGCATTCTCAACATATTGTAATAGGGAGGAAAATATCAGAAGAAATAATAATTCCGATGAATTTGCTACCATTTTATTTATTAATTTTAATTTTTTGCCGACAGAAAAGAGTTTAGCATATTGAACTCGAAGAAAACATGAAATGTTTTCAGTATTGAGCTTATATGTGTGTGTGTCAGACACGAGGGCATGTCATTGAAGTTCATTCAAATAAAACCTGATCAAATCTTCAGTAAGTGTTGATTGTCCTCTGACTTTGCCTTTAGGCGCTGTTGTCTGATCAGATCACTATAGAAAAACAAAAGGTTGAGCTCTGCTGATCTAAATGTCCAAATTATTGCCATTGGCTAGTTGTCCTGTGTCTAATGATCCTGACCATTAAATTAGTAGATAAAAAGAACATCTAAAATCACACATTTATTTTTCACCCTCTGTGCGTAAAATTACATTTATTAATAATGCAATTTAAAAAAATCTTTTTAAATAACTTTGAATGAATTCCAAAATAAATAAATAAATAAAAGATAAAAACAAAAGATTCAAAATAAATTCTGACAGAAATTAGGATAGAAAGAACATGAGCGAAGCAAAAAAAATAAAGAACGTTAACACAATACCACAATTTATTCATCCTCTTTAATATTTTATTATATTTGATAAGTTTCGTTGTCATTAACAATAATTCTGGTTTTAATTGCACTCGTCAGCGCTGCAAATTTGACAATATGTAAAAGTAGCTTAGTAGGCCTACTTGTCATGCCAATAAAGCAACTTAAAGCTAAACTAAAACTGAGACTACTGAAAGTAGGCTATGTTTATATTGTAAATGTAAAAGTGCTGATAATGAATACATGCAAGTTAGGCTTACTTGAGTGAAAGACTAATGATGAAAATGCCTCGTACCAGTCTTAAGCAACGAGCTAAGCTTTGAAAGCATGTAGTGCCTTTTTCTCAAGTTACACAGACAGTTCCCATATTAATATTATCTGCTGTCTTTGAGGTTTTGTTAAAAGAAACTGTGCCATCGCGTGGTCATTGTGCGATCGGAGAAACCCGACTATTAATCATAAAGCAGCTTTTTGTCTTATTCCGCCATCTAGTGGTGAAATGTATGTAACACATTTAACACACCTGTGCTTACGTAGGCCGACGCTGCCAAAAGAGTGCGATTTATGGGGGGAGACGATTTATGTCTTTCTTTCTTTTGTTTGTTTCTAGTGAGTGTTGTTGTCACTGCCCAATTTCTTGTTTATTGCTGTGGAAACTGCTGTTTTTTTTGTTTCTGTCCCTCGTTCAGAAATTGTACACCTGCCTGCATGCATTGCCACAGTTAGTTACTATGTAATAAAAGAAAAAAAAGGCCTTTACTGCAGCTGACTTCAGTTATTGTTTGTTTGTGGGTGTTTCTGCCTTTAGTTTTGTCTTCAGCAAGTGAACTGCATGCTCAGTCGGGTTGAAATCAGGTGATTGACTTGGCCATTGCAGAATACTCCACTTTTTTACCTTCAAAAACTCCTGGGTCGCTTTTGCTGTATGTTTTGGGTCATCGTCCATTTGTTCTATGAAGCGCCGCCACCGCCCAATCAGCTTTGCTGCATTTGGCTGAATCTGGGCAGAGCGTATATCCCTATACACTTCAGAATTCATCCGGCTGCTTCTGTCTTCTGTCACATCTTCAGTAAACACCAGTAACCCAGTGTCACTGGAAGCCATGCTCAGGCCATCTCACTGCTCCACCATGTTTCACAGATGATGTTATATTTTGTTATTGGATTTGTTTTGTTTTTGAAGCCTAACAATTGTCTGTTTCACTTGTATGGAGAGCTCCTTTGACTGCATGATGTGGGTTCACAGCATATGACACACTTAGAATCAGCTCCAGACCTTGTACCTTCTTAATTAATGTAGAAATTTCAAAGGAATAGCCCACATCTGTTCATGAAATGGATTTTGAGTCAACTGTCAACTTACTTGTGGTCCCTTGAAAAAGGATGGAGGTATGTATTAAAGAACTGTAATTCCTTAACCTTTTCTCCAATTGTGATGAGAATACCCTCAAATTAAAGCTCAGAGTGTGCACGTTAAGCCCATTATATAACTACGACTTGAATATGTTTTGGTCAACAGCTAAAATAATAAAAATTGTGTCTGTGTCCAAATACATGCGGACCTGACTGTATGGCAGCTGGATGAGAATAAGGAGATCTGTGACCTCTGGCCCTGTGTTATCTTCCTGAAGTGACCTCTGGCTGTGTGGAAGTGCTGCTCAGTGCCCAGGGGAGAGAGAGGCCTGCATGCTGTCTAAACCTGCTGAGATGCATTCACAGCTGAGAAAGAGAGAGAGCACAGTCTAGACATGGGAAAATGCAATATTTCTAGGAACCAGAGCAGGAGAGGAAGTTTGAGTACACAAAACAGGTACTTTTATCAGCTAATCAGACACAATGTGATTAGTTTTGTTTGATAGATATTACGAACCTAGTCAAATTGGATGATAACAAGTGTGTGTGTGTGTGTGTATATATATATGTATACTACATACCTGCTATACACCAGGCAAGGAGTTTGTAGAACATATATGCTGAACTTTGCTGAATAAAAGCATTAATTTTTTTTAAACCTTAAAATTAATCTTACTGACCCTAAACTTTGATTGGTAATGCATATAATAGTAGCATCAACTGTATAGCATACTACCTGAAAATAGCTCAATCTTATTAATTTCATACAACTGTATGTGAATACACGAATGTCTTGGCAATGCAGTAAATTGCAATTGCACTTTTCATCACTTATTTCCATATTAAATATAATCCAATAACACATAATCTGCGTTGCTATTTTTATTGCACCATTTCTGCTCTCTTTCATTTCAGTTAAGTTTTCACGGCTAAGCTGTACATTTGTATTGCCAAAGCAGTAATGTCAAATATAAAAATTTGTGTGAAATTAGAATATCGAACAATAAGATTATTTATTAAAATGGAATTAATTATGGAGGTTAAAAATAGAATATATTAAGGTATTAAAAAGAGTTTAAAACATTAACTATGACTACATGCCAGTAATTGTAATAATGAACACATAGCAATAGAAATCCTTGCTTTCTCAGAAACTCACTCTTTCTCTCTTTGTAATGCATGCATGCAGTAAACACACAGCAGTATTGCATGTGTTTTGGAGAGTGGTCAGTGGTTGTCCTGCTGATGCTTGCTTGATAGAAGAGAGGATGGACAGGAGAAAAACAGAACGGCAGGCAGAGTGAGTGTCTGACAGGCCATTACTGCAGACAAGCCCATAACTCACCCTGATAAGTAAAGGCTTCTGCTGACATGACCCCAAACAGGCCTTCAAGAGAGTGAGAGAGAGAGAGATTGCACGAGTCTAATGAACCATACTTTAAGGATCAAATCGCAATAGATTTAACACATGCATTAATTCCTGTTAGCTATTTCGCCAACAAAACGGGTTTCTCTGATTTCACAGCATCCTTAATGAGTGGATTTCAATATTAAGTGCATGTTTCCAATGCGCATTGTTAGTGGAGGTAACCTACTATGTGCTTACCACTAGAGGGCAGTTAAACATTTGTGGAAATTTGGGTTTGATAAATGGTTTTCTATTATATCTTGCTCATATTCGAGATGGGAAATCACCACTGCATCATACAATCTCATGGATATTAATGTACTTTTTTATAATCCTGTATATTCATATGCTGTTTTTCACTGCTATAAATTTCATTTAGTCAAAATTTCATTTGCCTTCATGCATAGCCTGTATTTCACTATGCATGCTATTAATAATTTACATATGTGTTGATATCAGTCTTTCTGTGTAATATAGGAGCTGTGTAATATGCATCACATCATTATTGATAAGGCCATGCAGATGTCTATGCTGATGACATCTGCATTAAACGTTTATTATATCAGTGAGCTGGGATATGTTGATTCAGAGACACGTAATGCAAAATAAGCTGAATGTAGAATGAATAAAACATACATTTTGTCACATATTGAACAAAACACATTTGCTTTAAAATGTCTGATTGAGATTATATTGTGGATTTTAATGTATTTATTCAATCAGTTAAACATAATGAAAGGTGTTGGTTTACAGTTCTATTTTACAATGTAATCAAGAATAACTTAATATAACAAATATTCTTCTTATTTTATTTTCCCCCAGTAGAACAACCTGAAAGAGACCAAAATGTTTAGAATTAATCTTTATGTATCTTTTAGACGAGCACACATTAGGTGATTTATTTATTTATTGTAATTTTGCTTGCCTGCAGAACTAACTACACTTTGCTTTATTTATAAACTTGGAAATACATATATACAGTACGTTTGACAGTGTAGTGCTGTACAAAAGTGTCTTACTCTTCATTAATTTGGTAACATCATGTTCCATTTGAATCAGAGTAATATTTGAACTCAGTTGTTTGGTGCAGTATATGCCTTTGATCTGAATCTTTATAATATGTGCATTGTCTTGAATCTCTGTTGAAAGTGAAGCTATTTGTACCTGTCTGTCTATTCCTGACCCAGAGCCCGAAATGAAGCTTTATTAAGCTGGGCTGCAGATAAAACGCACTGGATTTGCTACGATAAGGTGTTTCTTAAATTGACCCATTTGTGTGTTTTGTCTTTTTTAACCTAAATTGAATCAAAGTAGTACCTGTTTAAACGGCTGTGAGACAATTCATTTGTGTTATTTATTAAATTAAAATTTCTACAACAATAATATTACTAATCAAAACAAGATTTTTAAAATTGTGAAATTAATTTAATAATATTAAACATTCTATATATTTAATATTAATGTTATTATGCATTTCTTATTGCAGTTCTTATTCTTGTATTGCAGTCGGCTTCAAAAGATGTTTAAAGGGCTGACAACATAGTAATGGTTCTTAAATTAAGTGCCACATTGTTTTGATGTAGAAAAGCAGAAAGGAAGAACCAAAAACAGCAACAAGATGCAAGATGTTCACTTGCACAGAACAGAGTTTATTGTGATTTTACAAATGGAGTGTGCAGCAATGGTTCAGATGCACTTCCTGAGACAGAACGGCTCAGAATGAGACTACAGTATGCCAGACATCAATATAACATCCATTTGAACTCTGTCCTCCACAGGATGTATTCCTGCAGTTTTTCTGACAGATGTCCCCTCAGTCTCATGCCCTATTACTCAACAGCATGGGGCTCTTCAGTCTTTATGTTTAAGCGTGACTTTCCATCATCATTTGGGGAAGTCCTGCTTACGCTGCACAAGCTTTGTGACATTAGATGGTGAGAGACGGCCATTAAAAAGATGCTGCATATGTTTCGCATGCGTATGCCAGCTTGTGAGGATGGGGGCTAGTTGAAACTGATTTTGTGAGGTGTGTGTGGCACAGTGTACCTTCCCTGTGTTTCCATCTGTCACACACTCTGACACTGAGATCTGTCTTAGAGAAGGCAAGACAATGAGAGACAATAATTAAACCTTCTTGGGAAGGTTGATACAGCACTGTGTGTTCGTGGGTGGATGGGTGGATGGGTGGGGGTGGGTTTGACACTTTTATTGTTGTCAGAAATGCAATATCCTGTCAGAGCCGTGTGCAGGTGGTTTAGGTTATAGCTTTAGGTTATGTTTTACAGGGTATTTGTAAACCTTTATAGAAGTTATAGAAGCATTAATGACAATATTAGTGTTATACAACATATAACATGTTGTATGCCACTGAATGTGTGTGGTTCCTTTAAAAGCAATTCAAGCTCCCATTATCACATTTAATCATACATAATTAGCTGTGGAGCTGGGGGAAGAAATTATGGAATGTGTCATTCTTGGCAGTGAATAATGTTCCTGAGGTCTTGCTGTTCATCTCTGGGATAAAACTGTTTAACAAAGCTTAAGGGTATAGTGGTCTCATCCGTCTGTTGCAACGCTGTTAGTTTTATTACTGCTGTGCTAATACAAAAGTTTGTTTTTATCTTCTCTCTTTTCCCCATTTTATACAGCCTTGAATATACTACAGTTTAAAGTTTTTAAAACAAATTAATACATTTATTCTCTTTTTCAAATAAATTTGTTCTAATAATTAAATAAACATTTCCACAGAAATATTAAACAGCATTTAATAATATTAAGAAATGTTTCTTAAGCAAAAATTCTGCATATTAGAATGATTTCTGAAGGGTCATGTGACACTGAAGACTGGTGTAATGGCTGCTGACAATAATATGAATCTTACTGAACCCAACCTTTTGAACGGTGTAGTGTATTTTTAAATACCGTCATGGCCAAAGGTATCAGCACCCTTGGTAAATATGATCAAAGAAGGCTGTGAAAATGAATCTGCATTGTCACAAAAATCTAACCTTTCATTGGATAATAAGAATTTAAAATGGGGGGGGGAATGTTTTTCTCAAATACACGTTGGACAGAATTATTGGCACCCCTAGAAATTCTTATGAGTAAAATATCTCTAAAATATATTCCCAGGGTGATTATGAACATATACACTCCAGGGTGATTATGAACATGAAATTATCCCGGAGGGAAAACAAAGCCCAAATTCCCTTAATCATCCATCACAATGAGAAAAACCAAAGAATATATTTCTGATGTGCAGCAAAAGATAACTGAGCTTCACAAATTAGTGAAGTGGCTTTAAGAAAAGAGCTAGAGCAGTGAAAATTCCATTTCCACCATCAGGGCAATAATTAAGAATTTCCAATCAACATAAAATGTTACGAAACTGCCTGGAAGAGGACGTGTGTCTGTATCGTCCTAATGCACGCTGAGAAGGAGAGTTTGAGTGGCTAAAGACTCTCCAAGGACCACAGCTGGAGAATTGCTGAAAATAGTTGAGTCTCGGGGTCAGAAAACCTTTAAAAAAAAGATTTGTCAAACAGCACCTACATCACCACATGTTGTTTGGGAGGGTTTCAAGAAAAATTATCCTCGCTCATCCAAAAACAAACTTCAGCATATTCAGTTATCAGACACGACTGGAACTTTGGTCCCACTTTATATTAGGTGGCCTACTATGCACTTACATTTAAATTAATCATTTGATACAATGCACTTATTGTGTACATACATGTTTTTACATTGTACTTATATTTTTAAAAATACCTATACGTACTTACATCTGTAATTAATTTCTGTAATTATATTTATAATTACACTGTCAACCCATCCCTCACACCTTAACCCACCCTTAAACCTACCCAGACCACCAAACCTGTCCCTAACCTTACCCATGTCCCCCCTGAATAGCAGCAAAAGTGTTTTGCAATACAATATGAACACAATAAGTACATTGTACTTATTTTTTTTTTTTATGTAAGTACATAGTAGTTAAGGCCACCTAATATAAAGTGTAACCGGAACTTCAAATGGGACTGGCTTCTATGGTCAGATGAAACTAAAAAATGAGCTTTTTAGCATCAAACACTCAAGATGGGTTTGGTGAACACAGGGATAAAAAGTACCCCATGTGTACAATAAAAAATATACTGCTGTATTTTTGATGTTGTGGGCCTATATTTCTGCTGGAGGTCCTGGACATCTTGTTTAGACACATGACATCATGGATTCTATCAAATACCAACAGATAAAAAAATCAATAAGTGACTGACTCTGTTAGAAATCTTATAATGGGCCATGTTTGGATCTTCCAACTGTGCAATAATCCAAACACAAACCTCAAAATCAACACAAAAATGGGTCACTGAGCACAAAACCAAGCTTCTGCTGGCCAATCCAGTCCTCTGATCTGAACCCTGTAGAAAATGAGTGGGGTGAACTGAAGAGAAGAAGCACCAACATGGAGCTGTGAATCTAAAGGGTCTGGAGTGATTCTGGATGAAGGAATGGTCTCTGATCTCTTGTCAGGTGTTTTCTAAACTCATCAGGCATTATAGGAGAACATTTAGAGCTGTTAAACTGGCAAATGGAGGTTTCAAAACGTAATGAATAAAAGTGTGCCATTAATTGTGGCCAATGTGTATTAGAGAAAAACATTTGTTTCATAATGATATTTCCCCCATTTTAAATTCTTCTTATCCAATGAAAGGTTAGAGTTTTGTGAATTTTTTTAGTAAAAGATCAAAAGTATTAACAATGCCATTCACAGCCTTCTTTGATCATATTTACCAAGGGTGCAGATATTTTTGGCCATGACTGTAGGTTCATCCATCATTGATGCATTCAAATGTTTTTATATGTTACCTATGCCTTATTTCACAAGAAGAAAGTTTCCTTCCAAGTCTTCCTTATGTCCTTTTTAAAAAAAAATAATAATAATTATTTCCATTTAATGCATTTTAATAATTACTTTAAAGGGGTGGTTTACTGCTTTTTTTCTTTGCTTGATTGTGTTTATGGGGTGCAATATAACATGTCTTCGTGTTTCGTTTGTTAAAAAACGCCTTATTTTTCATATATTTCACCTTTATTGTAAGCCGCTTTCTCCTCTGTCATTTGAACGACCGGTTGACTTCCTGATTCTCTGAAACCACTCCCTCAGAAACAGGCAATGGGCTCAGATTGGTTAGTTGGGCCGGTGTGTTGTGATTGGCTAAACTGCGTACTGCACATTGTCCGGAAACTTCACGCCCATTACCTTCACGGGCCACAGTTGCATGTGCTCCGGTCAAATGTAAATAATGGTGTCAATATTGCCGTATCAGTTTGAGTCAGAATCAGACCCAGAAAGCGGTAATGAAGAGAGTCAAGCAGAACTTCCGCAAGCACGGCTCTTACAAACGTTTCTGAATGGAAGTTTGCTGTTGTGATTACATAAAATTTTTGAAGTTTGTACACGTTTGTCTTATACACACAAAATAGCATCGAACTAACTGGCTACTATAACCAAACAGCGTTGGCTTGTGTTTACGGTCTTGATCAAATCGAAAAATTACGTCATAAAGTATACATGGAAAATACATTTACAAAATTAGTACATAATTACAAATTCGGGCCCAAAATGTTTGTACGCGTTTGTCATAGACACACGAAATAGCATTTAACTAACTGGCTACTAAAGCCAGCGTTGGCATTTGTTTACGTCCTTGATAAAACTAAAACATTACGTCTGAAATTATACATGCAAATACATTTAAAATGATGAAATCTCACTTACAGGTTGTGGCCCAACAACTGCTGCCTCTGGTTTTAAAGTTGGAACTGCTCCATGTTTTAGTAATAGTTTCTGTGTGAATCCGGCATTGAACTCGTGTAGATTCTGGAAGCTGTCTTCCGTAAAATGCGCAGCACAGAGAGCTAAACTAGGATTGTAATTGTCAGGAACATAATCAAACATAAATTTTAACCATTGCTGAGGAACTACAGCGTCCGTAGGAAGCCCGAACACAGAAGACCTGACAGCTGGGTGAAAATAACACCGTTTCGACGGCATGGCTACAACTCTCCACTGTAACTCTTCCTCTTTGACACAGCCGCAGAACATTTTGCATGTTCCGGAGGGAGGGGTTTGATGGGTTTTTTACGTATGCAACCCGGGAAGTATCTCGTTGTAGTCCCATAGGAGTCGTTTTTGTAGGCATTAAACTTCCTGATTTTTAAAAGACGATATCTCCGCTTACGTTGAACTTTCAGCGCAGCAACTTTGCAGATACTGTTCATGCACCAACAGCAACATTACACACTATTTAAAATGAAAAAAGTGAAATCGCAGTAAACCACCCCTTTAACTAATTAATTCACAATTTTTCTGCCTAAATATTTACTCTTTTGGGATCTTAAAATTTACATTTATGTTTTCCCAACTTTTGCATGTATATAAACACTTTGAATTACCATTGTGTATGATGCTATAACTTGTTTTTTTCGGGGATGGTTTCCATGACTCTTTGTTTACCTACTAAACCCAACAGATCCCAACAATAGTAATACAGCATGGCAAAATCATGCATATTGCCCAAAATGATTCAAGTGAAATATACAATTTTACAACATATCTTAACTGCAAAGGTAGGGCTTTTATAGTTTAGTTTCCCCCCTATAATTTTCATCATGGTTTAGTATAGGCTTTGAGCTGAAAGCTTAGGCTTTATGGCTAGGCCATGCATTTGTATGTTTTCTTACAATTTCACTGTCCAAATTCAGTTGGGACCATCTCTGTAAAGCTGTATTACAGAAGACGCTATACACATAAACTAATATACTGCTAAAATTGCTGCACTCCCTAAAAAGTTTTGTTTGTGTTTTTCGTTACGCTAACATTTTGTCACACTTTTGTGCAGCATCAGCCCTATATTTAATTGCGTGGCGGAATGAAACCTTTCACTTCTGGCTTACCTTTCCCATCTCTCTGCCTTGATTCTGGCTCTGGCTATGGATCCTCGTCAGTCTGTGGCTGGGCCAGCCCGAGCCAAGGAGCATCTTGCGGAGGGTAATCCATCTCCATCACTTAAATGATTATCCCCATTAATCTGGTGTAAACTAATAAAGTCAACTGTGGCACTGCTTGCCTGAACTTCATTAAGTCTTTAGTACGTTTAATATGTCTTAATGTCCTCAGCTCTCCTGCTGCCGCAGATCACCTGGCATGCCGGTCCCCAGAGAGCCGCCTGAGAGATTGAGGCCATTTGTGCCATGTTTTGTTTCCTTTATTTTCCTTGCACTCGTTTTTCGTGTGATAAAGTGTCTGCTGGTATGACATACAAAGAGCTAGACGGAGGAAAGAAGGGTGGGAAAGAGGAAAAGAGAGAATGAGAGGAAGAGAAAGACATCAGTGCAGGAGATTTAATTTGCCCAGCCAGACCTCAGATGGGCCCCCGCAGTCAAGGGTTTAATTTGGCTTATCGCGTTATAAAAGACGACCCGGGCCCGGTAATCAATCATCGGCCTGTCAGCGGGAAAGGCAGTTGTTGTAAGCAAGTATGACTTCCCAACATGAGTCCGTTTTAATTGCCACCAAATTGACTGCTTTGTTGTTTTTTGAGGATGTACTAAAAGTTTGCTCAATTAAAGCCAACAAAAGCAGCGCATCATGATTGTTGTCCCCTGCCCTGCCCCCTTCTCTTCCGAGGGGGGCCGCTGGCGGTGGTTACGCTGCTGTCGTGGGTCATGTTGACATGTGAATGAAGAGTGCGTTTCCCCCGTAAGCCCGACAAGTGGCGCCTGCGCAATGTTAGGACCTGACACTGTTTACTAGGCTGAAGGATGTCAAGCTGCCGCTGACCATTACCCAGCTAAAGGGAGCATAACTCACTCCCAGTTCCTTCTTGACAAAATAAGTGCTATCTCCAATAAACAAAAAGTTCAAGTGCAAGATGAATGCATCTGTATTGCTTATAGATTGAAATTTATGAGACCTAATTCATCATGTCAGTATTTTCTCTTTTCCAAGGTTGCAGTATGCAGAGAAAAATGTGTTTCCCAGACGAATGCCTGCTGGTTTTGGAACCACGTATTATTCGGGAAACAGAATCACAGAGGTATGTGAGAGTTTGAGCTGCTGAATGCAAAAGATCAGGGTTTCAGAAAGCACCACACGTTGATTGTGGGATGGGAAAGAACGATTTTCCAGAATCCCACAAGGCCCGAGTTAGTGCACGTCGACAGCTTCCCATTTTGCTTGGATGCTGTCATCAATATAATGTGCTCAGCTGCTGGCTCACTGATATTTATGGCTTTGGTGCTACAGGGTTGAGCCCCTGTGTCCGCTGGAGTGAACATGAATGAGATAAAGCTCTCAAACTGTAGAGTGTTCTCAAGAGAAACTTTTTACCATGAGTTAAAGTAAAACATATATGATAATATTTTACCAGCATATAAAAATATAGCAACGGTAAGAACTGAATTTAATTTATAAATTAAAAAAAATAAAATATAATGTACATATAATATAATATAAATACATTTTTTATATTAAATAAAATAAATAAATATTTATATAATAATAATTAAATCTGTTTAATTAATTAATTAATTATTATATTTTTATTATTATATTTTTCTGAAGTAATTAAGATATGTGACAAGGGATGGAAAAACCAATAGTATTTGTAACAAATTTCACAATTAGGTCAGTGTGATGAAACCTACTCATCACATGCTCTTTGAAGTTCTCTGTGTACATGAGACAAATGCTTAAATGCTTAAAGTGCAATTGCTTAAATGTTTCAATAAATTAAAAACAAAAACTGAGCTATAAAAATCTTTTTTTTTCAGAATTTTTATTCTGTTATTTAAAGTTTGATGCCTTTATATTAGTGTTTTATATCTAGACTGTTGATTAAAAGTCATTATCACTGGTTGTGTATCATAAAAGATTTCAACATGTCTTTGAAGTTACAACAATTTTAAAATAAAGGTTGCATCAATACATTTTTTAAATATTCAACCTTTAATGATGATGATGATGATGATGATGATGAACTTTTTTAAAAATAATTAAAATGTAGATTCTGCGTATAAATTCTAGTTTAAATACTGCTTTTAAACACTTTCTCGACAGCTCAGTTAACTGGTACTATATAAAGCAGAAAACTATTCATTAACATTAATAAATATTTACATTAAAAACAATCATTTTATTTTGATGTTGCTACAACCGACACAGAGTACTGTTAAAATAACGATACAGTTATTTTTGACACACATGAATGTTTCTTAAATCAAAAGATGGCAGGTATATCTATAAGAGTGAGTGAGTTGTGAAGGAAAATGTAAAAAAACAACAACAACATTACAGATACCCCCACTCTCCCTTATTGACTTCACGGTGTACTCTATGATGGAAATAGTTATTGAAGTTTTAGTCGCTCTGTTTTGAGTTGTTGTGATTGCCCTCCTTAGATCTACCACCCTGAAAGAGTGCTTGTTTTCTTTTCTCCGCCCAATTAGAGATGACCTTTGACCCCTGAGAGTGATGTCTGTCCTGCCGCGCTGTAAGGCTTAGATAAATGTCTCATATGCATTTCAGTCTGTTTTCTTTTGAGACGTCTAATAGTCTGCTATTAAACGGTGAAAAAATAAAAAAAACGTTCATAATAGTTACTCCTCCTTTTGTGCGTGATGAAGATATAGTAAGGACATTGGATAGACAGAATATACTGCAAAGTATATCAACATGTTATGTTTCTTACAGGAATTTTGAAGAAAGGGTCAATGTCGGTCTTAAATAAGTGAATCAGCTGATGCCACATACCTTGCTGTTTGTGCGGGGGTTAGGTATCAAGGGAGACGCTAAGCTCTGGCCCACAGCCTCTGTCCGTCAAAGCAGATCATTAGGTGTGAGATGAAGCCCTCGAGGCCTGTGCAGGCACCAGCTAGTCTGTGGCTGTGTTTCTGGCTTGTAGGTTTGGGCTGATGGACCTGTTTGTTATGGTGTAGCAAGCTGCATAATTGGGACGAGGGGAGAGAGAACAAGAAGGAAAAGATAAACACAAAAACAGCCTACCTGTTGAAGGCACCGTGTGATGACAGATTATGATGTCTCTGGTTGCCCCGCGTGCTGGCTCTTGATAATAAAGGAAATTAATGGCATTGTTTGGATAACTCCCTGATCGTTCAACATTTAGATACATATATATGTAGATATCATAGTCAGGATTTAATGAAAAAATATTGCTGGCTTTTCCTGCAATGTGATCATGAATATATGTATGAAAATCTCTTTATGCATTCAGAGTAGATGCTGCAGTGTTTGGTATATAATGAAGATAATGAAAAAGAAAAATTAGGTCACATATAATATGTAATTTTGATTAATGACTGCTCTCTGCTTATTGTAAAATTGCTGGATTATTATCTATTCTTTTCCCACTTGCTTTTCTCATGCTCATTTGTTTTTCTTCTCATATTCAGCTTTTTCTTCACCTATTATCTATGATTCATTCTTGTTTAATTGTCTTTATATATATATATATATATATATATATATATATATATATATAGATAGATAGATAGATAGATAGATAAAACTGTATTTATTTAAAGGGATAATTCACCAAAAAAAAAAAAATATATATATATATATATATATATATATATATATATATGCTAAATATCACTGAAAAAATAAGAAGTTAAATTTACTTTATTTTTATTTTAAGTTTTTGCATGCATATTTTTTAAGTAAAATTTAAATATGGAACTAAGTAAAATCTACTTATCTAAAATTAGTAAAGGAAATAAGTAAATTTAACGTGGCCAGGTAGTTTGATGAGTAATTTCTACTTAATTATTTTAAGTTTACCCTACAATACTCAAGTACATTTCACTCAGTCACGGTTTGTAAGCTTTACTCAAACAACATAGCACTGAAAAAAAATGCCTATAAAGCATGTGGTTAAGTTACAAGCACATATGTAAGCAAGTAGACTGCTCACTATTCATTTTAAGGTAATATGTTGACTCAATACAGTTATTAACTGAATGAACACAGAGATCTGAATACTTGGCACATGATACACAATGATGGTGACAATCAGCGAATAGTGTTTGAGTATAAATGGGTCATTTTGATATCAACTCCAGATATCACAAAACAGCAAGTTACTTAACCTAACAACAAAAGCAACCACAAAACAGTGTAAATACATCTCAAAAACATTAAAAAAAAACAAAAAAACGTATTAATTATTCATGCCCAAGTGCATGATGGGAACAACGGGATCATGACGTTGATATTTACTTAAACAATATTTGTAAAAATAATTTGTTTTTCTGTAGTATTTACTTCACCACAAAATCATTTTTATCAGTAGTGTAGACTATTTTGTTGTATGACTATGTTATAGATCATAATGAAAGTCAGTGGAGTCCAACACAACATTGGACTCCACTGACTTTCATTATAGGAACTACAAAAATAATAAAAAAATATTTAGACATTTTTCAGAATGAAGAAAGTCATAGAGATTTAGAACAACATGAGAACAAGTAAATCCCAATTTTTTGGTGAACTATGCCTTTAAGTAGGCCACATTTTCATCTGTTGACGCAATAATGATTTATGAAACAGTTCAATACAAACAGGAGGGAGATGTCTGATGTTTTTATAATCATAATATCCTTAGTTACTGGATATATGGATATTTGCTTTGGCAATCTAACAGCTAATAGTACATACTGGCTTCTAGAGAAGAGTTTTTTCTCTGTTGGGTCCGTGGAGCTTGGGAGGGGAGGCAATAGTGTTGATCTCACACATAATGACCAGTAGCTGGTGGGATGAGTCCATCCATCTCTGTGAAGTAAACAGGTCCCAGCTGGGCTCCATGCGTTCAGGATGGAAAAGGGAAGTGAGGCCGGCTTCACCCGCCTCCCCTAAATAAAACAGGCGACAGGATGCACTCGCACTTGAGAGAACTGACACACCATCCAGTGGCTACAGGGGAGGAGCAGCTTCCGCTGTCATGGGTGTCAAGTCCACTATTAGACCGCAGAGTGAATCCACATGGTGCCTGGAGTATAAATGGAGACTTCCCATGTGTTAGTGGGAGTGGGGACTCTGAAAATAAATCTGTACTCCAATTCAACCTATGAGCGATCTGTCCTGCATAGCCATCACAAGCTGCCTCTGGCAATAAGCATTATGAGGGGCGACATTTACTACTTTGTAATTTGTGTCATTATATTAGATTGAGCGTGAAAATTCTCCAACAGCATGAGAATGGATGCAATGGCTACTGAGACTTAAGTTATAATACTAACACAGTGGCTAAATTGACCTGAATATTCAATGATACATGCAGCTTTGCCAAGTTATTGCACACACAAATTGCATTATATTACATTACAAACAGAGCTTATAATATACATCCTATACATGTTCAGCAGGGAATTTCATTAGTATTGATTAGCTGTGATAATGATTTAATAACCTCATTAAGGAACATTGTTCTTATATAATAAAAGATGCCTGAAAAGAGTCATAGCCTTGTTTTGACTTCTTAGTGGCAAACAACCAGTTTACTAATTTGCCTTATTCGCTTGCAGATTAATTCGACCAGGTTGACATTAGTCAAGTTAATCTCTCATTGCAAAAGCATTCTGTAAGAAATATTATAACGATGGACAATTTATCAAAGAATTGTTCATACTATGTTTTGACAGACACATTATCCAGTAAAACAAGTCATTAGCATGGGAGACACAACAAGTTAATGGATGTCCTGTCCCTCAGCACCTCAGCAACTGATCTGGACATTTGTTAACTGGTGCTTGGTCATCATTCCACTTCTGAACACCAAACTAATTCTTCCAGCAAACATATTCTTTCTCACCTTAGTGCTGCACCTTAAAAATTGAAAAGAGGCCAAAGAGGCCTTTAGCTTGCACACTCCATTGAGAAGCCATCTTTGCTTCATACCATAATTTTAAATCATATTAATATGAAAGGTAAATAGAAACCATATTTGGAGAATGAAAGCTTTTTTGTTGCTTGCATATTTTAGATATACTTAAAAGTTTTATGTATTGTACAGTTTTTCCTTTGGTATAATTAAAATGTGTGCTTGTTCTCTTATTTCCTTTTTAACAATACAGGCCAAAAAAATGCCCGGTCCCTTCCCCTTTGACATAATGCATTAAGAAGTTCATCCATCTTTTTCAGAGGTTAAAGACAGTGAACCTAACATTCTGTCCTCCGAAAGTAAAAGCCCATTTCCCTTATTACAAAACTGAGAACTGTAATTCTGTGGCAGTATAGGACTACAAATGTTACATTTTAATTTACATTTTTAGATTCAAGATCATAAGGACTGCATGACATACTTTTGAAATCAATGAGCATTCATTAAAGGTATCAACTTTAACAAACATATCTCAAAAATGAACTCTAAAACATACAGGAAGCTTAAATGTCTGTCTCTGTAATGTATTTGTTTCAGACGGACAGTGAGCTAAATCAAAAATCTGAATCTCATTTTTGTTTTCATTTTTAAAATGATGCTATAGTTGTGAATATATCAAAATTAGCTACGTGCAAATGAAGCGGGGCTAAATTCTTGTCATGTTTGATAAGAGTGCTGCCTCAGTGTAGATGTACATGAAACTGTCAGCAGCACGCGCTCAGAGATGCGGCTGATGGAAGTGGATCACATGTCAAGTACTACACAGGTACACTAATGCACTAATACACTTATATATATATATATATATATAATTCACATTGAAGTCATCATTTCTTAAAAATGTAACACATTTCAATAACTAGGCCTATAAACGATAGCGGTAACTAGTTAAAGTTGTTAACTAGTAGCAGTTTTGGGGAAACGACAAAATGACAAAACTGTGATTATAAATTCCCATACATATCATTAATGCATTATTAAAAAAAGAAATAGTGCTTTGTTTACTGCGAAAACTATTTTGGTACCAACAAATTGTGCACATTAAACGGCATACATTTCTTTCAAATTTACATAATTTAAAAAATAGAAGGCAAATGTGACAGACGGTTTTGTATGTAAATTCTATGTCAATCAATACATTTCAATTCCGTCACATTAATTTGCATTAGAGGAATGAAGTGTATCAATAGCCACGCAATAAATGACGCATTTGAAGTGGACTTTTGTGGGTTGATAATACTATAATCAAACATAAATTGATCGTTCCAGTTGAATCCAGCTCTTAACATTCTACTGGCTTCATCTTTTTTCGTTTAAATTGTAAGGGAAAACAATCATTTAGACCCACCAGTTGCAGTGTACAAGGTATTTTAAGCTTCAGCGCATGCACATCTTAAAAGCTATAATTAAGTCTACATTACTGTAACAAAAATGTCAATTTTAGCGAAAATATACACCATTGCACTTCATTAAACTTTAATGTTGGTCATTTGGCCAGCATTAATCTGGGCCCCATCAAATATTAATACTTTAATGCATCTTACGTTAAATAATCCCCACCCACTTTCTTCAAGAAGGAAATCGATAACATGGAAGTGTTTGCTTTTCGTCTAATATTGCACATTTATTTTGTTATGGTTTTATTTAGATAGATTAATGCATACAAAATAAAATGAATAATTAATACAAAAGTTAACACACTGCAAAGGATCGAAGTATCTTACCAAATGAATTTGAATTATAGTGACTCACCATATTTAAAATACATATTTTAACATTTAAACAGACATTTAGAATTTCCATCATATTTCCCCATGTTGTGATCAGTAATCATCTCTTTTTGATGAAGTATACAATTATTCCGATAAAAATGATTGGTTTATTCAGAATTAATTTCACAATGAAATGTAGCCTACTATCGTTTACAGCTTTTAAAAATATTGTGTGTGATTGATCTTTCGCACCATAAAATATTGACAAACCACTGTAATTCATTTGAGTTCATGGTCGCGAAATATTGAACTGTTAACAAGAGTGAAAAAGACTTGACCTCGAAATCACTGCCTCATCTTCGCATGATCAAAAATATCCAACGAGAAAATATCTCAGCATCAGAGACTGCAAAGCCAAGTTAATGATGTAATTGAAATGGTCACTTTTGTGTTGTTTTGAAAAACCGTTGGTGTTTGGTTTAATAAATCATCTCTTTGAGTTGCCCTGCTGAGAAGGGAATTCCAGTGCTTTTCATTGAACAGACTCGTCGTGGTTTCTTTAGCCAATTGGGTCTCTCACCCCAGAATTGGAGTCTTAATTTTACCCAGCCTCTTTGGCATTTTGATTGATGTTCCCGTGGCTCCATCCGGCAGGCTATAGCTATAAGGGTAAAGGGAGGCAGTAAAAAAGACAATCGTCTGTAGTTCAGTCCTTCTCACACATGCAGTCAATTCTATCAGATAACGACAAGTCTGGACTAAACTGCGTTTTAGTTGCTGTATGATAACTGGGTGACGTGGAGGATCCTGTAGGCTCGCAGGAGCGCGCGCGCCTCTCCACACCATGGATCATATGGGAGCGCATCTCCACCAGACGCACGCAGACACCATCAGTTTTGGGATCGATCAGATTCTTAACAATGCAGACCAGGGGAGCTGCATGATCTCCAACCCCAGAATGCAGGACCTGGACTACGGTTTGGGCTGCATAGTCAGCACAGCCTATAATACCATGACTGGCAACTACAATGTCAATAACTCGGCTGGATACAATGGAAACTCGTGCAGCGTTGGCTCCCTCAACGGCTCGTACAACATGAACTTGGGCACGAATGTTAATGGGAATTGCCTTAATTCTTCGGGAGTGATCCGGGTTCCAGCGCACCGGCCGCTGAGCAGCGTTCACTCGTCCATTCCCACCAGCGCTGCCACGGTGCCAAGTATGGGAAGCATGGGCACCATTAACAATCTCACGGGATTAACGTTTCCATGGATGGAGAGTAACAGGAGATATACCAAAGACAGATTTACAGGTAATAGAAATCTCTCGGAACTTTGCAGTGGTATTTCTATGCTTTATTTGAATCTGCGTTCTTATTAGAAATTGCACTGTAAAAATGTTTTCATCGTGTTGTAATCTTATCAGTAATTCAGTGATCAAAGCGGTCGAAAAACTGCAAGGATTTATTGTAGGTTGTAACTTTGTCACAATTTTGATTCTACTTACAATTTTTAGGCAGCAATTACACTTTTTAAATTTTTATTACTTTTTAAAATCCACGAACTAAAATAAATTCACAAGGGCTTCACTGTTAAAGCCACTCCATTAAATAGTTTTTTAAATTTTGTTTCTGCCAACGTTATAAAAACATCTTAAAATTGAAGTTTAGATTTTAAGTTGTTTCTATAACGTTGGCAGAAACAGAATTAAACTGGTCTCGCGAATTAATAACATGAACGTTTCTATACACAATAACAATCACTACAAATGTATCGTAGGCAAAGAAAAGTAGCTTAAAAATTAATATCCATACAAATGTTTTTCTGTGGAGTGTAAACAATTACGGAGTTTATGATTGTCTGTTTTATATTTAATTAATGACACATGAGAACTTCAATGTTGATTTATTACGTCTGTAAATGTTCCACACGCTCATTACTGTTTTAGCATTATTATTTAAAGGAATTACAAACGATAAAAGGTAAAAATGTGCTGCTGTTACCTTATGAGCTATTGATTTGACCCTTAAAAATTGATTTCACCGATGTAACCAGATGTAATCAGGTTGACTCAGTCCAAATAATATTTTCTAATTAATCACTTAATTTAGATGTTACCATACGAGGCACTTTTCTTGTTACCTGACAAAACATTTTTACAGTGTGTGTGTGTTTATTTATTTATTACATTTCACACAGTCGTCGTAATAAGAAAATGCTAAAAAAAAAAATAAAAAAAAAAGTATTTTTTCTCTCTCCCTCAAATAGCCTATACAAATTCCTGTCTATTTACTTGCTTGGCTGAACTTATTCGATATATTTCGTGATTGTTGCATGTTTTTTCAAAGGACAAAAGTCATCTTTCATCTCTGGAAGTCTCAATTGTTTCACACTGCTTGGCTCTGTCGTTTTTCTGATTTCTTCCGCTTGCTTTCACTCTGTCTCTCAATCTAGTGGCCCTCTCACCGTTCACTGTAACACGCCGTATAGGTCACCCGTACCAGAACCGAACGCCTCCGAAGAAGAAGAAGCCCCGGACGTCGTTCACGCGCCTCCAGATCTGCGAGCTGGAGAAACGCTTCCACCGTCAGAAGTATCTGGCGTCAGCTGAGAGAGCAGCCTTAGCGAAAGCACTTAAAATGACTGATGCGCAGGTCAAAACATGGTTCCAGAACAGAAGAACGAAATGGAGGTGAGCTTTTGTGATCTAATCATGCTTTTACACTCACACGCAATGCATTCTTTTTCGTCTCACCACTAAACCCAGTTGAGTATTTTGTTTTAAAGACCTCTATGAGGTCAGTTAGGTCAGTTCCATAATGCATTCCATATCGTGCTTTGGAAGGCCTGTTCATGCAGTGCACTCAGTAGCCTATAATTCAATCCGTATCAATATATGTTTAACTGACTCCATTTAGTTTGGAATGACCAATATTGGTTGACTGTGGCCTGCTTCTTGGCAGTGTAAACAGGTTATATTTTTAATTATGGACTTCTGCCAATGTCTTTTTTTATTCCAGCTTTTACTATTTTATTATACATTCTGCTAGGCCTGGAACTGAATTGGAGCAGACCTAAAGTCATTTCAGCAGGCACTGATGGGCCAGTATCGAGTTTTTAGAAATCGACATAAATTATGTTCTGTTACTGCAACAAATGTTTCCCTGAAGTCTTAGTTGTGTTAGAAGGTTAATTACATGCTGTACAAGCAGGATACATGATGTGATGACGTTCATATACGCTGCCAAAATTATTGATCACAATCACAACAATTGAAGTGCACGGACATTTATGAAAAATAAATTAAAATGATTGTGATTTGGCTACATCACTGATCTGAGAACCTGAAATTTAATTTATATTGAATTAAATGTAGCTATAATAATTTGCCTATAGCCTATATATATATATATATATATATATATATAATCTGCTTCATTTTCAAACTTTAAGATAATGAAATAATGGAACGTAGCCGCAATTTTAAACCATAAGATTTCCACGTACCTAATCTGAGTGAATTCCAAATTAATGACAAAATCAAAAATAATGGAACGTTTATGAAACAAGTGTTCGATTGACATCACGATGTAAGGTGTGTCAAATCTTTTGAAAATCCACGTTATTAAGTAATTATAGCCTGCCAGTTATGCCAAAATAGTAATTTTGTATTCTTTGGTATTAGGATCACCGGCTTGTATTTTTTGATTAAATTTAGTCAACCACTCACTAAAACGGCTGTTAGAAATCATGACTGAAATCACCGACTAAATGACTCTATATGATCCAAATCCATGCAGGCGGCAGACAGCAGAGGAGAGAGAAGCCGAGCGACAGCAAGCGAACCGAATCCTTATGCAACTTCAGCAAGAAGCTTTTCAAAAGACTATAAACCAACCTGTTACTCCGGACCCAATCTGCCTACACAACAGCTCTCTATTCGCACTTCAGAACCTCCAGCCCTGGACTGAGAACACGGCAAAAATCAGTAGCGTTCCCAACACTGATTAAGAGACTTTTATGGACGTGCGATCGATGCACAGAGGAATATCTCAGCATCACATAACTTTCTTGATTTTACTTTAACGTAAACTCAGTCTTCATTTGTACCTAATATACAGCTTGTATAAAACAGCTAAGAGAATATTCGCTGCTCTCCGTTACAGTCGTGCAGAATAGGCCTATTGTTTTATTGATTTGATCATTTTGATTTCAACAAAATGTAAACATAAAAGACTGTCGTGTTTCGTTTGCATATCAAACATTAATTTTATTTTGTATACTTCCAATAGCCCAACGTTTGTGGTAACACTTTATAATAACTTTCATTAGCCTAATAAGTCACAAAATATTACAAATAAAATATTAACAAACAAAACGAACGGACGAATATTCGTCGGCTATAGAATTACGGGCTATTAATTTAAGCAGACCTACTATTTAAAAAAAATCGTCACATAGGCTATCAAATAGTGCCCAGAATTAGCCTATATGCTAAATAGCCTAAATCGTAAGGACACACCGGATTGCTGTCACCAAGCAGTCCACTGCTTAAATTGTTGAATATCTAAAGCAAAACGCCACCTCTCTGTCGTGCGTGGAAATACTGTGAGCCTCGTTATAATTAATATCCTTGTCATTGTCAGGATTAGACACATGCAGGGTGAAAAAATACGACCATGAGAAGCTTGCACCTCTTTAACCCGCAAACAAGTGAAAATGAAATCTTATATATGCTTGAGGACCTCCTTGCCAAAATGACGGTGATTAAACTCGCAGACCATCTGACAGCTTACAGCCGCGATTCCCTCAGTGAGCAGGCACTAGAAGTGTTGTGTTAACTTAGGCTACTTAAACCACTGACAAAATTATAGTTAAGCTACTCATGTGGGTACTTGCAAAAATTAATTTAAATTGAAATATCTCATTTGAAAGTAAAACATATTTTTAATAGTTTTAAATAGGCGATTCTGGGTAAAAAAATATAATAAACAAATAAATTAAAAATTAAAAAAACTAGCCTATAATTGATGAAAAGGCGGCGGATAGAGTGTAAAGCGTGTTCTTGTGCACTTTTGCTAATCGCCGGTAAAATGAACGAACTTTCGTAACCTCGTTAAGTAGCCAGACGAAAAAATAGGCTATGGGTGTATCATGCTATTGCTAATCAAAGCTTTATTCTAACAAATTTACTGTTTTAACTGAATTCAACTAATAAGCTGATGAGCATTACATTATGATTATTAACAAAGTTTTTTTATGAAGTGTTAGGCTACCAATGGATTTTTTCGATAGCCTATCGTTTTACTTGGAGGGATTGTATTTTGCACGTTTGTGAACACTTGCAGCAAAAATAGTCCTGTGAATTAAAATATAGGCTATTCTACAGGAAAAATGGGCCTTCATGAACGATTTTAATTCTTCATTCTTGTGTTAGTCATTTTTCAGAGGCGTGATATAAATTAGGACTACAGCACTTGTTATGCAGAAATATGTTGTTGACGTTCCAAAAAGATTATTCGTTAGCAAATATGTAGGCCTACTTCTTTTGACATTATTTGTAAATTTTAACTTTTCTATTACACTTAGGCTAAATGTTGTCGGGAGCCCTCAGAAGCAGTGACCCCCAAAATGTGTTTTTTAGACAAAGACGAAATAACTTATCAATGCTCCGTAACACCTGTAGGCCTACTCAAGTCTATACTTTTTTTTTTTTTTTTTGTCTGAATTTTCATTTGACACAACCAACAGTTTATCAAAAGGCAGATCAACTTGGTAGCACTGATGTGTTTATTATTCGTTTACTTGAAATAGCCTATATGTGATTACGACATTTTTTATTTATCCTTCACTTTCCTCGGTGATGTCGGAGTGACCTATAAAATATATTTTATTATAGCTTGATATGAATGATTAAATATCTGTGGTCATGTCTCAGACTGGGTCATGTTCTATTTGTTTAGCGCTTTTTGTTGAACATAGCAACACCTCGCAGGTTTTGTCATTGTGGCTAGATCCCAGATATCTCTACTCAAGTGAATGACAGTTTTGGTTGCATGATAAATGGATGTTTTTTTTTCCCCTTTTCTATTGGAGAGTGCAAAAGTGTGTTTATGATAACTATGTGCAGATGTGATGGTGTTCCTGAAAATAACCAGAAGCCTAGGCTCTCCAAAACTGCATCGGAAGGTGGTTTAAATTTCATCATCTCTTCCGAAATCGTATAATGTGTTACATAAGTGTCGTTTAAAACTTTCCAGAATGTTAAGAGATGGAAGTCATTTAGGTCAGAAACTAGCTACTAACGCACACGAACGTGGGTAAATGGCGCCATCTTCTCCGAGATGAGCTCCAAATAATGACACGAGACGAAAAGGTTGATTTTACGAAGGTCTACTTTCCTGCATCAAAGGCTATAACATACATAGTGTCTTTAAAACATTATAATTTTTTTAAATAACGTAACTCCGCGATAGTTGCATAGGCCCTATCATTAGTATGGCAGTATTTCCCACAGTGCTATAGGCCATGCTATTAATGTGAGGGATATCCTACAATTTTCAGAAGATATTTTACCATCTTTGGCCCTGACAATAATAAGGCTACGCTAACTCTATAGTGTGAAATATTTTGGAAATAAAGTGCACTTTTCGCATTTTCCAATTGTTGCTTTATTATTAGGTTAATAGCCTATTGTTAGGCCTATTATCATTATTATTATTTACATTAGGGTGCGTTTTGACTCACGTAGCCTATATTTTCATATTGTAGCCTATTTGACACATTTTATAATGTTGGACATATATTAATAATATGCGAATAAAATAGACAAGACATTCGAATAGTGATTAGTTTTCTTTTTTTTTCTTTCTTTTTTTTTTTTTTTTGCGAGCGCATGTAATAAAATTTATGTCTATCAAAACTGTAGGCCTATTGCAGATTCAAAGCATTGCATGATGAAGAGTTTCTGTTTTCTTTTTGTATTTCAATACACTTAAGAAAAACCACGTCACATTCCATCAAATAAATTTACTTTAATAATAAATTGTCTATATAGTTGTTTATGCCGTCATGCCTAATATATCATGTTTTTTCAGCTTGTCATTTTAATAGCATTTGCATGGTACCAATCAAAAACAGTAATTGTGTAGCCTAATTTTCTGAGTTCTGTGAAATTAGCCTATTATTTTACCGCTTATGTCTCACAGGAAATCTAACTATTATTCTGTAGTATTTTATAACTGGTTTTCACAGTGTTTCTCATCTGTTCGCTTTAAAAAGTTGCATGCAAAGCAGATAGGCTACACACACCCTGCGTCCCAATGTGCATACTATCCACCCTATCTGCCCTAAATAGTATTGAACATTACTAATGTCACATAGAATTTAGAATGGATAGTATGCACGTAACATTCGGTTCTGCACTTCTGTAGCGCCGCCGCGATCCTCTCGAGTGAATTTTGTGTCCCTAAATGATGACGCATGCATCGTCATTTTCAATCGTCAAAACGTTCTTCAGTTGTGTAATTTTCTGCTGCGACAAGATAAAGGTTCACAACAGATCAGTACAGCGTCCATGCAAAATGTCTCTTTTACGTGTTTGCTGCACTACGACTAGAGGTTTTGTAAAGAGTGGATTGTTTTTAGAGTCGACTTATACTGGTGAGTGCAACCAGAATACCTTTGATTGGGTTTTAATTGTTCATTGACATGCTTGCACAACATGCATTGATTTGCACTAATGTCATATTAATATGCATATTACCTAAACTTCCTTTATACTGATTATTGAGAATCGTGGTTGGGTTTTAGGAAATACATGTCAATTTGCGACGGATTTGTTAAAGTGTCTCGCTGCTCTCCTCTGCAGCATGTCATAGGACAGCGGGATATGCATCTGGTGGTGTGACCAAAGATAAAGAACCGCTAAAGAAAGCGAAAACGCCCCAAGGACGCTTTGACATGGACGAAACCCAGTCAAAATCTAAAGATGTTTTAGAACGTAAGAACACACGTCATTTCTGTTATACAGTTAAATTATTTGTACAATAAGTTACATAAAAGGTCAGAGGGTATCTATCGAAAGGATAGACACACATCACACATAGCTCAGAATAAATAAATAAATAAATGACTAATTAAATGTATTTTAAGTTTATATAATTGATATGACATAAAATGGAATAATATTTAATTTCTTCTTTAACAGGATTTCCAGATGATGTGAATCCAGAAACTAAGGAGAAAGGTGGTCCCAGAGGTCCTGAACCTACACGATATGGCGACTGGGAGAGGAAGGGACGTTGTATTGATTTTTAGTTTGCCCTGTTAAAAATATCCAGATTTATTTATTTTAAGATTTGAATGTGATTAATACTTCTGCATACAGATACAAAAGGAGAATTTCTGGACCAGAAATGTGTACTCGTTTCCTGATTGTATGGGCCTACTATGTAGAATGAATGGTTTGTGTAAAAGTAGTTTGAACTGCTTGAACGGTTCTGTTCAGCCTTTAATGGACATTTTGAAAAGAATCCACTTTTGGCAATCTAATGTTTTTATTCTCTTTGAAAGTGTGTAACACAAATGTTTGCAAGGCCTGAAATATCTCTTCAAAGAATAAACATATTCAACACAATATATATATATATATATTTTTTTTTCAGAAAGTTTTGTCACAAGGACATGTGTTTGTGATCATGTAAATGAATTTAATTTTGTGAAAAAAAAGAACTTATTACTGCAAAAGTTTTCCTATGTATCTGCACATGGATAGTTACAGATAAGCACTAACATATCAGCTTTTAAGGAGAGGTTAAATGTATTATCAGGGCACATCAGCAAGGCTGGGAGAGACAGCCAGGAGTGCGTTTCCCAAAACCATCATTAGCTAACTATGGTCGTTAGTTTCATTGAATTATATTGGCAATGATGGTACTTGACCATAGTTGCCTTCAGGAAACGCATTCAGCATTTAAATGAACATTTACCATGGTTTTACTATATTAACTCTACAAAGACAACAAAACTGAACAAACAATGGTATTTTGGCTGATGTCTTGCAGAATATTATAAATCCAGAAGGCACATGTAATAAATAAGTCATACATTGCTGAACAGTATCATAATTCTGACATAATATTTCTTAGTTTTTCTCATAGTATTTATTTTGTATTTGATACATTTTGTTTAGATTTTGTTGTTTATTTAATATAAGTGGCTAAAACTTTGCATGGTTTAAAATTTTAGTTTAAAATAATTTTTTAATAATTTAATTATTTAAAAGTTTATCATCACGATTTAACATTTAGACATTATAGGCTACTTTCGCAAATGTAGCTTTTAATGTCAACCATTTTTTAAAGTAGGCTAGCTTTAGTCTAAACTAGTCTGTTTAGCGGGATTTAAACATTTGGCCAATGACAACATTCGAAGTAACTTAAGATATGATTTAAACATCATATTTCGCGTCAAACCGGTTGACCAACCTACCAACGCATACATACGTCAGCAATGACGCAAAAGTCACATTGCCCTCTTATATTTGCAATTCAGAAAGCATAGGTCTGACTTTTAAATCGATATAAAAATAAAATACCACTTAAATTTGATTATACGTTCTCCCAGTTCCCACTTCACCGTATTGATTAATTCTATTTTAATCGGCTCACAGTACCTTCCTCGTCTCCGTTTCCGCTTCCGGCCAGTTCCTCCAATCGGCCATATTCCGCCGCTCTGTCTCAACCCAGCCGCCGCTCCGTTGCCGCGAGCCCACCATAGCTTCATTTCACAGGGGATGGTCTTCCATTTACAACGCTACAATTGAACAGAGTGAATCAGGGGCAAAGACAGGTGATTTTATCCAGAAGCGCTGACAGAAATCGGGCCGAGATGACGACGCGATCGGAGAGGGAAAAGGCTCAGAAACTGAACGAGCAGCATCAGGCCATTCTGTCCAAAATGCTGAGAGAGGATGATAACAAGTACTGCGCCGACTGCGAAGCCAAAGGTGAGATGATCTAAAATCTCCTCCGCTACTCTTAAACCCTCGCGTGGGATGTTTTGATCACCTGTACGCGGCAGGAGTCTCGTTACACACAGGGCTGTTCAGGTTTCTTATGGCTCACGGTCCTGAGTCACCGGGAGGAAAGCCGTTAATGGGTGTCAAAAACCTATTTAGACAGCGTATTTGATCACGTTTGAAATGAACGATACACAGACCCTGTTTAGGTTGACAGCTCACTGTGCTTTGATATCCGGCGAGTCACTATTCAGCCATGTGTCCTTGACCAAAACCATTATTAATGCATGAATGGAAAACCAGTGTGGAGTTGAACTGATCAGCAGGTCTGAGACTGTCACCGTAGTGTTTCATTGTGTAAGATATTATACAGGCGAGAATAACCTATATATGTGTACCTGCTTTTTAATGATGCTACGGATGAACGCTGTGATACCTTTGTTCCACGTATCCACCTGTTTTATAATGGTTCATCCTGAAACAGTGTATATAATACCCTATTATGTGTCCACAGGGACTATGCAGCTAGAAGTGATACTCTACCATTAAGCAAGTGAAAGGAGTTTCTACCAATATCTTTTCTTCAGATTGTAACTGGCTGACTGTAACTGGTCTCTCTGTTTTGTTTTGTTTTGTTGTGTTTTTTGGGGGGGGGTAGTAATGTATCAGTATAGTGTTTTGGTGCGCTCAGGGAAGGTTATGTTTTGTAATATGAGAATTAATATGTAAAGAATGTTGAGGAGGATTAAAATGATGGTCAGATTTTAAAGACGAAGTGTAAATTTCGCCATTTATTTTCTAAATGCATGTTATAGATTTTATTGTGAACAGTTAATCTGTGCATGATTCATTATTTGAAAATGTTTTGTCCTCCTGATGTTTAATCAGAATGTCATAACTCGATCTTCCAGTGAATCAACAGCTGATGCATAGAACCAAGTGCCGCCCTACAATTTTTTGTTTTGTTTTGTTTCGTTAATCCATTACACTTGGATGTAAGCCACAATACAGAAGAAAAGATGATTTGCTACTTCCGTTTAATTTGCAACTTTCATATCTCGTTGTAAATGTTGCAAGCAGTTCACTTTAGTGTAGTTGTGTGCAGCTGTATTTGATCTGAGCATTGAGAGCAAAATGCATTCTCATTTCCTCTTGGTTGCATGGTGCATATCCATTTTTGGCCTTAGTGGCCGTGACATTGCTATTTGCCAGCTATAATCTTACCAACAGATCCTGATGCAAGCTCACAGGTGGCCTGTTACAAACTCATAATTTGTTCCCAGATGTTTGCTTTAAATTCTGTTATAATCCCTCTTCTGTCTTCCCATCAAAGTCCATTTTCTCCGTAGAGAGCATGTGAGAATGTTAAGGCAGTCCTGAGCTCTGCGGTGATGTTGCAGGCCAGTACCTTCTCAAGCTCCCCGCTCAGCTTTCGTCCAGTTTCTTCCACTCTGAGCTCTCCGGTGTCTTAAGTGCAGCCACACCTCACTGCTCATATTGCCTGACCTCTTTCTGCCTCTGTCTTTCTCTCTCTTACATAATGCCGATGCTGATGGGTGGAGTTTTGCAGTTTCATTAGCTTATGAATGACAGCTTTAGAGAATGTTATAGTCACCATGAAATCAAAAAACTCATTTACTTTCTTTACACCCAAAAATGAAAATTCTGTCATCCTTTACTCTACCTCATGTTGTTTCAAACCTGTTTCTTTTGCGAAACATTACAAGAGATTTATTTTGAAGAATGTTGGTAATCAAGAGTATTGGTGACCTTTGATTTCCATTGTATGTTCCTAATGACGCACTGTACTCTATGCACAAGGTACTCTATCTGGTGTGTGAAGTTTATATTAAGTACATGATCTGGGTATTTATCTTTTTGGAATTTTAAGTGTGAACACATTACTCACATAATGCGGATAGTGCATAAGCACACAAATTGGGAGATATTTCTCAAAAAACATCTTTTAGGGCCTATTTCTCACAGAAGAATGATACATCATACAAGTTTAATGTTTTTGGTGAACTATCCCTTTAATATAATTTCTAGGTGTTATTGTGCACTAAATCATCAGCACACATAATTTAGGGGGAAAATTTTGTCTGTAAATTTTTTTCATCAAAATGTAATAACATGCAGGCTGTTGGGTTTTACATTGATTCTGTGAAATGCCCTCTTTTAAACATCTGATTACCGGCTAATGGGTAAAATCATCCTTCAAGTAATTTTTTGCCTCTTTAAATATTCAGTTTTATTCAGAAATAGGCACATTTCTGGTGTAAAATGGATTGCAAATGCTGATTCATGATTGTTTCATGAAACTTAGGCCAATTTAAAGGGATAGTTCACCAAAAAATGAATATGGCTACACTCACATTTACTTATAGATGTTATAGAAGTTTTAAATGTCCTGTTCACACAGCACTTGCAGTAGAGGACTGAGTACTGACTTTATGAATGTGCAGCTGAAGTCAAGCCTGTATTCTGTTTGTGACTATCACCTGTCACCATTGCCCACGTCCAAAGATAACGCCATCCAAAACTGCAAAGTCTTATCACACTTCACGTGACAAAAGTTCAATTGAGGCACAGTTTCATCCTTTAAATCTTAATTAACCGACCACAGCTTTTTATACCTCTGTAATGAGCAGAGTACTTTAGTTATGCTCAGACCACAGAACTGTCTGGAGCAGCTCCGGTGGAGGACAGAGACTGGATCTAAACCTTCAGATGACACGCAGACGCAGCTCATTTCTGCATCTCTGTAAGTTACCGAAACCTTGCATGAAGACATGCTAAACACACTAATATGTATAGGACAGAGAGCCGCTCTGCCTCAAGTTCTGTTCTCACAGCAGGGCTTTGCCAAAAATATTACTGTAAGTCCAGAAAATTTTGGTGTGAGTTTGGTTATAACAGAATGTGGTTGTCACTCCTGTAAAAAAGAAAAACAACAACAACCATATTATTGACTCAAACACAGGACTCATAACCCTATTCTGCTGCTTTGTGATTGTGGCCGATTTTTATCATTTACCTTCATTTCATTCCTAACCTAACTTTTGGTCTTCCAACTTTTTTGGCTTTTCCAGAGTATCTCATTTTGTGTCCCCATGGCTTGACTTGTTGTGTAGCATTGAGAAACTGCCATGAACTTCTGCTCTGCCAAGTAGTGTAGTAGAAGAGATGGGGCAAGTGTGGCACCGCAGGAGCTGCTGGATCTAGCCGATGGATGTGATTAGATGTGACAGAATAGTAGGGATCGTTCAGACATGGCTGAGCACAGCGTGTCCAGAGGCTTTTATTTACTTTCTGCCGTGCTGCTCTCTCACTGCCTGATGCCACTATGCCCGCTGTCACCCGACATGCAGAACATCACTGGAAAACGAAACCAGGCCAACCTATGTTTAAGGCCGTATTTGCTTTGTGTGTTAGCCTGAGTGTCGTAACCTGAGTTTGCTTATTTACACTGAGTGAAATGGTTTGCTCCAGCTGTAGAGCATTAGATATACCCGTCTTTGGAGCTCAGGGCACTTGTGTGTCACACACACAGACTGTGACATGCCTGTTGTCTGGTGATAAGAACAGGCCCTATTTTTCGACAGGTCACCTACTTTAGTGCTGTGGGACAAAGGCTGTTGTCAGTGAGGTCATGCATCATACACCTTATTGGCTGCTCAGATTGTCAGAAGGTATAGAGTGTTTTTTTTTTTTTTTTTTTAATTGGTAGAATGACAATTAGTAATTACATTTACATATTTATTCTTCACTTTCCATTTACCCAAGTGTTTTATAATAATAATAATAATAATAATAATAATAATAGTTAGGGTTGCAAAAAAAAAAAAAACGAAATCTTGGAAAATTCCCCCCTTTGCAACCCTAATAATTATTTATATATAAAATAATATATTACCTTCTCATTTGGTACATTTAAAGGGTACAATTAACAACAGAGCCCAAACTATTATATACAACTGCTATTTTTTTTTATATAACACAGGGTTTTGTCACGCCACTTTTAAGAGCGTCAAAAAGGCATTTGTCATTTGAATGTTGCGATAAGATGGACAGAATTCAAGAGCGGAGACTCTGTTTCTTATCATAAGTAACAAAGCGCTTTGTGATTACTGGATGGAAGGGGAATAATGGGTAAAAAAACGTGGACCTGGCAACTCGGGCTGGCACTATGGTTAATTCATAGGGTCAATATAACCTGCTTTAATTTGTTCATTTTTTAAAAGTGAGATACTGCAGTGTTAACTGCGTTAACTTTGACTGAACTTAATTTTACAAAAGTAACATTTATTTTATAATAATTTATTTTAATATTTTGTATTTATACTTACTGTATTTTAATAAAATCTTCTTCTTCTTCTTATGCTATGCAATAGTAAAAACATTTCAGGCCTAAACGTTCACTGCAGTCTGAATGGTTGAACTGAGGAATTTTAATTTTGTTTATGTCAGTTTTTAGTTATTTTTAATTGTAATTTTAATAGTTTTAATACTTAAATCTAAACTTATTTCAATTATTCACAAAGGCAACAAGGTTTTTAATCTTATATATATATATAATGTATATATTGTTATTTATTTATTTTTTATTTTTTCAACTTTATTCCAATTAAAGGAAATTATTAATATTTTACTTAATGATAACACTGTTTATTATTATTATTTAGTAATAATAATATTATTAATAAATAATTACTGTTAGTTTTGCCCATTTTGCAGTTAAATAGTTTTTTGTCCCTCTCTACATTGAATCTTGCTCTGCTGTGCATCCTGGGTAAAAGGCAGACTCCAATCATTGCGTCTTACACCAGTAGTTAAGCTGATATAGTGGGTGGTGTGATTAGTAGGTGCCCAGATCGGAGTCGTATTTTAGCCACCTCACAATTAGAGATACTGTTAATGGTGATCAGCAATCATTATCGGTCAGATTTTGTGATTAGATGCATAAAATCCCACAGATTGCCATAGTCAAATCAGCCAATGGAAAGCAATGTATACACATTATATCTACTTAGCTACAGACAGTGAGTCTGCTCACATGAGCTTTTTGTAAAACTCTGTGGGCACAGATTCTGGGAATGCCTCTGGGCAGTTCTAGTAATGAGTAATGATCCGATCATAACTGCAGGCCTCAAGACAGAAGACAGCAGAGAGTACTATTGTGTGTGTGTGTGTGTGTGTGTGTGTGTGTCTTTCCTGATTTAAGTGCTGATAGAAGTGTATGTGTGTGCGCACTGTGTTGGTTTTGCATTGTGTCTGGCAACTGGAGTGTTGAGAGATGCGTCTATTTGATAGGTTCCCCATCCCTTACTTCCTCTTGCACACGCACACGCCACAAGGACAGACTGGAAATGTGCTCTGGTACTTCCTCCTGTTCCTCCTTTTCACACTGTCACTCACAGAGATAAGAACTGCTGAAATCCTGCGTCAGCAAGCATCTTCGTGTGTGTTTTGGTCATTATATCCTCCTGAAGTTGTTATGATTAACACAGAGCGTAAATTTGAACAGCCGGAGAGTACAAATATTATGGCTGACATATTAATGTGATTCATTTATGTAAAAAAGTGCAACTAATGACTCGTACATAAATTTCATAGTGAGGGATTTTCCTAGCATCTGTGCGAATCAGCCTTGAAGACCTTTATTCACGTTTTTGCCCATTTGATTGAGTCCCAGCCGCTACTACAGGTAACACAGCTTGCCAAAGCACACTTACTGAGAACGAGTAAGGAGCCATTCACACTGCATGTGTTCTTGCTTTCAAAAACAGCTAGAGGATCTTGAACGGTGGCCAAAAACATCATTCAGCCTTTTGCTGTGGACTGTTAGGCCAGTGATAGGCTTATATTTATCGATGACGACAATAAATCAAACAATATTTATTTCTAAATAGACTTGTAATGTAGACATCTGCCAGAGTAATATCCTTGAATTAACTTAATTTTGGCTTTTTCAGTAAAAATGTATATGCAGTTATATAATTAACATCGTGTCATTTGAGTAATTTTAAATTTATGCCCAATACCAAAGTGTACTTTAATAGGTTGTTTACACACTACTGTTTGGGAACAGTTTTGAAAGAGATTAATAATTTTATTCAGTGAGGAAGCATTCAATCTATAAACATGACAGTAAAGACATGTTACAAAAGTTTTCTACTGCAAGTTTGGGCAAGTAAGACTTTTATTTATTAATAAAAATATTTATTTAACACTGAACATTTTTAACATTCTAGCAGATATTATATCAACAAAGCACAATTTAAGTTCAAATGAACAAGTTAGTAAAATAAAAAATATTTTTGGCCATTCCTGAATCAGGCATGTGATTTAGATAAAGACAAAAAGGAAGGAAAACTGAATACTCTGAGCAGCAAATCAGCATATTAGAATGATTTCTGAAGGATCATGTGACGCTGAAGACTGGAGTAATGATGCTGAAAATTCAGCTTTGATCACGTCAATCAATTATGTTGTACTATATATTCACATACAAAACAGTTATTTAAAAACGTGAACGGCTTGTTTTGAGAATGGGGTTATGATTTATGGGCATTTAAAAAAAAAATCAACTGGGTCACTGGATTTCTATCATTATAGGGTGGTTGTGTACACACTGCCAACATATATTTCAGTTCATCAACATGGAAGTGAATTTTCCATCTGATGACCCCTTTAAGTAAGAGAGATTTGTTTTGAAAGAAATTAATAATTTTTATTTTCTTGAGCACCAAAAACAGCATAAAAATGTACATAAGATCTATAATATTTCACATTATCACTGTTTTACTGTATTTTTTTTGGATTAAATAAATGCAGCCTTGTTGAGAATATGAGACATTCAAAAACATTTTATAAAAACTTGTCAAACTCAAACTTTTGAATGGCAGTGCAATTACTTCTAAAGACACTTTTTGTAATGTCTATTCAACGATTTGCTATTCTTTATGGTAATATCATTCATTATATCTTTTGTCAGTATCTCAAATATCAGATTAGATTTGATTAGTGCTGTCAAACAATTAATCACATCCAAAATAAAAGTTTTTGTTTAGATATGTTTGTGTACTGTATATTTATGTATATATAAATACACATAAGAGTATATATTTCAAAAAAATATTTACGCACGTGTGTGTATATATAATATTTATATTCTTATTTTATATTATACATAAATATATTTAATATATAAACACAATTTTTCTTAAATGTATGTATGTGTGTGTGTGTGTGTGTGTGTGTGTGTGTGTGTATATATATATATATATATATATATATATATATATATATATATATATATATATATATATATATACATATACATATACACATACACATACATACACATACACATACACATACACATACACATACACACATACACATACATACACACACACATACACATACACATACACATACACACACACATACACTCACTAAATGTACAGCGTACGCACACATGTGACCCTGGACCACAAAAGCAGTCTTAAGTCGCTGGGGTATATTTGTAGCAATAGCAAAAATACATTGTATGGGTCAAAATATATATATATATATATATATATATATATATATATATATATATATATATATATATATATATATATATATATATATATATATATATATATATATATATATATATATATATATATTTTTTTTTTTTCTTTATGCCAAAAATCATTAGGATATTAAGTAAAGATCATGTTCCATGAAGATATTTTATAAATTTCTTACTGTAAATGTATCACAACTGAATTTTTGATTAGTAATATGTATTGCTAAGAACTTCATTTGGACAACTTTAAAGGCGATTTTCTCAATATTTAGATTTTTTTTGCACCCTCAGATTCCAGATTTTCAAATAGTTGTATCTAGGCCAAATATTGTCCGATCATAACAAACCACACATCAATGCGAAGCTTATTTATTCAGCTTTCAGATGATGTATAAATCTCAATTTTGAGAAATTGACACTTAAGACTGGTTTTGTCATCCAGGGTCACATATATTATTTAAATAACTTTTATTTTGGATCCAATTAATCGTTTGACAGCACTAGTTTTGATTATTTTTTAATTGATTCAAAGCCCTAATGTCAGTGTAATGTGGTATGTTTTTTGATATAGTAACTTAACTCTTCATTCCAGGAAATATTTGACCTCACTGTAATGTCCATCAGAAGGATTTCCCCTGCTAAGTGAAACAATACGGAGTCTTTCCTCTTTGTGACAGGAATGAAGTGCATGATCACTATCTTTGTGGGTGAATTCTAGAAATGCCTACTATAGCAGCAGCTTCCTTTCCTTTGGGCTGGATTCTCAGCTTCTGACAAACATGCTGCTCAGGCTCTGTCTAAACATGCTAACCTTCACAAAAAATTTGATGATCTCATTCCCATATGAATTATGGCTTCGGTAATTACAGGCAGACTTGTTTTCCAGGGTTTTATGCACACATTTACAGGTTTTCTAAAAGCTGATTATGGAAGGAAATCTGTGGAATTCCAGCGAATGGATTAAAATTATAGGTAAATCTTGTATTGGTAGCTGAACGCATGATCAAATTAGACAAAAATATTTAATAAATTTCCCTTTAAATGTTTGTTTATTAATGTTAATGTCTGCTGATGTGTACAATTTGAACACTGATTCTTTGTCTAGTAGCAAGTCTGTTAAATGTGTGTTAATTAGCAAAGAAACTTTTTCTTTATATGACTTTAAATCTAGTTTCAAACATCTGCTTCATTGTTTTAATTCTAATCAAGAGTCGCTTAAAGAATAATTCAATAAAAGCTACAACCAATTTGGGGATTTGCATGTATGAGTGATTCATATCTCTGCTGCTTATCCAGTGCTTCATTTTGCCCAAATATTAGCCTGCTGCTTCACGGACGGCTCTACCAGCTGGACTGGTTTCGATTAGAGCAGCTGTTGTGCTGCTTTGTAATGCTTTTCAGACAGATTCCTTTCCCCTCAAAGCCTGGATCAAATTGGGCCACATCCGGATGTTAGTGTGGAGCCTGTGACTGCTGAAACTGAGATGTTTGAGCCTGAGAGTGTGTGGTGGTGGCCACATGTGTCAGGGTCAACTGTCTTTCATGGCCTAGAAGTGAGCCAGTCTTGATTAACTTTCAGTCTAAGCTGGTGTTATTGAGTCTCTTCATTCGGATACAGAAGTTTTAAATTACTCCGCATGGGTTGGTATTAAATTATGAATAGTTTAATATATTAAAGGCTTTTACTAAAGCCTTTCTGCTCTTCCTCTCATCAAATCGATAGTGTCTTTAAGTGGTTTGGTGATATAACTACATTTTTGAGTAACGCTCAGCGTGTTTAAGTACTTTCCTTTAGTTTGTCAGCAGGTGGTGCAAGAGAGACATTGCTTAGATTGCCCTACAGCATAATTATGTGGTTGAACTGTTGACTAGATTTATGTTCATTGTGGTGTGTTTTGGCTTAGTTCTCTCCCTGTTGCTCCAGTCTTTGCTGAATAAAGAAGGGAATTTAGCTTTTTGTGTCTCTGGCAGTGATTAATTTGAGCAGAGCTCACTGGGCCTTTCTCTCATAAAGAGCATGTGGAAGAGTTTAGGGCTGCGTTCCAAAAGAAATACTAGCTAACTGCACATTGTACACACACACACACACACACACACACACACACATATATATGTGTATAGATATGTATATGGTTGTATACAAAGCATTAGTGTGAAAGTTAGGCTTGTGTTTTCTAGACGTGTGAAACTCAATATGAGAAATATGAGGATTTAGTTGAAAACGATAATTAGACAATAGCTACAGCACGTGACTTGTGAAACTTTTTATATTCTTCGTATTCTGTGTGATGGTTAGTTCGTAGCAGTAATAGAAATTAACAATTAAAGGCCTATAATTGCCACCGTAAAATGATTTTCAGGGGCATTTTTACCTTTTATTTGAGTAATTTTGTCTAACCATATTATATATGCATCATCTATGTTAAATACATACTTTTAATTAGTAAATATAGTTAAATAATAAGACACCATAGGGCTGTTACTAATCAAATGAAATCCGTATCAACAATCTTGCACTGCAGAAGCTGCATCTGAAGTAGCATTTAGGTAAAAAAAATTAAGAAATTAATACTTTTATTCAGCAAGGATGCATTAAATTGATCAAAAGTGATTAGTAAAGATATTTGTCGCATATTTCTATTCTTTTGAACTTTCTTTTCATCAAAGAGTCCTGAAAACAGTGTATCATTGTTTCCACAAAAATATTAAGCAGCTGTTTTCAATGTTGATAATAAGAAATGTCCAGCTTTTTCATAACTGGAATAAATTGCATTTTTAAATATATCAAAGTAGAAAATAGTATTAGTAATAGTAATATTTCATAGTTCACTGTTTTTACTTTGTATTAATGCAACTTTGAATACATCAGACTTCTTTCAAAATTATTTTAAAAACTTTTTTTGAACTGTAGAATGTATGAACTAAAACTGATATTAATATGGTACAATGCGTTGTTACAAACACATCCTTTATCGCAACTGTTTCCAAACTGTTTTTACATGTTTTCACAATTTTTGAAATACCGTATTGATAAGTTATTGGAAATAGTCTTCAGGTTCATGTTATATCAGTCACTTTTCTTCTCACCAGCAGGGGGCAGCACAACACCACTTAAAGCTGAAGTGAAGCTCATCTATCCTTTCTGTTTAAAATTACATGACTCTGGCTTCTTGGCTGCAGGTCACATTCTCCAAAACTTGCTTTTAACACCATATTATGAGACCAGTGGGTACGATTAAGGTTGTTCACAGAGGTCACAGTGAGTTGGCCTTTTTCTCATGTTCACTTGCAGTCGTTCCTCTCCTTTCCGCCTGACAGAACAGCCACTGTGCTGAGACCTTTCCTCCCCCCCCAAAACGCTTCCCTCACCTGTCACAGATAGCAGACGCACATGCATACGCGTACACCTTTTCTCTCAGTCTCTGTCAGACGTCTTTCCCCTGCTAGGCTGGAATAGAGGGCTCTAATTTCATGCTCTGCTAGTCTTCCCTCTGTGAGGCCGAACTCAACTGTCACTCAGTTGGACTCCACTGCCAGTTTTGAGATGCCGTGTGTGTATGTGTGTGTTCTGGTGCCTCAGAAGACCGACAGAGCGGAGCTTTTCTTTGAACGGGGTCTCTTTTTTTTTCCTCTAATGAAAGAGTTAGTTCTCTCAGGATCTCTGTGACTGGCTTTAATCTTTAATTGAAGTCTTAATTTATTTGGGGGGCTTTGTAGACTGTGTCGTCACATGGTGTCTGCTGTCTGTGAAGATGAAGGTCTTGGCAAATTTTGTGTGTGTTTGCGTCTGCTTTGTTTTGGTTTCAGGTCTGAAAAATCAAAGAGCTTTTACTGCTTCTCAAAGATCGCTTTATTTCATCTCTTGTTTTTGTCTTTGGCGACAATCCGTGAGCTGCCGTTTTATGTAAATGAAGTGTGCCAGTCATCGTTAATGATAGTGTGTACTGCTGACTGTGGCGCAATGATATTGTGGTATTTCTATGGCTGTCTGGGACACTTTGACAGGTCTAGGAGCTGTAAAGAAGTACATGTGGAGTGGCACAGCAGGTCTGCAAGGCTCCTGCTGTTCTCAGTGTGACTCACTTTCCCCCCACAATGCTTTGCAGCATTGTTGGAAGTCTGTTGTGACAAAAGTCGATCAATATGGGGGAAATAGAAGCTACTGTGGCTTCGTTTAGATGTACACCAACAGTCTAATTGTTGGGAATAATTAAACTGCATACTAGTCATTTTGATTAAGAAATCTGGTTGGTTTTATCATAATTTTTATGGCCAATATTTGGCAATTTTGAGATGACGAATGAGATAATGCTTGATTAAAAATTGTTTAAAGGAATAGTTCATGAAAATTCTGTCATTAATTACTCGCCCTCATGTCGTTCCAAACCCGTAAGACCTTTGTTCATCTTCAGAACACAAATTAGGCTAAGATATTTTTGATGAAATCCAAGAGCTCTCTGACCCTGCATAGAGAGCAATGCAAATGTTGCCAGGCCCAGAAACGTAGTAAGGACATCGGTGAAGTCCATGTGACATCAGTGGTTCAAGCGTAATTTTACAAAGATGCGAGAATACTTTTTTTTGCGCAAAGACAAAAAAACCTACTTTATTCAATAACTCTTCTCTTCCAAATCACATATTTTGCCTTTATATATTATCTTAATTTGTTCTGAAGATGAACGAAGGTCTTACAGGTTTGGAACGACATGAGGGTGAGTAATTAATGACATAAATTTCATTTTTGGTGAATAATCCCTTTAACATCTTTGTTTTCAGTTTTTCTTTTGTGTGGGTGTGAATTAAATATGTTATGCAAATTTTTTTGTTTTTATTTTTCTTATGTTTTTTTAAATTTATTTTATACATTTAAAAAATATATAAACTTGCAAATCACTGTCAGTACATTTTTGAAGTTCTAACTGTTTAAGTCTGTACTCAAATTTCAAATGTTCAAATTTCAGCCAATTAATTGGTTATTTTTACTCCTGTTAAATATTTTACCCAAAAATTAAATGCATGAAATGTCCATAACACCATAATTTCTTCAAAAGGCACCAAGAATGACATAAAGTGAGATAAAAAGCATGTGAAAGCTGACTAATTGGTTGGAGTAGATCAAATCAAGATCTTCAAGGGATTGTTCACCCCCCCCCATCAAATGTCATCATTTACTCACCCTCACACCTATATCACATTCCTTCTTTTCTGGAACATAAAAGAAAATATTTTGAAGACTTTTGGAACCAGTTCTGGTGTCCATTTACTTCCATTATATGGAAAAAACTGAGGCATTTTTCAAAATATCATCCCATGTTCCACAGAAAAAAAGAAAGCTATACAGGTTTGGAATGACATGAGGATGAGTAAATGATGACAGAACTTTTTTTGGGATCATGATTTGATCTACTCCAGCCAATTAACTGCCCTTAACATGCTCTCTATCTCACTTTATGCCATTCTTGGTGCCTTGTTATCACCTTTTGAAGAAATTCTCGTGTTAGTAATCACCCTGTCATTCTTTGCCTCCAGGGGGTGCTGTGAGAATGCGGTATATTTTAAGCAGTGCAATGAAGTCCTCAACTCCTTTTTTTCCCCCCACAGTGTGCTTTCCATCCTTATAGTTCTTTAAAGTCACATCCATCTGAATGAAAGCTATGAGTTCAGCTCAGAAATGTCCTGATCGTGAATCACCTTTCCCGGCTCCCCTGCTCGCTTGCTCTCTCACACTCTCTCTCTCTCTCTCTCTCTCTCTCTCTCTCTCTCTCTCTCTCATTTCTGACCCTTCCCTGTTGACTGCCTTAAGTATCTTTGGCATCACGGGGGGACTGATCAATCTCCTTTGTGCGGTTTTTGGAAGCACCAGCTGAGAATCAGACAGGTTGTAATTTGGTTTGTGTGAAGCCCTGTTCACGGGTACATTTATTACTTTCAGTCTATTTCAGGATTTTACTCTCTCGTCCTCTCATGTAGTTCACAGGGAAGCTAGTCTATATGTATTCAGTGTCAGCATTTCGTCTCACGGTTAGTTTTCAGATAAATCCTCTTGGCTCTGCGGGTCGCTGCCTATCTGTTACGGTTGGTATTTAGATACGCTTGCCGTGCACTTCTGCTTCACACTTGGTTTTTGAGTTTATTTCCTTGTGTGTAGGTTTTTTTTGTTGATCACGGGGTGGGAAGGATCTGAAAACACTCCCAGGCGCAGCAAAGCGTAATCTTACAGTTCCAGTACATTTCTCGACTCCCACCAACACCAATTAGTTGTGTTACCGTACTGCGCTGTGCTGAAAGATGGGTGGTTTAAGCTCAGAATGATGCATGATTCTAGGACGGCCTCTTTTGGATGCTTCTGTCTTTAGGCCCTTTTGCACTAATTGTGACTTTCTTTTCAAACCATTGTTGATGCTGAACAATGCACTCATATGGAGACCGGGGACGAACATTTGCACAACAACAAACAGGTTTTCTTGGTTGGAGCTCATGAACTCTTTGAACTGCAGGCATACCCTGTGATTAGCAAGTTTACAATATTAGCTATGTATAAAATAATCAGCAAAATTTACACTTTTGCACTTTGTGAAGCACAGCTTATTATGTATATACATATATACATGTATACACACACACATATACATACATGTTACTCACACTATCGTTCAAAATTTGCGGGCTTTAAGATTTAAAAAAAATGTTTTTGAAGTCACTTTTAAAATAACTATTTTCTATGTTAATATATTTGAAAATGTAATTTATTTCTGTGTTGGCAAAGCTGAATTTTCAGTCTTCAGTGTCACACGATCCTTCAGAAATCATTCTAATATGCTGATTTGCTGCTCAAGAAATATGTATGATTATCAATGTTGAGAGAGAGAGAAAAAAGTTATAATTTTTGGGATTATTTGATGAATAGAAAGCTCAAAATTTGAAGTTTAATTTTTTTTTGTTGTAACAATGTGATCATTTTTTTTCTGTCACTTTTGATCAATTTACTGTGTCCTTGCAGAATAAAAGTATTAATTTCTTTAAAAAAATAATGGTAGTTTATGTTTATTTATGTTTTCTATGTGTTGGCTGGTATTTGATATTTAGTTGTACGTGCACATTTCCCCATTTTCGTGTTTAGATTACTTTTGGTTTTATTGGTGTACCTGACAGTCTTAAACATGCTTTTGCTTTTCCTGTATCCCATGCTTCTAATAGACCAGCTGAAGGGTGTGCTATGGCATCTGTTGTACCAACTGGAATGTGCTTTTCGTTCAGCCCTATATTCGTTTCACTCCTGGTGTGAATGAACCATTCGGGTGTGATTCGTTTAGCTTTTTCATATCCTGTTTGGTGTGAAAGGCCCTTTAGACTGCATCAAGTATGTTCACTATGGCAAACAGCTGGGGGTCCATACAGCTAGAACCCACACTAATGGGCACGGCTGTGATGGACAGGGCAGAGCTGCATATTCCCCCCTCATCCGCTCTTCCATTACATAACCGGACACATTTTCTCCTCCAGTTATGGATAACAAATACACACATGCACATTAACAGCCTGTTATTTGGTGTTGAGAAGGTGCAGGTTGATATGAATGTGTGTTCTCTGTGTGATGTGGTTGTTTTCTGCCGTCACCTTTTTTAATGAGAGAAAAATGGAGGCTTTTAAGAAAATGGCAGCAGCACTTCTAAAAGGCTCAATGGGTGACCTTATGCAGTCCAAAAGTGTGTGTGTGTGTGTGTGCCCACGTTAAGGTGTGTGCTTGACAGACTGTTGTGCCGATTCACTCTTTGGATCTAAAGATGAGGCTAAGTGCCACTGCAGGAAGCTCCTGCTGCCTCACTTCCTGTTTTTTTTACTGGGATCCCACTGTCACATTCCCAGCATGCTTTGTGCAGTGACCTATACTCAGCAGTCGCCACTCGCAGTGACTTAGTTAGAGATGCGCACAGATGCACTGTACAAGCGTGGCTTGCCCTTACAGATCCAACGAGGCGTGAAACACACACACACACACACACACACACACATGGTCTATTATATAAACATCATCAGAGCTGTCATGCACTGTTAAAGAAAGCTGTGCGAGTTATTTTTAAAGACACATACACGTTATCTAGCAGAGCTGCACTGAGAGTGAGTGTGGCCAGCATTGCTGCAGTGTATTCTGGGTTACCTGTGCACAAACATTGATGGGAAAACTTTGTCAGGGTTGATGCTATATTCAGTTTGACTTGAATAAAAACATGGCTCTGAGGAGCTTTCTTTTGGATTATATGTTTGTCAGATTGTTCAATGGTTAAAATGTCTGACCAAAAAAATGGAAATTGTGTGTTGTAAAATTAGATGTGATCTATCTACAGCTTTAAGGGTTGTTCAGTTCAGTTTATTTTATAATGAAAATTTAAATTAATGAACATTGTGGAAAACGTCACAGTGACAGACAATATATATGCATGTAAAACACTAATTTAAAAAGTCTATACGCAGTCTAACTCAATGGAACAAAAAAAAAAAAAGATCACTCACAGCCTCATTTACATTAACTTAAAATCAAATATGCCTTTTATTGTCTCCCTGTTTTAAGAACTATTCATTTATAATTATAATCCCTTTATATTTTCCAGCTTTATGTTGCCAATTTTCTGATTGCAAAAAAATACATTTTGTAAAAATACAAAAATAAAAAATAAATATGAAAATCTTAAGCTCACTAAGGCTGCATTTATTTGGTCAAAGTTTATTCACAATTTAAAAAACTGTCTTCTGGAAACTGTGATGCTGCAATTCAAAAGCAAGATAAAAAAAAAAAAGAAAAGAACGAAAATAATACTTTTATTCAGCAAGGACATATTTGTTTGATCAAAATATTATATTCAAGACATTTATAATGTTACAAAAGATTTCAAATAATCGAAGAATCCTGAGCAAAAAAAAATGCGTCACGGATTTCCCAAAAATATGAATTGTTAACATTAATAATAGTAAGAAATGTTTCCTGAACATCCAATCAGTATATTACAGACTGGAGTAATGGCTGCTGAAAATTCAGCTTAGCAATCGCAGAAATAGATCACATTTCAAAATATGATGAAATGGAAAGCAGTTATAACGTCATAATAGTACTGTTTTTACTGTACTTTTATCAAATAAATGCAGCCTTGTTTAGCATGTGTTTTTTGTTTTCTTCCAAAAACATATAAAAAAATCATAATTATTCCATGTACATGGCCTGTTTGAATCCCAGACAGACTCACATAGCCTACTGGAAACCACTCTTTTACACACAGCCATGTAGTTAGATTTTTTTGTACGGTTTGCGTCCTATTCAGCTGTTAAAAGCATGTCAGGTGGAGTGGAGGGCAGCAGTGCGGGGTCCTGAAACACAACAACTGGCCCCTGTCCCTGGACCAGACCGGAACAATCAGCACCAGCCTTTTGAAGTGTTACCCAAGCATAGCTGGAGGGTCCTCGAGTTCTTTGAGGCTTCTGGGTGAAGTGCAGTGCTGCTCTCTTCTCCCATTTTTCTTCTTCCCCTTTCTTTCTCCCTCTGTCTTCTCTCTCCTCCCTCTTTGGCAGAGCTGATGGAAGGGATTAGGAAGGAAGTGAAAAGAGAGAGAGGGGCTCTCTCCCCCAGAAGTGAAAGATGGAGGGTAGAAGGGACTATTGTTTATTTTGACAAATGCTCTCTTGTAGCCTTGAGGTGACATTGACGAAACGCTGCAGCTACTGAATTTTCAGCGAGACAGGTGCTACAAAGGCACGAATGACGTGTGTGTATGTGTTTGGCACAACTTATATCGGCCGTGTCCCATTGTTTATGTGCATTCAATGCAAGCAAATGAGCTACAGGCTTATAAATCTGGGGTGACTCCTCAATGAAGTGGGTAGAGACCTGGGGACCACAGAGGCAACTGTAAATCTCCCGCTGTACCTACACGCACAAAGTCCCAGCGAGCCCCGCTCTGGATGTTTAGACTCTGAATCATTTATTTAGCCTGCCTTTTAATTGAGTTTTCAGGGGAGGGCCGCCTCGCACACCCAGGGTGCTGTGCGTTTGTAGACTCTCCCAAAAATATGTTATCTCGCTACCCAGCTGCTGAAAGCATCCTTTGCTAGTTCTCCTCAGGTCTAAATATAGCATGCCTCAGCCTTTTTGAGGAAATTTTATACAGCACTTTCTCCTTCGCGTCCTTCTACCGTGGACTTGTTTACAGCATCCAGTTGTCGTTTCGTAAAGGTGAATGGTGAATTATTAGCCAGTGTACGGTGACTGAGGGACTCGCTCGCATCGCTCTACATCTGCTGCGACCAGCTGTGGAGATAATGAATGGACTTAGAAAGATTACGACGACATGTCACAGCCGAGAATCCGAAATTGCACCTTTTGGACGATAGAGGCCGTCATCCATCCTTGCAGAATGGGAGAGCTTAGATGGGGTCATAGGTCATGACCTGTCTTGGTTGCCAGATCCCCTCCATCGCAGCATTTCCTGTTTATGTAGATGTGTCTGTCTGCAGGGCTGCGAGACAGACAGCGGTTAGTTGTCTGACCTCTACTCTTGGCTGGTTATCAGAGTCCTTGTTTATACCTGGCGTTAACATCCATCTCAGTAGCGCTGCGCGGCTTGATGGTAGACTATATGACGTGTGGTGGATAGGGGTGTGTTTCTTGGGATTATTTTGGATGACGATAATTAGACTATATTTTGCCAAGTGTGTTATTGTGCTGATATCTGACTATCGTGGACAGCTGCAGTTTTTGATATTCTTCATATTCTGTGTGGTCAGTTCACATCAGTGATAGAAATTAATTTTTTTTCATATAAGTTTAAATTCATTTTTACCTTTTTATGGGCAATTTTACTTAAAAAAAAAAAAAAAAAAAAGCCATTTTATCCTAAAAGTGTGCATCTTTTTAATAAAATTATTAAATTTTATCAGTCAATTAGAATATTAAGACATGAAATGCCAAGTGTGATCTACAGTGACACTTACATGTGAGAAATGTAAGTGTGCACTCCGTAGGTGTTCTGTTTGGTTTTTGCAAAATACTCGATAATGTCAAATTGCACATCGTTAAAACAACAATTACGATATTATCGCAGACGATATATATATCGCACACCCCTAGTGGTGGAAGATGACAGCTTGCTATGATGTTTACATTAAAGCTACAATCTGTGCTGCAAATTATGTTGCAGACAGGTGCTTCCAGCTTTCTTGATTATAATGAGAGTAATTTCGTTTTGACACATCATGTCTACAGCGTTTGCATGTGATGTAGAGACAGTATAATGGTAGGTTGTTTATGGTCGGCCAGCAATGTAGCAGCAGATCAACTGATGTGCTGTCACAGGTGTACGCATGTATATTAGCTATTTTATGATTTTGAATATGGCTCATCCACAATAATTTTATTTATAATGTAATACTGTTATAAATCTTTTGTTTTTAACTTAAATGCTGACAGCTGTTGATGCCGGACTTGTTCTTTCATTAGTTATGTTAGTTATGCAGTAATTTGTAAAATATTGAATTGCTAAAATTTGATTTTAATTAAATTATTTATTAAAATAATAAATATATAAATAAATATAGGTTAAATTAATATTATAATAAAATAAATTATTTTAAAGTATTTAATATTACTGTAATTTTAATTTTAATGAGATATAAAATTGCTCGTTATAACATTTTAATTATGCTATGTCTCAGATAAGCCTACCACAAGTCGGCTCAGCTTTTAACTTGATTTTAAAATTAATTCTAAAATTAAGTTTAATGTATTTTATTTTAACATTCAGATAAATTTTATTCAATTTATAGTGTAAATATTTCAATATGAAGTATTTAAATATTACATTTTCATTTATGATAAATTATTGTAATATTATAAAAATGTAATATTGTTAAAATATATATATATATTAGGGGTTTAACGGTTCGGTTCGATGCGACACAGTGGTGTCACGGTTCGGTACGTTTTTGATATTTCCATCTCAATGTTGGAAATATTTCTGTTTTCAACCATGAAGGTGAGCCAATGGATATCACACAAGCATATTTATGCCGGTGAATCTCAGTCAATTCACTATGCAGAAAGTAAAAACGGAATGACGGAGCTTTCGGCATCTGACGCCGCTTATTCTCTCAGAGACGAATCTACTTCAACACCTTTTTTAAAAACATTTTAATTGAGGAGTAAATAGCCTAATCTTATCCTCGCAGTGTGTCAGTTATGTGGTAATTATTGCGGGGGAAATTAATTGTAATTTTAATTTAATTATAAAAGTAACTTCATAATAAGGCCTAATAAAAATAAGAATATAACATGCTTACTTACATGAATTGGAAATGATTACTGTGGTGGGAGGTTATCTGATTTTGTGTCTACTTATGCCAGTGTATCATTGCAGGCATATCTAAAATGTTCTGTTTTGCATGTATATGTGCTCTTCCAAATGTTTTGATTTGGACTGTATGAAACTTTTGAAACAGGTTTTCACAGTCCTGGAACACCTGGAGAATCCGTGAACTCCTGAGAAAACTTTCACAGGGCCTGGGAAATTCATAGAAATGTATAAAATCTTAACAGGCATGGACATTTCTATAGTCGATATAATTTTAGTTAATCTTAATTCTTTAGCGCAAACTGTTCTTTGTGAGTTTTCTATTCTAAAGTATTTGTAAGAATCATGGACAAATTATGGAAATGCATTAGTCAGAAGGTGTGGGAACCCTGAAATAAGCACTGCAGCGTTTTAGTCCAGCAGGGAGAGTATGGAGAGTTTCTCCAGCTCTTCCCCTCTGCAGGGGCACTGCACCCTTCACTGCATCGGGCTCCACTCAATGACAAATTAACCCTCTTTAATTGTGGGTGAGTTATGCAGCTCCTGGTGCAGCGGTGTGAGACACAATCTTGCAGCCTTTTATTGGGCTAATAAATCTGGGAGGGTGGCAGACGGAGCCTGTGCAGCCAGCCGGATGGTACTTTGGGGTGGGTGAGAGATAAGAGACTGGAAACCCGCTCTCTCTCATTACCGCAGTTTTCGCCAGAGTTTTTCCAGCACGTTGGGGGAATCTTATCAGCCTGTTCACGCGTCGCCCCTCCTCTTTTGTCATCTGAGCACAGAACAGAAGCAAGATAGCCATTAATATCCTGAGCAATCATGCAGGATAAATTATGAACCTGCTTAAATGTGAAGAAACAGTACGGTATTGTTTGTTATGCTAATGGATGCATTTGTAGTGTATGTGCGCACGTTTTTTTTTCTATTCAGGAGCTGTGTGGGTGGCACGGCCAGGGTCAGTGGTTTACTCTACTCTTGCCTGATGGGCATGCAAACCCATGCCAGGCGTCCTGCAGGCAGAATACAGATCCCATCCCCCCCCTGAAACCAGGGATACAGCTCCGTGCTGCGAGAAAGCTTGAGACAGAGGAAGCGAATTGGACACGTCCTAAGATGGCTGACAGGTGTAGATAAAGCCAAAGAGGGCGGGTGAACCACAGAAATCCATTTCCCAGCAAACCCGGTGATTTATGGCCCGTCAGGAGCAGTGCTCTCACCAGCGCCAACCGACCAGCCGAGAGCTGTCAGGACCGCTCCAGTGCACCCACACCCCCCAATCTATCCGCTTCCACGCGCAACTTTTAACCCGAAAGCTATCGACTTCTTGCGCTTAGAACTGAAAGATACACAACCTCCGTCTCTGCCTTTGTTAGCGTCTACCGTCAGAGCGCTTTCGTCCGCCCCCGTGCTATTACAGTCACTACTGAGAGCTGAATATTACACACCAGGCTGAAGATAATCGCATACAGTCTGTATTGTTGCACAATTCACATTTTTCTTCTCCCTTTTTTATGTGCTTGATGAGATCAGGAGTCTCACAATGTAGTTTCACTGTTTTATTCAGGTACCTGCGGCTATTGACTGTTGATTCAGGTGGGCTACCTGCTGCATTCATCCCACGCTTGGATCGAATTTTATTATCACGACTGCAAAATTCCATCGTTTAGATATTGGTTTTCAGCATCACAGCACAATGCGGTTTATTCGATGCCATGGCAAGGCGGAATTGCGCGACGGAGCTTTAGGCGGCACCGTGACTCAGAAGATTTATTTTAAACCGCTGTTTCTTCACTGCCTGTTATGATGGCGTTATCTGTTTCAGATAATGGGAAGTGCTTTACTGCAGGTCTAAATTCTGTCTGTTTTCTCTCTCTTTCCCCGCAGGACCTCGATGGGCCTCTTGGAATCTTGGTGTGTTTATTTGTATCCGCTGTGCTGGAATACACCGGAACCTGGGAGTGCATATATCACGCGTTAAATCAGTCAACCTGGACCAATGGACCCCCGAGCAGATACAAGTATGTGTGTTTTCATGTGTTGGTTGGTTTATCTTTCTTATGGGACTCAACCAGATGTTTTGGGCCTGTTGATGACCCGGCTCTCATTCGACAGATTAAGGCAGTACTGCTATTTCACAGTGTCTAGCATTTATTGGTCACATTCTCTACTGTTCAAAATTTTGGGGTTGGTAAGAATTTCTTAAAGGGATAGTTCGCCCAAAAATGAAAAGTTGGTCATTAATTACTCACCCACATGTTGTTTCAAATCTGCAAGATCTTCATTTATCTTCAGAACACAAATTAAGATATTTCCAGTGAAATCTGAGAGCTTTCTGACTAGGGTTGTAACGATATACCGGTATGGCGGTTTATCACGGTTTGAACGTGCACGGTTAACATACTGTAAACATTTGCAAATCTACTTTTTATTTTTATTTTTTTATTTTTTTAAACTCACCGCCGTGCATGCAACTTATTTCATCCCATTCCTCCGTGCAGATAAAGGTATGTCGCATTTATAACAATTATTAGTTATTAGGCCGTATGATTTCCGTGATGCGGAGAGAATCCCGGTGCAGTCGTGAACATGGAATTTACAGTATAAAGAGGATGCCAGGTAAAACGCGCAATCCGATGAATGGATAAATCAAATGCTGTATGAATAATCTGCGTGTTTCTGCATGTCTCTGCCGTTTTATCCACTACATACTGAAGTACGCATGACGCTTATGGTGTTTTCAGTGTCTACATAAACATGAACATCACCAGAGCTGCTTAAACATTTCCTAGTTTTATTTGAGGAAAAACCCTTGCCAAATACAATCTGAAACTCAAAGTCCGCTACAACCAGTCAAAATAAAAGTTTGATTTAATTTGAAATTATGAAAAATATATTAGCATTGTACAATGTAGTTCAAAGTTATAACAACAACAATAATAATGTATAATATAATAATGAATTTATTTAAACATTATTTTTAAGGAATTTCATGGTTGTCCATGTTTTAACTTAGTATACCTCTGTTGTGCAGAACTTTGCCAAAAATAAAAGTTGTTAAATTTTCATTTGATAACATTTTAAAACATTAATTCAAATGTTAAAGTGTGATATAGATATACATAAGGTGTATAGCTTTATTTTTTAATTGTTTTTTAAAATGAAATAAAATTTACTTTTTTCATTAAAATGGATTCAAGTTTGTTGTAATAAAGGATTTGTTCACTCAAATAACTTCATTGTGACTGATAAGAATTATTGTTTAATACCGTGATATTTTCTGAGACGATTATCATACCGTGAAAATCTCATACCGTTAGAACCCTATTTCTGACCCTCCATAGACAGTAACGCAACTACCACATTCAAGGCCCAGAAAGGTTGTAAGGACATCGATAAAATAGACCTTGTGAAATCAGTGATTCAACCTTAATTTTATGAAGCTACGAGAATGCTTTTTTTTTTTTGCACAAAGAAAACAAAAATAACAAATTTATTCAACAATTTCTTCTTATATAGCATAATATGATAATATAAAAACGTAGCTGATATCCGTTTGCGTTCCTATCTTTTTGCCAAAGTTATATCTAGTTGTGTATAGTTGGCTAACATATGAGTTTTTATCCAAATTGCAAACCCTTGAAGTATAAAATAGAATAATTTGAAAAGTATATTTGCTATATTTGTGGTGGGGACAGTGACCAAGCCAACATAAAAATCCTTGTTGAGCCCTTCCTGAAGTTATCTGGACACCTGTTTTTCTATTGTAGTGTGAGTGATGGCTTCAAAACACACTGCTTCATGTAGTCCAAGTAACCTTTATTCATATTACAGGTATACACGTGGAACTGAATTTGTGTGTGTCTGTGTGTTGTGCTGTAAAAAACAGTGTGGCTTGAAAGATTTATGAGTTTTTAAGCAACCAAAAGGGAGTCTTGCATCTCCCCTTTGCATATTAATTGACGTCTGGATGGATAATTAATTCTTGATGGGTAATTACTTGTCTGTTTTTCAGCATCTTCTCTTCCTTCAGTCGGATCCATCATCCTCGTATTAATTTGTCACTGACAGGCTTAGACGTACGTGACATAGGACTGATAATGCAAATGCATGTAATTTGTGTATGTTCGGAATAGCCTCGATTACATGTTTAATTAAGAATCAGGGCCATAAACTCGCACAGACAACTGGGCTTTTTTTGAGTCTGTTTCAGGTTAAAAGGTCATGCATTTTACCCCTAGCTTTCTTAGGAAGTTACGAACTGTGATGTGTGGCATGAATCAAGGTACAGATATTTTGCACCGTCACTCTTGTTGCACCGACGATTGTGCACACAGCAACCAATCAAATTCCACCACCTCAAAGAATGAGGTCGCTCTTTATTCAGAGGTCTTTGCTGTACTTCGACATTGAGAGAGAGAGAGCTATCAATATATCTTTTTTTTAATGGGTCCATGCTAAATGCATGTCAGCATACTAAATACATTTTTTTTTTTTTTTCCTCAGTTCATCATTTAAGCATTTTAAATATGTGAAGGGTAACATTGTACAGAGATGCATCTGTTTCAGATTTTCACTTATTTAGACGACCTGCTTCATGAATGGTACTTGATTAATTTGTTTATTTATCTTATAGAGTTTTGTGCTATATGTTTTGAGTTTCTGCACTTTTAATAATGGACACCAATTGAGTTTTGTACCAGTTAACAAAACTGAAAGTGTGTTTGTGAGTTAATTCCCAATTTTTGTGCATTTCTTTTTTTTTTGGTAAAGAAACCTGCTTGGTTTATGAGAAATACTATATCAAACTATTTGTCTAACAATGCATTATGTAGCTTGAAATAAAATGTGTACTTTTTTTGTTACTTGAGCTCTGATATGCATTAGATTAAATCATCTTATTTATTAAGGTGCTTGCTTTTTCTCCTTTCTGATAGACTTTGGGATAAATGGATGGTTTGCATTGTTCTCCTTTTTCACCAGTTATCTTTTATTTATTTTTTGTCTGTCTTTCTCTGTTTAGAGCGTGCAGAGCATGGGCAACACCAAGGCAAGACAGCTGTATGAAGCTCATCTCCCAGAAAACTTCAGACGGCCGCAAACTGACCAGTATCCTTGAGTCTACCTGTGTTTTTGTTTGTAATTCTGGTTAATGGCCTTTGCTAGTTATTTGGTAAAAGCTGTCAACTTTCTACTCAGAGACTGAGTTTAGTGTGTGGTACAGATGCGTTCTTAGTCATCTGCAGAGGATTGACATGATTAAAGTGAATAATCCTTTTCTTGGCGCTAGAAAAGACAAATTGTGGATTTGTTATATTGAAAGAACTGTGTATTTGTGAGTTTATGCAAAGTTCATACTGTTGCGTCCTACTCTTTTTCTTGCTGCTGCCAAATTCACAAACTATCAGATTCTGTAGCCAGAACTAGCAACTTTTTTTCTTGTAAGCAACAGAAAAGTATTTAGAGCATCTACCACTTTAAAAACATGTAAAGTTCTACATGTTGGGTTGTCTTGTACATGGATAAATGAAGATATTCATTATTTGGTTGCCAAATACAGGGATTAGCAATACTTTTTGTCAGATTTATAGATACTGTTTTACTCCTGACGGGCAATAGCAACACTGTTTTGTATCCTTAAGCTTGTAGTCACAGTGATGTTAATTTGCAGTTGAATTTGTAGTGGCTGGTAGAACACATTTAGGCTCCACCCTAGAGCTAACGGTTACCATTGAGATGGCAAAGGACGCAGTTCTATGAGCAGTGAATGATTTCTGAATATTTCTAAAACTACAGTGGGTACGGAAAGTATTCAGACCCCCTTAAATTTTTCACTCTTTGTTATATTGCAGCCATTTGCTAAAATCATTTAAGTTCATTTTTTTCCTCATTAATGTACACACAGCACCCCATATTGACAGAAAAACACAGAATTGTTGACATTTTTGCAGATAATATCCCATGGTCCTAAGTATTCAGACCCTTTGCTGTGACACTCATATATTTAACTCAGGTGCTGTCCATTTCTTCTGATCATCCTTGAGATGGTTCTACACCTTCATTTGAGTCCAGCTGTGTTTGATTATACTGATTGGACTTGATTAGGAAAGCCACACACCTGTCTATATAAGACCTTACAGCTCACAGTGCATGTCAGAGCAAATGAGAATCATGAGGTCAAAGGAACTGCCTGAAGAGCTCAGAGACAGAATTGTGGCAAGGCACAGATCTGGCCAAGGTTACAAAAAAATTTCTGCTGCACTTAAGGTTCCTAAGAGCACAGTGGCCTCCATAATCCTTAAATGGAAGACGTTTGGGACGACCAGAACCCTTCCTAGAGCTGGCCGTCCGGCCAAACTGAGCTATCAGAGGAGAAGAGCCTTGGTGAGAGAGGTAAAGAAGAACCCAAAGATCACTGTGGCTGAGCTCCAGAGATGCAGTTGGGAGATGGGAGAAAGTTGTAGAAAGTCAACCATCACTGCAGCCCTCCACCAGTCGGGGCTTTATGGCAGAGTGGCCCGACGGAAGCCTCTCCTCAGTGCAAGACACTTGAAAGCCCGCATGGAGTTTGCTAAAAAAACACCTGAATAAGATTCTCTGGTCTGATGAGACCAAGACAGAACTTTTTGGCCTTAATTCTAAGCGGTATGTGTGGAGAAAACCAGGCACTGCTCATCACCTGTCCAATACAGTCCCAACAGTGAAGCATGGTGGTGGCAGCATCATGCTGTGGGGTGTTTTTCAGCTGCAGGGACAGGACGACTGGTTGCAATCGAGGGAAAGATGAATGCGCCAAGTACAGGGATATCCTGGACGAAAACCTTCTCCAGAGTGCTCAGGACCTCAGACTGGGCCAAGGTTTACCTTCCAACAAGACAATGACCCTAAGCACACAGCTAAAATAACGAAGGAGTGGCTTCACAACAACTCCGTGACTGTTCTTGAATGGCCCAGCCAGAGCCCGACTTAAACCCAATTGAGCATCTCTGGAGAGACCTAAAATGGCTGTCCACCAACGCTTTACCATCCAACCTGACAGAACTGGAGAGGATCTGCAAGGAGGAATGGCAGAGGATCCCCAAATCCAGGTGTGAAAAACTTGTTGCATCTTTCCCAAAAAGACTCATGGCTGTATTAGATCAAAAGGGTGCTTCTACTAAATACTGAGCAAAGGGTCTGAATACTTAGGACCATGTGATATTTCAGTTTTTCTTTTTTAATAAATCTGCAAAAATGTCAACAATTCTGTGTTTTTCTGTCAATATGGGGTGCTGTGTGTACATTGAGGAAAAAAAAATGAACTTAAATGATTTTAGCAAATGGCTGCAATATAACAAAGAGTGAAAAATTTAAGGGGGTCTGAATACTTTCCGTACCCACTGTATATCTTGAAGGCAGGTCTTATTTTTCAGAGAAATGTAAGAAAACCATATATAAAAAGTTGTATGTTTGAATGCTGAATGAATAAATTTTACCCAGTTAAAAAAAAAGCTACCGGTACTTCTGCTCACAATAATACTAGATAAACTTTTTCAACATAAATATGCATGAATATTCCTCTTGTAGCTTAAGAGCCCTTTTTTCTCTGTCCTAGAGACATTGTGTACCTTTTTGATCCTTGAGATATTTAGTTCTAGGTGATGAACTACGGCAGTGCAGGTTCGTGATATTGTTCAGGGCTTGAAAAATGAGGGAAAGGAGATCTTTATGTTCTGTAAACTTTATTATATGACATGCTGTTTTTTAAAATGAATAATGCATGTACTGTCATCAAACTCCACTGATTGTTTGTGCTTAGTACCATTGATTTTTGCACATACACTACCTTTCAAAAGTTTGGGGTCAGTAAGATTTATTTTTTTTAAGATTTATTTGGCAAAGATGCATTAAATGAATAAAGAGACAGTAAATACATTTATAATGTTACAAAATATTTATATTTCAAATAAAAATATTGTTTTGAACTTTATATTCATCAAAGAATCCTGAAAAAAATTTATCACAGTTTTCACAAAACATTAAGCAGCACAACTATTTTCAACATTGATAATAAAAAACGCTTATAGAACACCGAATTAGCATATTCAATTGATTTCTGGAGGATCGTGTGACACTAAAGACTGGAGATATGACTTATGAAAATTCAGCTTTGTCACTCCAGGAATAAATTAGATTTAAAAATATATCAAAATAGAAAACGTTTATTTTGAGTTGTAATGCTATTTCACAGTATTACCGTTTTTATTATATTTATCAAATAAATGCAAACTTGATGAACATAAAATACTCATAAACAAAAAAATCTAACAGACGTCGAACTTTTGATTGGTAGTGTTTTTAATAATTGCGCAATACTATGAGGTATTGATTTCTTTATCTTGATTTATACATTTAATTTGTCAGTTCTATCACAATTCAAACATCCTGTATAGTTCCATCATGAACTATATATATACAAAAAAAAAAAAAAAAAAAATCCTGTTGGGAATTCCTTGTGTACTGTTGGTGAATGTGGCAGGCAGAAGCCTGTGTGACTTCACACCTCTGGCTGCAGAGATTTAGAGAAATCAGCTGCTGTTTTCAGCAGCTTCACACACAGCAGAGCTGAGCAGGAACTACCTCATCACTGAGGCCTAACAGGAAGTCTCCTCATGTCTCTCATCCCTCTTGCCTCGGGTATCCTCCTCCGTCCTATTTCACACCATCAGTCTAATTGGGTGTGTGTGGCGGCCGGGATAATTCCATATTCTCCTCATTGGCGCCTTCAGAAACCCTAATTGAATTTCCCTGGCATCCGCAGCCTGTTATCAGCGCTCCTGCGTTTGGTGTGGCTATGGAAATGGCTTCATTTGTATGCTGACCGTTGAGGTACAATATTCTTAACCGTCAAAATGGATTAATCCGGACAGCAGAGGTGAGCTTCCTCCGCAAACCGGCTTTGATGGAATTTGCTTTATCACAGGTGTGGTTTCTTCAGATGGAAATGCGGATCTTTTGTACGCCAGTGTGGGGGTCTTTCACTTTCTCTCACCCTCTCTCACTTCTCACTTATCACTGCTTCCCTCTCGTGATCTCCTTAATGGAAAAGTTGGCTGTGTTAATATAAACGTCAGATCGGCAGAGAGAGGAAATTTAAAGTTCTCTCTCTTCTGTTGCTTATTGTGAATGGCAGATGTACCTTCATTTGGTGTGCTTGTGGTTTCTTTCTCCGTTTCTTTTCCCTCACAGTCTTTTTAAAAAAAAAAACTGTATAACTCATTTATCTTTTCCTATTTATGCCAGCGCTGTGTTTTTTTTACTTTTTTTTTTTTATGCGTCATCTTTCTTACCGGCTTCTCTCTGTAACTTTTGCATCACGTCCTAACTCGGTGTGATGCAACAACGCATCTGTACCATTTTAAGTTTAGGAATGTGCGAAATTCCACATTTTCAAAATCGACTTGTCTAGGCCCCTGAAGCTTTACTCTACTGATCATCGTAAAGAAGCCCTGCATAATTAAGTGTTCCTGAGGATTTTTAATTAGCTGGTTCAGGTGTGTTTGATTAGGGTTTGAGCTGAACTTTGCAAGAATGTATATCTCCAGGAACAGGATTGGCCTGATTTACATATGTTTTTGCATTCAAAACAGTAGACGGAGCACAGCAGAACAAAACTTTCTCAAGTGTCTCGCAACATGTTTTTGAAAATAGGTGCCTTTAAAGAGTATTAATGTAAAGACGCTTGAAACTTTTCCAGGAGGGTTTTGTGGTATAACTGGCTAGCAGCTAAAGCACAGCAAGCCGTCTGTGTGCTAATAAAAGCAACACAGCTAAAATTATATCAGCACACAGACACACACACGCAGATAGATAGATGGATAGATAGATATCAGAAGTACCAGTAAAAACTGAAGTATTTTGTAACATCATAAAATCTTTTACTCAAAGAATCCTGAAAAAAATGTATCACTGTTTCCACAAAAATATTAATATTAAATAAACCAGCAACTGTTTTCAACATTGATAATAATAAGAAAAGTTTCTTGAACAGCAAATCAGCATATTAGAATGATTTCTGAAGGATTATGTGACATTGAAGACTGGACAATCCAGCTTTGCAGCATCACAGGAATAAATGACATTTTAAAATCTGTTATTTTTGATTATAATAACATTTTACACTGTTTTTGCTGGTTTTGCTGCCATGCTTCTTTCTGAAACATTCAAAAATCCTACCAACCCCAAACTTTTGAAAGCTAGTATATTTTATTTAGTTGTATTGTTTAAAATTGGTCCCCCGTACACCACTTGAAATTCTTCCTGGACCACCAGTTTGAGAACCGCTGATCTTTTGTTCTGAGGATGCTACAGGGGTTTTGTTGCTCACCCCGGTCTTTTTTCTTTCTTTCTCACATTCTTTCTCTTCCTGCCACCTGCTTCTTCACCCTGATCCATATTTCATCAGATGCATTATTGTATTGTGATCAGGGATTCATGAGAGTGTAAATCCAATAAAGCTGCGTGAACCGGTCCTCTTAGCATTTTACTGTCGCTGTATAAATTCGCACTGTTAACAGGGAGTGAGATTCAGAGAGCGTGTGTTTTGATTCGTCTTTGCCCCCACACTTTGCATGTGTGTTTGCTGTGAAAATAAGAAAAAAAGCAGGCTTGGGAGGATTTGGACCATCTTTTGATCCTGTTTTTTCTTTTCTTTTTCTTTCTTTCAAGATGCAGAATGCTAAGTTGCAGGGCTCTAGACTAAGTTTTTGCACTGGTGCGCCTAACTTTTTTTTTTCTTAGGTGCACGCAAATTTTCGACCGCATCGTATTTAACACCGCAGTTTTATAAGTTCAGTTTTTTTCAATTTTTTTTTTTTTAAATCGCTGTCCATATAGGCAATATTGACTTGTGAATTATTAACTAACAATCCGCCCTTCACTATCTCTGATTGGTTTAGACCACGATATGGGTCTGATGTGTGTCTGTTGTTGAACCACAGGGAGACTTTCAGAGTCGCGGAGACTTTTATTTTTTTGACCGGTGCGACCTCCGATTTTTTTTTTTAGTTGCACCTTTTGAGAAATTAGAGTCCTGATTGGAGTCCTGAGTTGTATTCAGTTTGTGGTCCAGGTGTGGTGTTGGTGCTCTGGTGTCTTTAATGGTGAGGAGAGAATACAGCCAGTCTGAGAGGGCTGGCCTCTTTAATGCAGGAGTTGCATTGTAGCTGAGCAAGATGCCAGGTAAATCTTTCAAGCCAATATGAGATTTACCATCAAAAACAAGCCTTCAAACTGGGCCTCGGATCAACTTTAAAACAATAAGACTGAGATTTAAAGACCCCATGAAAACAAACAAAGTTTTGTGGCTTTCAGTTTGTGCACTCATAAATTTGTGGTAAAATGAGAGGTATATCCCCTCAAAACTAGCACAAGTAAGTTAAGCCATCTCATGGGTTTTAAATATGCAGTCAGCATCAAGCTTCTCTCACTCTTTAACCTGAGAGGTTGTAAGAGACAATGTGTGCCATGTTTGTTTAAATGCTGTGATGTTTAATATGATTTGTATTAGTTGTAAGCCATAATTTTTCAAATTTCCTGAGCAATGTTTCAGAGCCGTGGAGTTCTTCATCAGGGACAAGTATGAGAGGAAGAAGTACTACGATAAAAACGCTGTCAATGGAGCAATTGTGAGTATCAAAATCTATCTATCTATCTATCTATCTCTCTATCTCTCTATCTAAAATCTTGTTTATCTATTTAATTATTTTATTTAGTTATTCATGTGTGAATTCATATCACTTCCTACAGTTTAATGAATGAAGAAGCACGTAATCTAGATAAACAAACTCTCTGAAAGTGGCATTTCTCTGAGGTATTGTATCTCTTGCAGATTTGGTTGCAGATCATACATTTAGCAAAGTTGCAGTTTTGAGTTTGTGATGCATTGCAGCATATTGAATCATAACGTTGTATCGTGATTCGTGAGCCAGTTGGAAAAACCCAGCTCTAGTGTTTACTGTATCTTATGTGTGGAAGGCCTGATTTGGTGGCCAGTTGTTCTGATCATTGATGCCTCAAATTCACATTACACAGCCTGGTGGGTTGCAGCTGTGCTTTACATGTTGGAAATTGATTGACAGGAGCCAGCAGCCAATTAAAGCACTCTTACTTGTGTTAAATGACTTTCTGTGACTTCCTCTCTGTTCTTTAATGTTTGTGTTGACCAAATGCCAGAAGGAATAGTAATTGACCATCCATTCAGGTCTTAGCCTCATGATAATGCTTGAGGAGCTTAAGCAGTCTAAACAAACAGCCTCCTTTTGGCCTTTTCTGATTGCTTTGGATCAGGAGAGACTGAAACATGGTTACACTGTGAAAGGTTTTCGATCAAACTCTGCAAGGCTGCCCTGTCCAATTACATTTCTCTCTCTACTTAAGCCTACCCAAGCAGAGCTCTGCCTTTCTCTGACAGGCCTGCCTGAGCTGGCCAATTAAAACCTCTGCCTGCAGAAACAGACAGCCAATCAGATTTCAGCAGTGGTGGTCAGCCGTTGACTGGGGAGTCACAACCCAGGCAAATATACAAGCAGCACTGGTCTGTGTCAAAGAAAGGATGAGAAAAGAAAGAAAAAAAACTGTTCATTGAATTAAAATGCAGTACTAAAATGCAAAATAGTGGCGTGTTGTGCACCACACTGTAACATTGAGGCACTGCCTGAAGAAAGACTGTGATTCCAGGTCGTCTTCATCCACCGACTCTGCCAACGGCTTTTATATGCAAATAAATTATTAAAAACAACTCGTTATCAGTTTAAGGCATTTTGCTTTGTGTGTGGAGGGGTCTGAATGAGAGAGGGAGAGATAGTGTATGAAGAAAAGACAGGAATGAGAAGGTTAGTGAGAACAGTGTGAAGTGAGGGACTGTTACTTGTGATGAATACAGAAGCAGATAATGATTTACAACCACTTCGTTTTGGCTCTGTGTGTGTTTAAAGTGTATTAATGTTTTAAAACAGTGATTCTCAACTGATTTCACTCAGTGTTATTGTTAACTAAAGCTAATAAAAACTGTAATTGAAATTAAGCTGAAATAAAATTAAATATAAATATTAGGTAAAAAACAAAATTAGAAAAATTAAATGAAAATTTGAATTAGTTGCCTTGACAATTAACTTAAAAGCTTTAACATGAAACGGTTTTCTTTTCTGTGTGTGGTTTGTTCATGTTTTTTGAGGATGAAGGCATGTCGCAGCATCTACCTCATTTGTTCAGGTTCTACAAATGATAAATACATTTACACTGAAGTACCATAGTTTGATTGGATGGTTAATTTTGATGTCCCAAAGAGGTCGCCGTGATTTTGCCAAGTAAGAAATGTTCCTGGATCAACATCTTTTGTTGATCCTGGATCAACATTACTGGCCAAAAACATAGACTTAAACCAATCCCCAGCCCTAAACCTAACCTTACCCATAATTTATTCCTAAAATGAGAGGGAAATGATAGCTGATTAACAAAGCTGTAGAAGCTCCTAACCCTAATTGTAAGCCTGAAACTGACATTTCCTGAAAAGTTCAATTCTAATTGGTTGATTGGAATGTTGTTCCTGGATCAATATCCTTGTTTTACTTGGAGAAATCACGTTCAAGTGATTCGTTCGTCCCCCTTCGTTCGCCTTCGGAACACAATTTAAGATATTTTGGATGAAAACCGGGAGATTTGCTACTGTCCCATTGACTGCCAAGTAAATTACAGTGTCAAGGCACAGAAAAGTATAAAAAACATCGCTAAAATAGTCCATCTGCCATCAGTGGTTCAATCTGAATTTTATGAAGCGACGAGAATACTTTTTGTACGCAAAGAAAATAAAAATAACGACATTTATTCAACAATTCGTCTCCTCTGTCTGCGTAGCGCCATTTTGGAGAGCATCCGATGGACACAAAGTGTGTACGCTATTCTCTGTCATCAGTAACGCATGGATACGTATTGTACGTTTATTTATGCTTTGATTTGAACGGAAACAGCGTATCCATGCATTACTGATGACAGAGAATAGCGTACGCGCTTCATAAAATTCAGATTGATCCACTGATCAACCCAGTGCCGGGTAAATATTGGACAGAACACATGCTGGGTTGTTTTCAACCAACAGTTGGGTTAAATGTTTAACCCAACCGCTGGGTCTAAACAACCCAGTCGCTGGGCTCGTCCATGTTTTACCCAGCACTGGGTTGATCAGTGGATCAATCTGAATTTTATGAAGTGCGTACGCTATGTCATCAGTAATGCATGGATACGCATGCAATGCATGGGGCGCTATATCGGTATTAACGTGACTACCGGTATTATGTTGTGCCATGATATGGATTTTGCTATACCGTTACATATTCATGGATTTCATTGCATGGACAGACAAAGATTTCTTTCCCCGTGGTCGTTTCTGCGTGTGCGTCATCAGAGAGAGAGAGAGATGCCCAGCTTGATCGGACATAAATCAGAACCGGATAGTTTTTGCTCCAAACACACGATCGGGTCTTCGGAACTGCACACAAAATGGATTACAATAATTTCCCAAAATGTAATTTGTGGTAATATTACTAAAGTCTGTAAACGGCCGTTAACACAGGACAGAGATGCAGAACACGGGCACAAAGAGAGAAAATACTGTAGCAGGCAGCGCAAGATCACTGTTCACAATGCTCAAAATATAGGAAGAAAAATGTAAATAATGAATTGGGGGCAGGGGGTTAATATGAATGAGTATCTGAAGGGAACTTTCTTCAGAAAACTTTAGATGGCATTTTCTTTTTCTCTTACCTCCGTGACCATGTTCATAAGTGCAGAGCAGATTTAGGTAACCAAAGGAACGCTAAATTGAGGCCATAAACGCCATCTGCTGTCAGAGAGTGAATTTCCATGTTCTTTCAGCCCATTTGCTGTTTTTCTTTTGCGCAGGTGTCTTATGTAGCATAATTTCACACATCTAAAGTCAGACCATTCTATTTTTGTAATTAACATTTAAGTAATTTTTATAAACATGCTTAGAAAAAAACATTGCTGGGGTGCATCTTGAGACAAAACAAATGCACTGATATATTTGATGATCAGTCGGTGCAAGTTTATTTCAGTTGAAACAGCTCAGACTTATATTTTAGTCTAGGACTAGGCTTAAGCCTTGTCTGTGAAACCGAGGGTATACATTCTAATATAATGATTATTAGATTCTACATTACTATAAGGTTACAATTAACAACAGAGTCCAAAGTTAAATTTAATTACTATTCACTTTTAAATATAATAATCAACGGTCAGCTTAAAAAAAATGTAAAAAAAAATGCAGACATGTAAATTGCACATAATGCAGTTTTTAAATTAAATTTATACAATTATAAATTCTAAAATGATATTTGTTGTAGAAATAAATTAATTTATGCAGTGGCTGTCGAAACTTATTTCATAACAGATTTATTTAAACACATTAATTAAGACATCACTAACAAGTAAAGTAAAATATAATGACTATATAGTCGAATACTTCGCAAAATGCTCTTCTCTGCACTAACATTTCTTTAGCGAACTAATGAGCTGTGGACACTGACTTGTCTGAGGTCAATTAAATGTAATTTAGCTTACAGCTGTTTTATTGACATCTTTCCATGGTTGAAACGCTGATTGAACGATGAGGCATGAGATGCTCATTCATGTTTATTTTGTGTTAAAACTAGTAGTAAAGAGGAAAGGATTATTGCGCTTCACGCTGCCGTCAGAACTGAGGAATTTATACACCACATCAAAGAGCATCATAACGGCATTTATTGTTTGAATTTCCTGGAAAAAAAATTACATAACTTGAAAGATGACACTTTGCTTCTTAATAAAACTGGAAGTTGCCAGTTCCACTCACGCATTGGTTAAAACAATACTCTATTTGTACAAATGCAAACCAAACTGAAAGACCGGTACTGAAAATTTTTAGTACGAATACGTGTACCATTACACCCCTAGTTATAATAATGAAAAATGTAATAATTTGGTACATGTATAATTTGCATTATTATTATCAATGTTGAAACCATTTTAATATTTTTGTGAAAACTGTTATAGGCCTATATTTTTTTCATGAAAAGTAATTTCAAAAGAAGTTTTTATTTTAAATAGAAATCTTTTGCAACATTGTCACTGCTATCACTATTGATCTAATGCATCCTTAAAAATTTTACTGACCTCAAAATTTTTTTTTTTTTCTCAGCTGTGGTACTGTTTGATCACTTTCTGGTGACACAACTTGCCACAGTGATGCCTTTTAACTCTTAATCATGTGACAGTGACTACGTTTACATGGACATCAGTAATCTAATTATTTACCTTACTCTGAATAAGACAATATTATGATTAAGGTGTTTACATGAGTTGCTTTTAGAATAATCCTTCATGTTCCCGTTTTACATGTTATAGTACATAGATCGATTAATGGCACGCGTCATTACGTCACCACGCGACGCCATCCGACGTTCAACCCAGAATTTCATGTACAAACATATAGTTCGTCTTCGTGATGATGCCATATACAGTTTTGGGTGTTTCATTTTTAATTTTATGAAAGCTTCAAGTGCAGTTAATTATTTGTAACGTTACGTGCATACAGACGACGGCAGTGTTGAAGCTCTTTTATTTGCCGTCAAACAGTTGATCGCTGCCGTATGTGTCCTGTCGCAAAATGCGGCGAAAAGTCCTACACGACGGTAATAATGTGATTAAGGTGTGTACATGTCTGTACTGCACTTCAATAATGTGACTAAAATAGGAATACTCCACATGTCTTAATTCGATTTGTGTTTACTTCGATTATGACTTTAGCCGGATTAAGGTAATCAAAAATCTCTGTTTACATGGTAGACTCCTAATCAGAGTATTGTCTTAATTGTATTAAAATCGGAGTATCGATGTCCATGTAAACGTAGTCATTGACTCTAAGCCTAGAATGGAGGCATCTGATGGGCAGCTGGACCAAAAAAATTTTAAAAAAGAGAGAGAAAAGAAAAGAAATCAATAGTTGCCTGCTTCCACCCAGGTGGAGAAAAATGCAATATTGCAGCATTTCCTTGCTTCAATTACTAAAACAAGCTCAAGAGAGTCTTAACGGGCCCTCCCTCTCTTTCCTGTCTCGTGGCAGTAATGAAAGTTCTGTGTGTTCTTCAGTGGCAGTAGATGGGGAATAAATGTGTCTTATTGAAAGCCTTATCGCCAGTCAGCGCGCTCAAGTCATGTTCCCTCCCTGCTGATTCGCACCATTTAAATGATTGTGTGTGTGAAGCCAACAGCGAAGCGGAACCTCAGAAAATAAATGTCCCAGGATATTAAGCGTCCTGCACTTCCTTGTTTTGTTTTGATGTTTTCAAAACATGCTTTTCCCATTTCCAATATTTTTATTTTTTTTTTTCATTATTTTGATCAAAGTGTTTCCGAACCATGGAAAATGTGCAAAATGAAGGATCTCAGTGGACCGTTTTTAATATCAAGAACGGAATATATAAAAGACGAAGGGAATATGAACATCACAGGCTCAGCTCTGCTATGCTAAATGTAACTTGATATTTATTTATTTATTTTTTTTTAGAAAACTGTCTGTTTCCCTATGCCACAGAACTGTCTGTATGAGTGTGAATGAGATATTGGAGTGTAACTAATTATAGCTTCAGCCTTCCACAGCCAGCGATTGGCCAATTCTCATACTTCTCACTGTGTCTTTTCACACTGCAGTCATCTAAGCCTCATTCAGCCCCAAGTGACCTGGCCCGCTTGGCCGTTTGCACTGCATTATGGGGCATTTAGCTGTCCGCTCCTCCTATTGCTTCTCAGCTAGAAAGCCGGAGACCTTTGGACCTCACGCTGATGCTGTTACTTCTTTGAGAGGATGGGAGTCTTCATGCCTTCGGCTGCATTAAGATGGAGATCGGTTCTCCCTTCACACTCCGGGCTGATTGCTGTCTCTGCTTATTGACCGCCTCTCTTCATCTCCTCATGCTTCTCGTTCTGGACTTATTTCCCCAGACGGGCACGGTGGTATTAAAGGGATTGGGGGGGAAAGAGAAGGAGTATTGCATGGTATTATTTAATGGCTCTCTAATGAATACGAGCCCATGCTGCTGTGGAGCATAGTGCTGATGCTAACCCAATAAAAGCAGATTATGAGGGGGATCCATCAGCAGGTAATGAACCAGTCCGAACAGTTCTGTGCTAACTTGGGCTATAATGGACCTACTTGTTCAGCTTGGGCCCTGTGGATGCATGCTGCTGACAGCACTACTTCCATACTGGGACAAAAGGAAAGTCATCTGTCTTCTTGTCTATTTCTCTTCCTGAAAACTCCCTCGCCACCGTCACCTGCTTCAGAGGAATATTCCCGGGTTTAATACAAGTTAAGCTCAACCGACAGCATTTGCGGCTTATGTTGAATACCAGAAAAATAAAAAAGGAGGTTACTGTGAGGCACCTACAATGGTAGTTAATGTAGGCCAATTTTTTAGTTTTATGGCAGAAATGTGAAGCTTTTAGTATTATTAAAACACTGGCATTAATTTTTCTGTTAAACGTATTATTTTATCTGTGAAGCTGTTTAAATCAAAATTTTTGCAGATGTTCTAGGGTTTATGGCACATCGTGAAATTTGATACATTTCATAAGCCATGATATCATATTGTTTACATCATGTGGCTGTTCTTGAAAAGCTGACAATTTTAATGGTTAAGGATGGGACCCATTCCCTTTCAATATCAGTGCCTCACTGAAACCCAGAATAGAATTTAGAATTATTAGAATAAATGCATTCCAAATTATATTATTTCTGCTATATTTTTTAAAAACAGACAGAGAGGAAATAAAACCTGGTGAAGTAATGGAATCAGAAACTGAATCAGCTTTGAAACTGTCAATAGTAGAGCTGCTACAAATTTCTAATCTGTCAATAATTATTTTGATGTAGTCAATTAATCTAACAATTATATTTTGACAGCTGAATCTATCAGTTATTTTCCGATTAGGTGATTAATCCTTTGGTTAACTTAACAAATAATAATCATAACTTCTGCCATTTAAATTGTCAATGTTTTATTTAAACTATTTCCCAATATAGACAAGTAAGTGTCAAGAAGGAGGAATGACAAGGTCATTTCAAAATTCATTTTTGTAATCAACATTATGCCACAAATGCTGTCAGTTGAGCTTAACTTGTATTGAACCCTGTATATTCCCTTTACTCGCTCACCCATGCTGCTTTTTACTCTATTCCTCCATATCTTCCTCCATGCCCTCCCTTCTTCTCTTTCCTGCCCCAAGAGAAAGAGGCTTTGTGGGACTTTGTGAAGGGGAAGAGCTGTTTATCTGCCCCAGAGCCAATAAAATCTGCCTAAACAAACTGCCCCAGCTAATGAAAGGGGCACAGTGAGGGGAAAGGAAGAAGACAACAAAAAGAAAGTGAGGGTCAAGGTTGTGACTTGATCTTGACTTGATATATCATCCAATGCATAGTGGATATAACAGGTGACTTTGAATGACCAGAAAACACGTTTTTGGTCACTGTATTCAGAAAATGTAAAAGAGTGATGAAATGACTGTTATTTTCAACTTTAGTTTTTATTTTTATTTTGGTTTTAACGCGTATCACAGACCTGTACAGCTACATATTTGTTCCTAAGTGCACATGTCGGTCTCTGCAGCGTTTATTTGTTTATACATGTACATTGCAGGGAATAAAATTCATGCTGATAGCACATATGGAGTTTTTTTCCCTCAACCAATACAGTGTTTTGGTATTTAACACAACATTAATCAAAGGAAGTTTGTGCATAATTAGAGAGGAACTGTATTTTCAGCATTTGTCTTCAGCATTCCATCTTCAGGATTGCTCACTGAAGCTGCTGTTGCAATCGATATAACACTAAAGTGGACTCAAAACATGACTTAATTACGAGTCAAAAGGCATCACTTGTTAGCTTGCAGTTCTCACACACCTTGTTGAACATCAGCTGCTATGCCTTTTTGTTCTTTTTGCTTTGATAACTAGACTGCGGCAATATGGGATTTTGAATGGTCTTCATATCCCTGTTCAAATCACAATAGCTTTTCAAAATAAAAAGGATTTTTATTTTCATCGCAGTTGTGCAGTCCTTTGTGCAAGCAGTAATTGAACCACTTTAGGTGTTTTGTCATTCGCAAACGATGCCCTTTTAACCTCCAACAGTACAATTCCTATGAAATTGAAAATAGAAATCCATACTATTGAATTTGGCTGAGTTTTTATATATGCATATGTAAACATATATGAGCATGCTTTTCAAACATCGGCAGCTGATTGATGCAGTTATTTGCAGTGTCTACACTTGTGAGTTAATTCTATTGATTTGAGGCAGTCTTGGCCATGCAGATTCACACACTGTTGACTACAGATTCGGCAGATGGTCTCACTTCTTACATCTTCTGGAACATCTGGAGAAGTCTGGGCTATTTTTACCCACCAAATATGTCCTTGATGATAGATGTGACTGCTGATATTGCAACTAAACCAAGATGCACAGGTCCTCTTCCTAATGTGTATATTTGTGCAACCAACTATTTTCTTGTTTTACTGTTAAAATATATGCATCCTTTTAAACGGGGTATATTAATTTCGAGAAGTAGCTATTTCCAAAAAATAAAAATAAAAAATATATATATATGAGTTAAGTTCTTACTTGGCAAGAAGATGTTTTGCTTTTTATGCATAATTTTACTGAGGTTTACATGAGAAAATAATGCCAGTGGGCTAACAAAAATAAATGTAATTCTCAAGATATAGTCTCTGAAAACAAGTTTTAATATCTTAAGCAATTTTGCTTCACAAGTGGATTTGTTTTAACAATGTTTAAATATTTTTTACTGAAAAACCGGCAGAAATACTGATTTATAAAGTTGTGTTTTTGCAGTGTTCAGATGTGTGTGAATGTATCAGTATATAAATGTTGCTTTTCCCAGTTTCCCACAGGCTAAATAATTATTCACTGTATAGTGATCGCTGCAGCCTATTAATTCTGATTTCTCTTCTTCCGCTCTTTTTTCTCCGAACCCCCTCTCTATCTCTTTCTCATTCTATTTCAATTTCTCTCTTTTACCCTCTCGTCCTCTCTCTCTCTCTCTCCTCTGCCCCTGCAGAAGTCCTCTGATGCTGCTTTGCCCTCAGTATCATCCCCTTCTTCGCAAGCAGCTGAGAAAAGCAAACTGGAGGTACTGTAGCACTGTGCTTCTCTATGCTGTGCGGTTCACTGATCTTGGTGCTGTGCTGTGCTTGTGCTGTGCATTCTCTAGGCTGCATCCCAATTTGCATACTTTCCATCCTAAATAGTATGCTAGTTTAGAATGATTGCATTTCAAATAACATTATGTAAAAAATATGCCAAACATATCCAAATTGCATACTATTGCTGTTACATTTGCATCCATAAAAATTAAATGTGAAATAACAAATTTTTAAAACTTAATGCAATCAAAATTAGGGTTATGTGGCCTTTAGTCCCTGTTTAGCTACTGTTTAGCTTTAATCACGAAAAAAAACAAACCAAACAAATATTGAAATTATACTTAAACCTATTAGCAATTAAAAAAAAAAAAGGTTAACCCCTTTAATATGCACAATCAGGATGCAATTTTATGTGGTGGTGGTTTATCTCAGTAGTGTTTTACTGTCTTACTACATACACCAAATGCACTTTCACATCACTAACAAAGTAGTATGCAAATTGGGACAGACCTCTGTGTGCTGTTAATCAATCACTGAATCAGTGTTCTATGATATAATGTGTTGCGCAATCCCTGCACCGGCACAAATGTCCATGCGGCTGAAGCTGGGTTCATGCTGGTTAGTGCTAGACAAGCACATTTTAGCTGGTCAACGGGCCCGGCGCCAGAGGGGCCAAGGGTGACGGCCGGACTTTCGTTTAGCATGTATAATAGTCTAACTCAGTGCGAAATAATAGTCTAACTGATTGCTTTTTAGATGGAAAAATTGCCCATAACTCCTGGTCTAGGATCTGTTTTCTTCGTAATAATAGCAATAACGAAATAGATTTGGCAAACAATCCAGTGTATCTTCTGCTTTGGAAAGCGTCAAATGATTTTACAATGCATTTTCACAGAGGGGAGCAAAGTAGCTAATCACAGACCTGTTTGTTGATTTCTACAACGCAATGGCCAATTAGAGGTGTTTAGGTTGTAATCCATGCACTCTCAGCTTTTTGTCCAGCGCCGAGTTCTATCATGCTCGTAACTTCATTAAAAAAAAAAAAAAAGTTTCATTGTGTGGTCACATTCATTGGTTAAAACGGAACTTGTAAGATCGTGATGAATGAGTGACAGTTTTTTAAAGGGAGTGCTCTTTGCATGCTGTATACGATAATATATTCAGAATTTAAATAAAACTTGTTTTTCATGCTTGACAAGCGACCACGTACGACACAGAGATAGCTAACTACACTATATAGATCAAGATGATAATTTCAGAAGCACAAATGTATTTTGTGATTCTGCAACCGAGCCTGGTCCAAACGCAGGATTTAGGTAAGGAAATGGTTATTAATTATTTGTATTGGCTGCTATGCCAAATCATGCACCTGCTTGCTTTTCTGTTTAATTTAAGTGTTAGTGAATTATTGTAAAGTGTTACCCAAATAATGCATTTTGTGCATTTACTGAAACCAAACAATCAATATATATATATATATATATATAACACGTACATGCATGAATAAATATAATAATATATAAAATATATTTTATAATATATAAAAGTCATATGTTTTAATTTCCTGCATAATCTATTTGTGAAATGAAGTGTGTAAAACGGATGTAATTGCTTCAGTCTGAACTGTCTGACTATTGGCAGTTTTGGCAACAGATTATTAAACCACTTGTAAGAATGTTAATTTAAAACAAAGAGAGAGAGAACCTATAGAAGTCACACTGATGGGTTCACATTCATTGTTGAAAAGTGTTGTGGTTGTGTTTGAGTGTATGTGTGAAGTCTGTTGCATCTGTGCTCTGCTGTGGAAAAGAATCGATAGCACAGCTCTGTCAGCATGCAGAGTGGAAATAGAATAATCAATGTTCCCATAAAGAGCTCCAAACGGCCAATCCGCACCGCTCCTCCTGGCCTGTTCTCCATTTGTTCCGTCTGCTGGTAATCATAGTGCCAGTCAGATACCCCACCACCACTGCAGAAAACACACTCTGATCCCTCACTCCCACACCTGAACCAGCCTCTCGCTCAGCGTTTTTGCAGTAGCAATTGATTCACGCTGAGAGAAAAGGAGAACTGATTGCTCGATATCAAGGCCAGTCCTTTATGATGCATTTGTTTGGCTTTGTCATTGTGATGGGAGTTTTAAATGGTGCACTTTGTTAAAGGGCACCTATCATGCCCCTTTTTACAAGATGTAATATTGGTCTTTGGTGTCCCCAGAATGTGTGTGTGAAGTTTCAGCTCAAAATACTGCACATATCATTTAATATAACATCTGGAAAATGCCATTTTTGAGGCGTGTCTAAAAAAGAGCTGTTTTGGTGTGTATAACTTGAAATTAGGGCTGCACGATATATCGTTTCAGCATCGATATCGCGATGTGCGCATCTGTGATAGTCATATCGCAGGATGTGCGATATTTAGTAGGCCTATACTGATCGTTATATTTATACTGATCATTTTCTTTGCTCACAAACACACCGCGTCTACACCGGGCGTGACAGCTGTGCAGAGATATCCATTTTTAATAAATTTATCAACAGAGCTACTGCAAGCGATTTTCAGTGCTGGAAGTAGCAGCAGAGCTACTACATTTGTCATGTCATGCCGCATCCAGTGTAGTCAGTCACGCAGCATCACTGATTATAATGGCTTCTATTGTATTCTGTTGCATCATGCCGCTCACATAAGTTTTACTACAAATACCATGGTAAAGCTAAATGGCTAGTATAGCAAAACCATGTTAATATGTGGTTGCTTTAGTTTTACTTTAGTTATTTATTGGTAGTAAACCCGTGTTTAATTTTCATAAAGGTGCATATGTAATTAATTGAGTGCAGAAATGAAAGTGAGTAATTTTACCTGACGCTGATATTACAATAGCCAGTCTGAATGGTTTACGTGATCTGGCTCTTGATTTTATTGTTGTTGTTTTTTTTGGCAAATATATCAAACATGAGCGCGGTAAGAGTGTCTACGGTAATTCACGTTGGCCAAAACAAGGAAACGCGTTGTGAAAAAAATCAAATAAAATCACCGACAATCACAGACATTGCATTCGGACGGGATTAGTTTTCTCAGAGGATTACTGAGTTTGCTGAAAAACAGTAGGTAATTTGCTCTGGAATTATTACAGAGGTTGTGTGAGGAAAAAAACAGGCATGGCAGATTCGAACGGGATTAAAATCACCAAGTACGTCTTTGAAACACATTTCTCTAACGACCCCCTATAAAACTAGTCCCGTCCGAATAGGGCTTAGGAACATGAAATTGTCCAGCCTTGGCTTCCTGTTTCACAGGATTATAAATATGAGGAACACAGAGGCCAAATTCCCTTAATCATTGATCAGTAAAATCAAAGAATATATTTCTGATGTGCAGAAAAAGATTGTTGAACTTCACAAATTTAGAAAGTGACTGTAAGAAAGGAGCTAAATCATTGAAAATCCCCATTTCCACCATCATGGCAATAATTAAGAGGTTCCAATCAACTAAAGATGTCACAAATCTGCCTGGAAGAGGATGTGTGTCTATATCGTCCTAATGCACAATGAGGAGGAGTGTTTGAGTGGCCAAAGACTCTCCAAGGATCACAGTTGGAGAATTGCGGAGATTAGTTGATTCTTGGGGTCCGAAAGCCTCAAAAAAAATGAAAATAAAATAAAAAATAAAAATCATCAAACAGCCCCTACATCACCACATGTTGCTTGGGAGGGTTTCATGAAAAATTCTCCTCGCTCATCCAAAAACAAATTCCAGCATATTCAGTTATCAGACACGACTGGAACTTCAAATAGCACTGGCATCTATGGTCAGATGAAACTAAAAAAAAGAGCTTTTTAGCAGCAAACACTCAAGATGGGTTTGGTGCACACGGGGCTAAAAAAGTACCCCATGTGTACAATAAAATATATTGCTGGATCTTTAATGTTGTGGGCCTATTTTTCTGCTGGAGGTACTGGATATCTTGTTCAGATATATGGCATCATGGATTCAATTAAATACCAACAGATAAAAAATTAAAAACTGACTGTCCAGGCAGAAATCTTATAATGGGCCGTGGTTGGATCTTCCAACAGGACAATGATCCACAAACACACATCAAAACTAAAACAAAAATGGGTCACAGAAAACAAAACCAAGCTTCTGCTATGGCCGTCCCTGTCCTCTGACCTGAACCCTATAGAAAATGAGTGGTGAACTGAAGAGAAGAAGCACCAACATGGAGCTGTGAATCTAAAGGGTCTGGAGTGATTCTGGATGAAGGAATGGTCTCTGATCTCTTGTCAGGTGTTCTCCAAACTTATCAGGCATTATAGGTGAAGATTCAGAGCTGTTATCTTGGCAAAAGGAGTTTGCAAAAAGTATTGAATAAAAGGGTATGATTAATTGTAATTGAAATATGAGATGAAAAGATTAAATATGAAACGTTTATCTCTGAAGTTGTTCATAAAAATATTCAATATATTTGTGATGGATAAAATGCTAACTTTGAAATTATCCTTAGCAAGATAAAATATTCTTCCATTTAATTTAACATTTTTTTAGAGTTCTTCTGCAGTGTGCCCATAGTTGAAGAAACCTATATGTAGATGTGTTTGTTTGTGTGTGTGTGTGTGTTTTAAGCTGTGGTAGCCATATCTAAGCTGTCAAAGTACAGACCTCAAAGCAAAACTGCAAGCCTTGTGCCCTAAAGACACCTTAGACTTGTAGCTGACTCAACATTTTTTTTCCTCCTTCAATTTCTTGTGTGCGCGCAAACTCCTAAATGTGTTTTTTTCATAATTTTCTTTTCTTTATTCTGACACAGAAGGAGAGAGAGAAGAAAAAGGAGGAGAAGAAGAGGGAAAAAGACATAGATAAAGGGAACAAGCCAGCAGTTTTTGAGAAGGTAATTTACCTCATTACTGACCAAATAGACTGGAGACGTTACCCTTTTTAATAAGTGCTGTGTTTATGACTCAGTTGACGACATTCTGTTTGGAGAACTTCAGGTGCTTGTTGCTGGACCATAAGGGAAATTCTTCACAAATATTTTTGCTGTATTTTACTTGATTTTTGAGTTTTCACATTGGTAGCACTTTATTTTACAGTTTGTGTACTTCCCTGGTACATACATGGTAAATATCTTGTACCTACAGGCAAATGAGTGGTAACACAAAGTACTTACCTGAAGTGTATGTACATGGTAACAAATGTGACCCTGGACCACAAAACCAGTCTTAAGTCGCTGGGGTATATTTGTAGCAATAGCCAAAAATACAATGTATTGGTCAAAATTATAGATTTTTCTTTTATGCCAAAAATGATTAGTATATTAAATAAAAATCATATTCCATGAAGATATTTTGTAAATGTACTACTGTAAATATATCAAAACGTCATTTTTGATTAGTAATATGCTTTGCTAAGAATTAATTTGGACAACTTTAAAGGCGATTTTCTCAATATTTAGATTTTTTTGCACCCTCAGATTCCAGATTTTCAAATAGCTGTATCTCGGCCAAATATTGTCCTATCCTAACAAACTATACATCGATGGAAAGCTTATTTATTCAACTTTCAGATGATGTATAAATCTCAATTTCAAAAAATTGACACTTAAGACTGGTTTTGTGGTCCAGGGTCACAAATAAGAACGGTCACTTACAGGTAGTGCCCGTACATGGTAAATAATTAGATATTTTACTGTACTTACTAATGTGTATATACATGGTAAATATGTAGTACTTACGGACAAGTGGGTACAAACACAGGCAGGTCCTTACAGTATCCGTATATGGTAGCTAATAAGACACATTACTATGCATACTAATGGTATGTACATGGTAAATATGTAGCACCTACGGAAAAATGGGCTATTATGTGGTAACAAACAAGACGCATACTGTACTTGGTATACACGTGGTAAATATGTAGTACTTATGGTGGAATTTATTTTATAGTCCTATTTCCATATACTTTCTATGTATGAGTAATTGATGGTAGATGGTACATAGTAAGTATATGGAAATAGGACTGTAAAATAAAGTGCACCATTTTACATAAACATTACACAGGAATTACCAATTCTTCAAGCTTTGTAAGCAATGTTGTGGAGAGCAATTTAACATTAACACACACTTGTTTGTAAGTACTACATATTTACCACGTGTATACCAAGTACAGTACGTGTCTTGTTTGTTACCACATAATAGCACATTTTTCCTTAGGTGCTACACATTTACCATGTACATACCATTAGTATGTACAGTAATGTGTCTTATTAGTTACCATATACGGATACTGTAAGGACGTGCCTGTTTGTACCCACTTGTCCGTAAGTACTACTTATTTACCATGTATATACACATTAGTAAGTACAGTAAAATATCTAATTATTTACCATGTACGGGCACTACCTGTAAGTGACCGTTCTTACCCACACTTGTCTGCATGTACAAACTAATTACCATGCATTACCATGAAAATGTGATGGTTTTAATGGTTATGATGGGAATTGTATTGGTTTTAATGGAAACTATAATGGTGTCTACTGGTATGCGATGGATTCTATTGGTGGGATGTTAAATCCTATTGGATTTATGCCCAAAACACACTACAAAAAGGAATTTTGTAATGGTTTTACTGGAAAAAGCTAATGGTTTATAATGGTATTTTAATGGAAACCATTGGAATTTCTGTGATGGGTTCTATTGGGCTTCTATTGTTTTTTTAGCAGGATTAGTAAGTACAGTAAAGTATCTAATTATTTGCCATGTACGGGCACTACCTGTAAGTGACCATTCTTACCCACACTTGTCTGTATGCACAAACTAATTACCATGCATGTACGACTGTTAAGTACAGTCGTGTTTCTTATTTGTTACCATGTACATACACCTCAGGTAAGTACCTTGTGTTACCACTCATTTGCCTGTAGGTACAAGATATTTACCATGTATGTACCAGGGAAGTACACGTACTGTAAAATAAAGTGCTACCCTTACATTTTTAACAAATCTGAGATTTTGAGAATCACATAAGTCAGACAGTGTTCAGTGACCATAAGGAAGATCACAGTCCTGTCTTTCCTGTGAAATCAAACACCCCTGAGCACTGGAGTTTAATTTGTCTTGCATATTCATACATCTCTTTGCAGGAGATTAGAATCTCTAAGTTCGTTTTAGTTAAAAGCCTCATGGGAGATTGTGTATTGATGGTGGTCCGAATGTCAGATGGTTGAGAAAATTTATGCAAATAAGGATGATACAGACACGTTTCTGGTGGATTCTGTGCTTAAATCACGTTGACACGTTGCTATCATTACTATTATATAATTAAAATTTCATTGTGGCTAGAATGTGGTCAATTTGTTGCACTGATACTGTGTGGCAGGGATTTTCAGATTATTATAGTTACATTGTGCTTTCAAAAATGATGAGATTGATCATGATTTTATTCTGTTGATAGATTTTAACAGTTAGAAGGAAACATCTGCATATAGTTTTGAGTTTATTTTTTGAGGTTGGACAGGTTAGTTGCGTGTATTTGAAAGAAGACTCCTATGCTTACTGAACTTACTTTATCTGATCAAAATGAAGTAAAAATGGTAATAATGTGAAAAGTTATTTAAAGTAACTGTTTTCTTTTTTAATATATTTTAAAATGTAAATTATTGCTTTGATGCCAAAGCTGCTCAAGAATCATTATTATCAATGTTGAAAATGGTAATATTAATATATATTACTTTTATATTAATATATAATACTTAATACTAATATTTTTGTGAAAACTGTTGCATTTTCTTCAGGATTCTTTAAATCTAAACTTCAAAAGAACTGCATTTATTTGGAATAATTTTTGTAAGTCTTTACTCTCACATCTAAAAACAAAATATTTCTTTTTCACAAATCCATGTAGATTTTGTAATTTGACTTTATTACTGAATACCACAAACATTTTAAAATAACAATCAAAACTTGTATTACATTAACTCCATACAGAAATAAAGTTTGCATTATTTTAACTGTAATCTAGCGTATACACGATGATGACTTTATTGAGCATGTATTGAACGCAATCATAGTCTGCATGGAAACAGCCACACTGCTGTTCATTTTACCGACAAACCCCCAGAGCATCTGATCTCTAGCGCTTTGAGCAGTGTAGCAAATTAGCTTAAAAGGGAAATATTTATAATTAATTATAACTAGTTATAATTAATAATAAATATTTAGATTAGATCTTAGAATTAACTGTAGTAGAATCGATATTACAATTATTTGATCTGTCCGTCCACCGAGCAGACAATATAATCATTTATCAGTTCTAGGAAAGATTATTTTCCTGGCCAAGGAAGAATAGCTTTCTTACTTTATTCAGTACTAGCAGTAGTTTAGCATGTAGCAAGGAGCAGCATTCAGTGACTTCAAATCGTGAGCAGGACACAGAGACAATCAATTGTGAAAATAAGTGTAGCAAATCAGTTCAAAAGGGAAATGTATATAAATAATTACAATTAATTATGATTAATTACAATTATGTCGGCTGACAGTAATAATTGTAGCAGAATTAAATTGCCATCAACTGATATGTTCGTCCAGCGAACATTCAGTGTAAGTTCATATCAACTCTAAGAAAGGATATTTTCGTGGCCACAGAAAATACTTTCCTAAGTATTAATGCATTAGAGCATGTAGTAAGGATCAAAAATCTTAAAGGGACATTAATTTGCAAGGCAGAACCAGAAACTCATGTAATTTGTGCGCACAACTTTTATTAACTAAATGCTAACACGCATAACTAATCTAAACAAACATACATACACTCAAGCGTATATACAAAAGGGGAGCTAAAGTGAATGAATGAAGCCATTAGAGAAAACAGGTGGTTAACTGACTCTTTCCATAACTGCATTCTGAGTAAAACCATCAGCACCGTTTATAACGGGGTCTATAGCTTATACTAAACCTCTGTTTAGTTTAGTTTAGTTTAGTTAGATGTAACATATTTGCACTTCCTTGGTCGTTGGCGAGTGTCCGGAATGCAGTCTCGGATGAAAAGTCTTTGATGGTTTCAAGGTTTTGGACTCGCGATCACGTTCTTCCGGGTTGAAGAGTGATGAATTCCAACAGATGTTATTCTGGCTCGGTGGTGATTGGGAGTTCCTTCCCAGGTAGAAAGTGAAAAAGAGCTAAGAAAGAGATCATCTGAGGTCCGAGGACCTTTGGTTGAATGGAAAGTCAAGGCTGCAAGGCCTGGCACAAAACTTATGGGTCCAGAAGTGTTCTAGCTCACATCCTCATCTTCTCAGTATCTGTAAAGAACCGCAGACTGGAGGGGCATCACTGATGTGAGAGCTTTTTCTGATATAGAGGTCACACCTCTGGGGTGTCAAAGAGCCAATGGAGTCCTGAACTTTTGGAGGGAAGGTTTTACGACTCTTTGTCTCTGAGTATGGTAATTTGCAAAGGGGTTGGATTGGAAGTTGATATACAAACTATTAAAGATTCTTAGGACACTAATATGTTGCATAGGTATCAACATGTAATATTCACTCTCAATTAGATCATCCGAAGACGAATTGATAGAGACCAAACATAGTATGAGTGAGGTAATATTAACTAGTGATCTATCATAAGCATGCATAAAACAGGATACAATACACAAGAACATATACAAGAACTGTAATAATATACACAATGACCTGAAGATATGTGTGTTCATTCAAAGAAAGGTTTTTCTATGAATTAATTAGAGAAGAGTCCATTTTTATGGAATAATGTCTCTTTCCTAAGGGGAGTGTTGCTTTGCCCGCATTCCTTTGAGCAGTAAAACTAGTGTTATCAGATCGGTTGCCATGGAACCGGGGGCCTGGAGGCATCCACAGACATAGGGGCACCCAGTATGCGTATTGGGTGAGGGGTCTGTGATTATTTGTTAATCTAATAACTAATTGATTTGTTAAATCAAATGAAAAATTGTGTCTGATTGGTCCAGATGCTACATAAGGGATTTAACTCTCTGGGGTCGGCTGTCTCGCCGGCGAGACCAACTCGGTTTTTTTTAAGATCAGTGGAAAAGACACTAAAAATACTCTGTTGATTTTGGTCACACAAATAAGTGTTATACATCAATCGAAACTGTTAAGTGTCTACTTTTTTTTTGTGTACACTCACAATAACAACACAACTTTGTGCTTTTGGAAAAATAAGAAAACAAACAGGGTGCGCGCTCTGTCTTCTCCGTCTCCGCGAACTGTTTTTAGAAATGCGTCACTAAAATGAACTGTAACTCAGCAAATACTCAACACAGAGACATGGGGGTTATATCTATAGAAAGCTTGAAGTGTCTACTTTGAAATTAAGCAAGTCTTGTCGAAAACAAACATTCTGTGATGAAGTAATCCGTATGAAACCAACACGATGTTCAGTCTTTCCAGTCTGACTCATTATCTCTAATGTGATCCTGCCCCCGCGCGGCTCGCGCCGTTCATATGTAAATAGCCGCGTGGGATGTGCGCACGTGCAAACGCCCAACACAAACAAAGAGCGGAGCTCCTCATCGCGGCTACTGTTCGTTTCTGGAAGAAGACGCGCTGAGTAAAAGCAGGATTTCCCTCGAAAGAAGAACACTATTTCATCCAGTAGAGGACATCAATCTGATGAGTAAGTAATGTTTCTTTTTTGCATTAGTTACCCTTTTATTGTGACAGATTTACTAACAGTTAGTTGGGTTTTTCCCAAAGACAACATGATGAATGCTACGTGTCTAAGAATATTTAGACCATGTTTATTATTAATACTCACAAAAATGTTCACAAATAGATTTTAATAGCGTGCTAAACAATAATAATTAGTTTCTCAGATATAAAATATCATTTTTTTATAGTACAAAGTACATCCTTTTATGGTACAAAGCTTGCTTGAGTCTGTGGCTACAGAATCATATCATAGGCTACTATAAAATCATACATAGCCTACTAGGCTATATGACTACAAAATCATAGTTGGGTTTTTCCCAAACTATAATTCCTGACTACAGTGTTTGAAATCGTGTAAAACATTTTGAATATGAAAGGCAATTCATTGTATTTAAATTTCTTACGGCGCAATGATGTTTTCATGCTCTATATAAAACAATAAAAGTAATATGAGTGTACACCGTAACATGATGAATGCTACGAGTCTAAGTATGTTTAGTACATGTTTATTATTAATAGCCTACTCTGTTCAGAAATAGATTTTAATAACGTGCTAAACAATAATAATTAGTTTCTCAGATATAAGATTCCTTTCTCTTTTTTTTTTTAATGATAGTACAAAGCATGTGTGAGTCTATGGCTACAAAACCTATATATGTGTGTGTATATGTGTGTGTGTGTGTGTATGTATGTATATATATATATATATATATATATATATATATATATATAAGAATATTTACATTTGAGTTTGAATAAATGACCATCCCTACAGTATAAATTCTGGGTATCTCTTGTTCTTTGAAACCACAATAATGGGGAAGACTGCTGACTTGGCAATGATCCAGAAGACGAACATTGACACCCTCCACAAAGAGGGTAAGTCACAGAAGGTCATTACTGAAAGGTGTGGCTGTTTACAGAGTGCTGTATCAAAGCATATTAAATGCAAAGTTGACTGGAAGGAAGAATTTGGGTAGGAAAAGGTGCACAAGCAACAGGGATGACCGCAAGCTTGACAATACAGTCAAGCAAAGCCGATTCAAACACTTGGGAGAGCTTCACAAGGAGAGAACTGAAGCTGGAGTCAGTGCATCAAGAGTCACCACGCTCAGACGCCTTCAGGAAAAGGGCCACCAAGCCACTTCTGAACCAGAGACAATGTCAGAAGCATCTTAACTGGGATGTGGAGAAAAAGAACTGGACTGTTGCTCAGTGGTCCAAAGTCCTCTTTTCGGATGAAAGTAAATTTTGCATTTCATTTGGAAATCAAGGTCCCAGAGTCTGAAGGAAGAGTGGAGAGGCACAGAATTCATATTGCTTGAAGTCCAGTGTGAAGTTTCCACAGTCAGTGATGATTTGGGCTGCCATGTCATCTGCTGGTGTTGGTCCACTGTGTTTTCTGATGTCCACAGTCAACGCAGCCATCTACCAGGAAATTTTAGAGCACTTCATGCTTCCTTCTGTTGACAAGCTTTATGGAGATGCTGATTTCATTTTCCAGCAGGACTTGGCACCTGCCCACACTGCCAAAGGTACCAAAAGCTGGTTCAATGACCATAGTGTTACTGTGCTTGATTGGCCAGCAACCGCTTGACCTGAACCCCATAGAGAATCTATGGGGTATTGTCAAGAGGAAGATGAGAGACACCAGACCCAACAATGCAGATGAGCTGAAGGCCACTATCAGAGCAACCTGGGCTCTCATAACACCTGAGCAGTGCCACAGACTGATCGACTCCATGCCACACCGCATTGCAGCAGTAATTCAGGCAAAAGGAGCCCCAACTAAGTATTGAGTGCTGTACATGCTCATACTTTTCATTTTCATACTTTTCATTTGGCCAAGATTTCCAAAAATCCTTTCTTTGTATTGGTCTTAAGTAATATTCTAATATTTTGAGATACAGATTTTTGACTTTCATGAGCTGTAAGCTCTAATCATCAAAATTAAAAGAAATAAACATTTGAAATATATCAGTTTGTGAGTAATGAATGAATATAATATACAAGTTTCACTTTTTGAATGGAATTAGTGAAATAAATCAACTTTTTGATGATATTCTAATTATATGACCAGCACCTGTGTGTGTATATGTGTGTGTGTGTGTGTGTATATATATGTATATGTGTATGTGTATGTTCCTGATATTAACATGCTCACAAATGTTTTTTTTTTTTTTTGGTGGTTTGTATTTTGAATCGGATACCAGCACCAGATGTATCCTGATGTCTCTTCAAACTGTTTCCTCTGAGAGCGCTGTACCAACATCAGATGTTCAACTACACTGATATTCTGTTAAAACAAGCTCCTTTTCTACTGATTGTTTTTTTTCTTCTTGAATCCATGGAAAGAATTAGAAACACTTAAATAACACGCGTAAATATCAGGTATGATTTACTTCTTGAACAGAATCTGTTGCAGGAATGACTCAAAGTCTGTTCACATCACTGTGGTTAGATCAGTGTGCACAATAATGTGTCTTTGACCTTCATTATGCATGTTTTGATTATACTGTGTTGTAAATAAAATACAAATAATTTAAAAAAACCTTTTTTTCAATCTCCTCACATTCTCTTTTACCTGCCTCAGAGTCACAGTCACACTGATGGGCCATTAGAGGCCATTAGGGGAGGGCCCTTTGTCTTTCAGGTGAGACTCACTTAATATTCAAGGCCATTGCCACTCCCTCGCATATAGACCCTCGAACACAAAACATGTCTTGAAAAATTTAAATCAATATATTGTTTTCTGTGAATGAGTAAGCAGAATGATTTTCACATAATTTTGAAGTAAATATTCTAGCCTACAAGACTGATTACTCAAAAGTCTTATTCACAACTATTTAGTGTGGGTTTTAAGGCCTTATTTCAGCTACATTTTTTTCCCCGAAACTTACTAACCACGCATAATATTTTTTTTCTAAAAAATGCAGACATGTACATCCATCTTGGTCACATATTATTGTAGCACAGTTTGTGCTGAATACAAAAAAAATTACACGTTGGTCAGTAGTATCTTTTAAGTAGCTGAAATAAGCACAAATATCAGGGCATGTCAAAACATCTTAAGGGCCCCAAAATGACCTCAGACCCCAGAGGGTTAATAAATGAAACTATAGCTAACATGCAACTAAACTAAGCAAAACCTATGTATATACCAAATGAAGGAAAGAAAGAGAAGAACAAAAGAATGGCAGTTTTTCACATCAATTAACCACAACCTAATTGAGAATCATCAGAGAATCAAAAATCACCTTAAAAGGGGCTCAAACTTAAACACGCATCTAACTAGTGCTAAACAAGAGTCCTGATGCGGTAGACAACAGAGGTTCTTGATGAGTTCTTTAGGAGTGATCTGGCGGTTTTCCTCTGGTTCTTCTGAAGATGGGAAAGTCCACAACGAATTGATGTAAGTTACTTGAAGATAAAAACTGCCAGAAAATCAAACTCAGGAGGATAGTTTTGAAGGGTCTTGGAGTGTGTCCGTCTCAAGAAGAAAGGTTTTTTGAGCCACGGTTAGTCTGAGTTAGGGACTTTTGATAGTTCCTATCCACACCCACCTTTTGGGTGGAATGGCCAATCAGAGGCATGAATTTTGAGCGGGAGAAACTTTCTTTGTCTCCGTTTATGGTACATTTGCATTTTTATTGCTGGTGTGGAGAGTTGCTGCAGTTTTACTTCGAAGCATAGTAAAAATTGTATGATGCATTTCACGATCACATAGTGTACATCATTGCTTGAGAAATAAAGAGAAGATCATTTTGATACCAAGAAAGAAACCTCTAGAAGATATTAAAGCAGAGATACACTCAAACACTTGAATAAAGGCGTTTAGAGTCTAACTAATACAAATAAAGAGTTGTAACTAGGCTAATATAATAGGGGAACATGCATACAACACATGCATATACCAGATATATTTATAACCGCTTATATATGGCTTAAATAAAGAAAATGTCTTTGTGTGTGATGTGTATGGTGTTTGTGGAGGTAAGACCACTGGTCTAGTCAGGCCGTTGGTGCCTGGCACTGGGGGTCATTTACTTCTCTTTGGAATATGTTAGAAGTTCGAGGGGAGACCAGAGAGTTGATCTGTTTAGCATCTTCTTGATAGTGGTGGAAAACCATTGGCAATTTAGCACCCATATAAATGTAGAATGTGGGGCCAGGTCTGTAATTTATATGCAAATGTCAAAAGGCTAAAAGGGTCTTTTTAAAACATAAAGCCCCAACGATCATCACTGATCCTAAGCAAATGCTACAGCGGTATCGACCGGGTTTCTTTCGCGCCAGTGGACACTTAGGGTAACATATATTGCAGGCTTGACTTCATCTCTCTGTACTGCAGAGATGTTGAGCAAAGAAGCAAACACTTAGATGTGCTGAAATAGCCACAGCAGCAATAATTTAAAATTTTGCGTCTAGTCGACATTGCACATTCACAACTCTACAGCACAAGGGGAAAAAAAGCCCCGAACGGGCATCTTACATTTGTACTTGTGTCACTTCAGGCACCTTGCTTTCCTTTGGGCTACACTTCATAACCACACAGAGTCACACACATCTTCCCCTCCCCTGAAGCACAGTTTGGGGTCATCTGGGATCGTAACGCAGAAAAGAAACGCGGAGAAAAAGGCATTCAAAATAGCCGTGTTTCGTGTGTGAGAGAAAACAGAGTGTGTGAGGCATTTGGAAATGTGTATTGTCATCTAGCTGTCAGAGAGCACAATGGAGGTATTTGATTGACAGGCGAGAGGACGAGGATGGGTGGCCCTGAGTGAGAGCGGAGAAGGAGTCACACAGAGGGCAGAGTGCTGCATTTTTTCTTCAGTGGTGTCTCACTTTTTCTGTTCTCTTACTCTCTGCGTAACTTCTTACTCTTCATGCTCTGTTGTCCTGCACAAATGGTTCTCAACTAGCTTTGCTTCAGGATTTTACATTGGGCATATACTGGCAACCCACTAGCATATAAAATAGGAAAATGCAAAACTAGTTGATAGGTTGCCTGAATGATTAGTTAACTGGTTGTCTTAAATATGCTGGTTCCGGGTTCAGTAATGTGAAAGAGAGTTCTTGTGATCTAAAGATTAACAGTTTTAGGCCACTTTTAATTTGACATGCCACCTTAAAAGTGAAACGCTCGTGGTAGGATGCTCAAAATTAAATGACCAAATGACTATATCAGAGGTGCTTTAAGGGAAGATTTTAAAATCGCAACATTTTCAAGATGGTTTTAGTATGGTGTGCAGCAGGGTTCCGTATGTGTCCTTCATTTTCTCCATGAAGGAATTGAATTAATGGTAACTTAACCTTTAAAAACAAACCTATTGTGAGCTTACAAGTTTGTAAATTGATACTTTTTTTGAAGCTATCAGTGTGCATTATTTCAACTTATTTTTTAAATAATCACGTAAGAAGTGGTATTCATGATGAAAAACTCCACCAATCAAAGAATCACAGTGAGCAAATCACACCAAAATAACTTTTATTGCACCCACCGACTCGCATGCAAATATGTTGTTTATAATCAATCTTTAAATCAGTAGTTTTATTTGTCCATTGTTTTTAATTTATGTAATTTACAGTAGGGCTGTGCGATTTGGGGAAAATATAATTTTTTTTTTTTTTTTTTGACAGATATTGCAATTGCAATTTGATTTGCACAGTATGGGTATCGTTACTCTGCTGAAAAAAACAATAGAAACCATCACAGAAATTCTTATGGTTTCCATTAAACCTAAAATATTATTTTATCCTTGCTTCTACAATCTCTTTCTAACAACTTGGCTTGACGTGGCTTTAAGCAATATGCATCGTTAAAGTTCCACTTTCACCACATAAAGCCGGTAAATGTGGTGTTTACATGTAATAATCATAATATGAATTTACCTTATGGTACGAACCCAGAGTCTCCGCATTAGTAAACGATAAAACGAGCATCTTCCCTGCGAAGACATGTCGCATTTTGGGGCAAAACAAAAAAACATTGTCGAACAACAATATAAAATGCTGTTAACTATTCATTGGTTATCCTAAAATTAATTGTATTATAAATTATACTACAACTGCAAAATACTAAATTGATATACTGTTCGGCGTGATGACGTTTAATGTCTCCGACAGCGTCTGTAGTCCCATTTAGCAACTTGTTTGCAACCGTCTTTTTTAAGAAACATAACAGTTTTAAAAAACCACGAGTGTGGTGTGACTGGTATGTTTTATGTCGTAGAATAAAATGTGAAAGTATCTTGAGCTTGCGTGAACCACGGACCTTATTTAAGGGATTTAACCAAAATCCCATTAAAAAAAACCCATTGACTCTGAGACGATGAAATCGGAAGCGCTAAAATGCTAACTCGCTTCCGGGTTTTCGCCTACAAAGTGACATCATAGTTCCCCCACTCTATTGATCTGACCTTGTAGATGCCATAATCCCACTCGGGCGTGTTTTTTGTTTTTTTTGCCACTCAAGGCTAGCAGTCATGCATTTGCGTTTGATCTGGAACAGAGAATATCGCGTCCACATCGCAGGCTTTTCGATTAGTAAATCACAACATCTCAAATTGCGATTGTGGTTCGATTTCGATTAATCACACAGCCCTAATTTACAGTGCTTAATGGGTTCGTAATTATTTACTTCATAAAAGCTCTCTTTTACTTAAAAAATGCATCTCTTTATCTTCATTTCTTTAATGAAGAAAATCGAATTAAAAAAAAAAAAAAGTCTTATGTGAAACATACTTCAGGAACCAAAGCCATTGAAAAGCACTGTTGCACTATTGATTTTATAAAATGGCAGCAACAGTAGAATTACTAACCTATTCAACATATTAATAATAATAAGAATATACAATAGTTTTACATTAACTGTAGGCTGTTTGTTTGCCAAAAAACGTATTGCAACTCTGCACATTAATATAGAAATAAATATTAAATATTAAAAATAAAAGTTGTTTATTTTGCTATCCTGTCTATGTTCCATTACATGATTAGTTGCATTTTGTTATTTACCTTTAACATTACACCTTCCCTGCTTTCAGAACAAGCAGCAACTCGTTTTTGGTTCGCATACCAATAGTCCACTATCCCATGCTCTTGACATTTCTGTCTCAACTATGTGTGGTTGTACAGTATGAAGTTGGAAGTGTTGGTCACAGTGGAGAAGATTAAAAAATGCAGTGGCCTTTGGAAGTCCAGCTGCAATCTCTCCGTTTTCCGCTCCACTGAGTCAAGAATATTCACGGTCTTTGTAACTCCAGAAAGACGACTAAGCTTTATGGGAGGCAGAGCTAGCACTGCGTAGGCACCTTCTGTTCTAGCGCAGTCTTGTGCCGTTCCCAGAGAGACTGGGATGAGATGAAGGGAAAAGAGTGAAAAATGAAGGAATGGAGGGAGAGATCCTGACAGGGCAGTTCAGCACCTTTATGCCTTTGGGGCTGGTGCCTGTGGCCATACGTGACAGCCCATGTGTGCTCATCCACACACACAAAACCAGCACACTGATGTAGAACAAACTGCATTCAGTTGGCTGTAGTAGATAGTCCATCTGTCTGCTGTACAAAACCAATATAAACAGTTTGGTTTGAAACTGAGGTACCAAAGCCTCATGCTGCATCAATACCAATACCTTAGGCCTGAGGTTTTCTAATGCCCCAACCCCCCAAATCTCATCAAATATCTGTTACTTATTTTATTTGTCATTGTTCTAAAGCCAAAATAAGTTACTAACAAGTTGTAAGTTTTTAACACTTAAATAAGTAATGTGTGTTTGTGTGTGTGTGTGTATATATTCCATTGTTCAGCGCATGCTGACTGAATTCTGACTCGTGAATTCTCTCATCATAAACAACAAAGTGCAGATGCAGGCTATGTGTGATGCAAGTATAAGAGATTTATTCATCTTACAGTGTAGATTCACTGATTATAGCGGGAGTGTTTTTAAAGTGCATAAACTTGTGCTAGACTGAGCTTGTGATGATGTTCCTTGGTAATGTAGCCTAATGTTCTTGGCTTGTTTTCTGTAGCTGCTTTTTGAATAACTGAGGAAATGTAAGCATTATAATTTGTAACTTACGACATTTCTATTCATTTTTTATCATGTTAAATACAAATTCAGTCATATTAAAAGCTTTAGGCTGCTTTTAGCCGTACGCTGGAGTTGGTTCACTTTCCAGCAATGAAACTAAGTAAATAAATTAGCATAATAATATCGTGTATCGGCGATCTCACAGGTTGACAATATGAAAATTGAGCATATCACTCAACACTAATAATGTATATACACACACACACACACACACACACACACACACACACAAACGTATGTGTGTGTGTGTGTGTGTATATATTCCATTGTTCAGCGCATGCTGACTGAATTCTGACTCGTGAATTCTCTCATCATAAACAACAAAGTGCAGATGCAGGCTATGTGTGATGCAAGTATAAGAGATTTATTCATCTTACAGTGTAGATTCACTGATTATAGCGGAGTGTTTTTAAAGTGCATAAACTTGTGCTAGACTGAGCTTGTGATGATGTTCCTTGGTAATGTAGCCTAATGTTCTTGGCTTGTTTTCTGTAGCTGCTTTTTGAATAACTGAGGAAATGTAAGCATTATAATTTGTAACTTACGACATTTCTATTCATTTTTTATCATGTTAAATACAAATTCAGTCATATTAAAAGCTTTAGGCTGCTTTTAGCCGTACGCTGGAGTTGGTTCACTTTCCAGCAATGAAACTAAGTAAATAAATTAGCATAATAATATCGTGTATCGGCGATCTCACAGGTTGACAATATGAAAATTGAGCATATCACTCAACACTAATAATGTATATACATACACACACACACACACACACACACACACACACACAAACGTATGTGTGTGTGTGTATATACAGGTGCATCTCAATAAATTAGAATGTCGTGGAAAAGTTAATTTGTTTCAGTAATTCAACTCAAATTGTGAAACTCATGTATTAAATAAATTCAGTGCACACAGACTGAAGTAGTTTAAGTCTTTGGTTCTTTTAACTCTGGTGATTTTTGGAACCACAGCCTTATGAGGATTGTCAAGCAAAATCAATTCAAAAATTTGGGTGAACTTCACAAGGAATGGACTGAGGCTGGGGTCAAGGCATCAAGAGCCACCACACACAGACATGTCAAGGAATTTGGCTACAGTTGTTCTCTCCTGAACCACAGACAACGTCAGAGGCGTCTTACCTGGGCTAAGGAGAAGAAGAACTGGACTGTTGCTCAGTGGTCCAAAGTCCTCTTTTCAGATGAGAGCAAGTTTTGTATTTCATTTGGAAACCAAGGTCCTAGAGTCTGGAGGAAGGGTGGAGAAGCTCAGTGTTAAGTTTCCACAGTCTGTAATGATTTGGGGTGCAATGTCATCTGCTGGTGTTGGTCCATTGTGTTTTTTGAAAACCAAAGTCACTGCACCTGTTTACCAAGAAATTTTGGAGCACTTCATGCTTCCTTCTGCTGACCAGCTTTTTAAAGATGCTGATTTCATTTCCCAGCAGGATTTGGCACCTGCCCACACTGCCAAAAGCACCAAAAGTTGGTTAAATGACCATGGTGTTGGTGTGCTTGACTGGCCAGCAAACTCCCCAGACCTGAACCCCATAGAGAATCTGGGGTATTGTCAAGAGGAAAACGAGAAACAAGAGACCAAAAAATGCAGATGAGCTGAAGGCCACTGTCAAAGAAACCTGGGCTTCCATATAAACTGTTCCACGACATTCTAATTTATTGATATGCACCTGTATATGTATGTGTGTATACACACACACACACACACACACACACACACACACACACACACACACACAACTCTGTATAGCTATCTTTGTGAGGACATACACTGACACATGCGATCTCTAGCTCCTTACCCTAACCCTAACCTTCAGAACTAAGTGCATCACCCAAACCCTTACCCTAAACCTACCCTTTACTCAATTATAACCTGACCCCTAAAACCAAGTCTTGACCCTCAAACAGGCCTTTAAAGGGGTCCCAGAAAGTGAGGACCGGCCAAAATGTCCTCACTTTACATGATTGTACTCACTCCGATGGTCTAAAACTCAAACCGGCCCTCACAAAGATAGCTGTACAAGTGCACACACACACACACACACACACACTTTAAGTGTTAATGAAAGTAATATTTTTCTCTCACAGTTTCATTCTGCTGTAAAGATCAGAAACCATGAAATTTCATCAGTTTTATTTTGACAACAATAGATTTTAACAGTAAAAAATATTTTTAAATATCTACATAATTTTATGGAAAAAAAAAAGTTTGAAAAACTTATTTTTGTTATTGTACTAAAGCCAAAATAAGTTGCAAACCAGTCAGTATTTAACACCTAAATTATTCTGCATTTTATATGTATGTATTTACAAATGATTCTATATTAAATAAATTGTATGTTATATAACTCAGCATATTTTCCTAATAAAATATAAATAAAAGCCTTTTTTAATTTAGCAAATTAAATGTTTTTTTACCCATTTGCGTGTCTGTTGTAAACCTGTTTGAAAACAGTTCTTTTTGAAAATCTATAAATTTTATATCGCTAGTGGTGTAGAAATGACACACTGCGCCTTTAAGAGTAAGACGAGTCTGCCTGCCCTGATTTTTCTCCCTTCCTGTGTTGAGTGCAAACATCATTCCACAGCTAGCTATCTATCAATCCTTAATTTGGTCATCTCTGAATGGCTGAATGCGGGGAACGGGTGTGCCTGCCTTGTGGCGTCTGATGCATATTTTCCCCCTCGACAACCTTCATTTGTCTGTCGTTGTGAGTTAATCTCCATACATATTTCCTTTGCCATCAAAGGCGCTTGCTGGCTTATGTTAAAATCAGCCAAGCGAGGACCTTACAATGATATTCATAGCCTCTCCTGAACCTCCACGACAGTGTGTGTGTGTGTGTGAGAGAAAGAGACTGTTGCTTCTGTCGTGCTCCAGCATGACCTCTGCTGATCCAAAGTCTGTGAGTTGCATGTTGAGATCGCCAGAGCCGTGTGTGTGATTTAGGGAAGAGAAAGAGACCAGCACTGACCCCAGGTCAATGTGTAGGCTGATTAAAATGGCAGTCTGACTTCATGTGTGACACAACGGTGGGATTTACAGTGATTCTGCCACATAAAACAGCCTTCAGACAACATCCTGCACCTGTGAGAGAAAGGTGAACATCTTTTGCTATGTATGATGGTTTGTTTAGCAGCATAAAAACATTCTGAGAGGTTTGTGTGTTTGCCAGGCTGAGATGATGTAGAACAAAGTAAATTCAGTTGGCTGAAGTGGAAGCTCCATCTGTCTGCTGTAGGACTGGATTGATACCAATACTTGGTACAATACCAGCCTTTGGTACCTCAGTATCGATGGCAACAGATGAACGGCCTCAGTCGATTGATTGAATGATTTCAATAGAATTAATAATTTTGTGTTAATTTGCTATCAGTCTCAGTATTTGTAAAATTCACTTCCTTTTTTGTAAATAGATTGTAATTTTTTTTTGCTATAGTATTGTAGAATTAGCTAATTTTATTGTAAATATGTCATTTAAGATTAAAATACTTTTCTTTTGTTAAAAATCTATCTGGATGTGGTTTATAAATATATTACTATTCAGTAAGAAGAATGAAATTAATCATTTTATTCAGCTAAGACAATCTGAATTGATCAGAAGTGACTGTAAAGACTTTTACATTGTTACAAAATGTTTATTTCAAATAAATGCTGTTTTTTAATTTTCTATTTACAAAAGAATCCCGAAAACAATGTTGCACAGTTACCACAAAAATATCTGTTTTCAAATGTTTCTTAAGCCCTTAAGGAGTAATGCCTGCTGAAATTATGATGCTTGGCCATCAGCAAAAAAATATATATATTATTATTATTATTATTATTTTTTTTTTTTTTTTAAATGTATTCAAAAGTCTTGAAAAATTTTAATATTTACCAATATTTTATTTTTACTGTATTTTTGAGTCTTGGTGAGTATAAGAGACTTCTTTCAAAACGTTACAGACACCAGACTTTTGAACAGTAATGCAAATTACAGGTTTAAGTGGTTAAGTAGTTAATGTCAAATTCTCTGAATCCATTAAAATCATTTAATGATTCTTATGCTTAAGTGCTTTAAAAAAATTCCTCTACACTGCATGAGCTGCCAAACTGTGCTAAATGCTAAATAGTAGCACATTGTAATCTTGGTTAGATTCCAAAATTGACAAAATTATGATTATTGATTTGATGCCACAATATTTTTTTAGTATCATGTACTGTGCAACCCTAGTCTGCTTAGTGCTTGTTGCTTCCAGATCCTCAGCAAATGAAAACCGTCTTTTTGTTTTTGCTCAATAACACAGATATACTTCACCAAGTCGATCTCCCCAGCCATGACTAGAAGTCTTTGTCTTATTAGTGTTGTCTGCTAAGACGAGCATCACTGTTGTTCACAGTTTGGGACTTGGGATTCGAACAACCTCGTAACTCAAAGTATTAAACTGTAGCTCAACTCACTCTGCACTGTTTGTGCTACAGTTATGAGTGATACCTTACATCATGGGGCTTGTTGAGGTGAGGTGTGTACTATTGTTTTCTAAGCGATCAGACTTCACTTGATAGGGTAAAATCCAATGTACCAGAGCCAAATCTAAGAACCAAAATATTGTAGAGACTCGGCACCACTTATATCCATTTTTCTTAGAAACGTCTAGTCATTGAATATGAAAGAAAATAGCATTTGAAGCTGTAATCAGTTGTGTACTATTCTTCTGCTTTTTAGACATAATGGTCCCTTGTATGGACTGCAGTCTACCATAGATGGTCTATAACGGGTTTTCAAACTGTGAGTCGCAGAGTGGGACAAGGTGGGTCGAACAAAGTCACCTGGCTGCAGCTAAATTTGCGTTATAATGACACACACACACTCACAGAGTTCAGTCTAGGGCTACACGATATAGCCTATCAACATTTGTTAGGAATTGCAATATTCTTAGTGAGGTTTTTGAATTGCAATTGAGTCTGCGACTTAAAACATGTTGCATGTTTTGAAGCATGGGCGCGAACGAGTTGTAATAACAGTGAGGGTCTCAGAGCGACGTCATTATTAAAAGGCTTGATCGGTCCGCATTATTAATAAGAAGAAACTCGCTCACTTCAATGTGCTGTATTCTACATGAGATTGCATACACAGGAAAATTCAAATGTTACGAAAACTGTTTCTGGTAGGCTATGTTCATTCATTTCTATCATCTGTTTGAACTCGGCGCTGTTTTCGTTCCTTCATATGCATTTGGCTACCTACCAATAAGGAAACGGTTTGTAAAAAGCATTTCACATGTACGGGTTGTAACACTACAAGATTTAAACATTTCCACATAATAAAATTTACGAAATTTCGTCTTATTTCCTTGCCATATCATCTCTATATAGAGAAAAAATGTGCCAGAGTTCAAAAATCTTTTGAGGATATTGCATATAACATTTAACCATTACAAAAGTAAATTTCTAACTGAAGTAATGTCATCTCGGTTTTTAGTATTTATTTAAAATGAGAGACACGTTTATTATTTTTACCTATTTCACAATTATTTTAATCTCCAAACTGTTTTAGATCTGCTTCGATTCTTATGCTTTGCTAAAAAACGTGTTGGGTTGTGCTCCGCTCTCCCCTACACACACAGATCATGAATGCATTTTCCAACGCTATCTCGCGACAAATTTGTACGTATTTTACGTGGTGGCTAATTCGTGCGACCTCACTCGTACGTGTACGAATTGCCGTGAGATGGGGCTGCATTTTCTGCGCTGAAGTTTAACAACACTCACAGCGGATTACAGTTCACCAGAGTGTGCTGTTTTGAGTTTTTACATGTTTCATATTTTAACGTCTGTAAACTTTTTAATGTAAATTTTACAGTTGGTTATTTTTCCTAAATACTTAATTTCTGCCATATTAAACTTTTAATTAAGATTAAGCTTAAGGTAATGACAATTGTTTATCTCAAATATTTTGGTGGGTCGAGAAATAGATTTTACTTGTCTAGGTGGGTCGTGGAATGGAAAAGTTTGGGAACCCTGTGTCTATAACACTCTCTGGAATAGAGCTAATGTAGGATCAATGTTTAATGGAGGCTTGTTATTATGGCCTGCTGCTCATGAATGAATGAATGAATGAATGTGAGTCTGTCTGGCTGCGAACAGAGGGGTCATGCCTTCACTGGATCATGGCATTGCTGTAGGAAAGGTACAAATCAAAATGTACTGGCTTGTAGTGGACATTTGCGTTTAATATATGAATGCGTATAAACTCTTAAGAGCTGCATGTCCACACACTGGACATGCATTTTAAATGGATTCTAGAGCAGTTGAAGAAGTGGAAAGCCAGCTAATCTTTGGAAAAATATGAAATGTGCTGACAGTTGGTGTTGGAAGGAATAAAGGATATACGAACACGCTCAATCCTGTTAGACAGCTCACCTGAACGCAGCTCAGCTTTTACTAATATTACCTTCACCATCACAGTCAGACAAAACCCTGGAAGGAAAGTCACAATATTAAAGTAAGTAGAGGGGAGTTAGGAATTGAAT